>NC_056508.1:37702855-37711955 GCF_014905685.2 Nematolebias whitei | reverse complement strand
TTATTATTATTATTATTATTATTATTATTATTATTATTATTATTATTTGCTATAAAGTACTGGTACATCTATTGCTGATGAACACTATGATGAAACATTTTTCCCCTATGGGAGTGATGGTCCTCTGTTATAGTCAGACAAGAGAGTCACTAAATGATTTGAAGTATATGAAATTTTTTACATGAAAATATTGCTGTGATTTATAAAATTCTATTAGACTGGACAAAGCCTGATAACAAGACATGCACAGCGATGTTTCAGCACAAAACCCAACAATCAACATTTGGAAAAGTTGTTCCATAAATGAAAACAAAGCAGAAAACAGTTTTTCCCCCTAGTGTTTTGTAAATTGTTGTTTTTGTTTCTGTTTTTTCGTTGGGTTTCGCTCTAGTTTTCTCTGAAATCTTGTTGCAGTCTTTGTTTTGTCGTGTGCGTTTTTTCCTCCAGTGTTTCTGTGTTGTGTCCCTGTTCTGTCCTCCTGTAATTTTTTTGCTTCTCCTCTCAGGTGGAGGCATACGACGCTGACAAGCTGAACTACCACGGCGGGTTACGGGTGTCATTCGGCATGCAGTTGATGGCGGCAGCAGAACGAATCGAGAGGGAGATCCCATCCATCAGCTGGCCCTTCCTGCTCCTTCACGGCGACACTGACAAGATCTGTGACATCCGCGGCTCCGTTATGATGCATGAGAACGTTGCAAGTACTGACAAGAAATTTAAGGTGAGTGTGGTTTTGATTAGATTGTTGCCCGTTACTGAAGGTGAACGTGTGTGTGTGTGTGTGTGCGCGTGCGCGCGTGCGTGCGTGTGTGGAACCATTGGACAAATGTTAATGGATCTCTCCAAAAGTAATCATTGAGTGCACATCTACAATTGATAACCTTTAACTCAATTCAAGATGGCTGCCACAGCCAATTGATCTTAGAAAACACAAACATGGCTGTAACTGATTAATTTATTGAAATTTACAAATATTGGACTATTTTTGTGTGGTAGTAGCTGAGACTTATACACAAAACATACTACACTTTACACATCTCTGCATAAAATTTGTCTTTCCTTCAAGAAATATCATATTTTCCGGACTATAAGTTGCTCTGGAGTATAGGTCGCATCAGTCCAAAATGCCTCATGAAGAGGAAAAAACTATATATATGTCGCTTCGGAGTATAAGTCACATTTATTTAGAAGTGTATTTCACAAAGTGCAAGAACAGACATTTAATCTGAAATAACAATAACACAGAACCTACGTGATCCTGAACAGGCTTAATTAACATAACAAGCAAACAAGTCTGACAAGTTACCGGTAAATTAGTCATTCTCATTCCACATCACTTTCGGGGACATTTTACTTGTAACTTTTTCTCAGTTGTCTCTAAGTGACAGTGTTGCCAGGTGAGAAATGTAGGATTATCGTACTAGAGACATAAAATTATCGTATTTTGAGGGAAATTATTGTACACCCGTCATAACCAAAATAACAAATCTATTTATGCACTATAATGGTGATGGGTCCGCTTCCAGACCAGCTCTGCTTCTTCTTCTTCTTCTTTTCTTTTTTCTTTTCCTCACTCATGGGGCGGGCGCAGCGGACTATCAGCCAATCATGGCCGTTGTTCTGAGGCAAACGCAAACACGTCACTCGTAGGTAACATTTAGAAAAGCACGATTGGCTGGAATTTCCAGCCAATCATGCATTTGTTTGCGGACACAGATGCCTTCAGTGTTCACAAAAAAACTCAGACAGGCGGTTGCGAGAGGCTGATGACAACTTATTACAACCACACATTCACGGAATGGTCAAATTATCATATATTTGGCCTTTTTGGGGATTATTGATCGTACAGAGGGCAAAATTGTCGTACAAATATGATAATTATTGTACACCTGGCAACACTGCTAAGTGATGTGTTTTTTTTTTTGGGGGGGGGGGGGGGGTTGGGGTTAGCGGTAGAGGAACAATAAGTCGCTTTGGACTATAAGTCACAGGACTGGCCAAACTATGAAAAAAGGTGCGACTTATAGTCCGGAAAATACAGTACTTGAATTATTTAAGATTTATTTACCGTTCTTCTCCCCGTTTTTTTTTTTTTGTAATTTCAAAGGTCGTTTTGACACAAAGGGAGGAAGAAATATTTGCATTAAATTTAAAAATCACTGAACTTTTCTAGCATTTGTTTGTCATAAAAAGCAACTTCAACAATTTATTAGTAGCTCCTCTCTCAACAGCCTAGTTTAATATGTGTAGATTATGTAGAAAAGATCGGCACCTGAAAGAAGCCGCTTTACATTTAAATAAAACATCTTTTCAGCTGCTGAATGATAAAATGCGAATAAACAGACTGATAGTTGTTTACAACCTGTTTCTCGTCTAGAGAATGAGTTTTTTTAAAGGAGGGATGTTTGCGCGCAGTGTTATTGGAAGGTTTATCACAAAGAGGAGGACAAATTAGTGATAAATGTGTGAAGGAAGATAAGTGAACAGGGTGGATTGAATTTTCTTTTCTCCTGCACAGTAGAGTTACTGTAAGTGCCGAGCTCAAGGCTCAGGCAGAACTTTATCATATGTGTAATGAAACAGAAGAATAGCAGGTTTTAAATCAGAATAAAAATGGTTTAGTTGTGTGAGAGGTGGGGTACACCCTGGACAGGTTGCAAACAACTGTTTAGTCTCACCCACACCAAGGGGCAATTTATTGTTACCAGTTAACCTCTATTTCCATCTTCTACCACATATCTGTAGTCAGGTTGCAGAGGCAACAAGTTCAGGAGAGGAACCCAGACATCTCTCTCTCCACAACTCCCAGCTTGTTCTGGGGGACCTCATAGTGTTTCCAGGCCAGAGAAGATGCACAACCCTCCAGTGACTTCTGGATCTTCCCCGGGGCTTCCTACCAGTGGGACGTGCCTGGAAAACCCCTAAAGGGAGGCATCCAGTAACCATCATAATCAGATGCCTGAACCACCTCAGCTGACTCCTTTTGATGTGGAGGAGCAGCGACTCTGAGCTCCCTCCCTCCTAAACATATCTTTAAGGCTGAGCCTGGCCACCCTGTGAAGGAAACCCATTTAGGCCGCTTGTATCCAGGATCTCGTTCTTTTGTCATGATCTAAACCTCATGACCTTGGATAAGGGCCAGAACATAGACCAACCAGTGAATCGAGAGCTTTGCCTTTCAACTCAGCTCTTTCTCCTCCACGACTGACCAAAGCAACACCCTCATTACTGAGGACGAGGCTCCAGTCCATCAGTCCATGTTCTGCTCCATCCTACCATCACTAGTGAACAAGATGCCCACTTGAACTCCTCCGCCTGATGCAAAGTCTCCCCCGTGACCTGGAGGGGGCGTTCCACACATTTCCTATCAAGAATCTTGGTCTCAGATTTAGAGGAACTGACTCTCATTCCAACTGTTTCACGTTCAGCTGCAAACTGCCCCAGTGCACCCTGATGGTCTTGGTCTGAAGATGCTAGCAGAACTACGTCATCTGCATAAAGCAGAGATGAGACCCTGAGGTTCTCAAATTTTGTTTTATTTTATTTTGCCTCAGAGTCTCTGAGAGATATATAGTATTAGACCTGATTTATAAGATCTAAACAAAAAAAATTCACATTTTAACACCAGCTTCTGATTTTTCAGATTAATGAATTAGGAGGAAATTATCTTTGGTTGAGTTCTCAGCTCCACACCCACAAGATGTGTGAACAAAAATAGATTTTAGCATTGCAAACAGTATGAAAATCAATATTTACTCATTATTCCACTTAACTCATCACTTATTGTTAAATAGCACATATTGCTTGTGTACGCATAAGTAATGTATTTAATCCAGCTGGATCACAACTCAATTCCCACTTGTGAAGAAACAAAAACCCAGATTTTCATAGGCTGATTCTAAAAGGCAAAAGCAAACTGTGTTTTTGCTTCTGTGTGTGCATGTGGCTGTCTGCCTGTTAGCAAAATAGTTTATGAACCACTAGAAGGACTTTAATTAAACATTTGAAAAGTAATCATTGGGTGGACATCTAAGCCAATTTAAAATAGCCTATAGAGCTAATTGATATTAGCCAACACAAAAGTGGCTATAATTCACTTTCACAGATAATGAGCTAAAATTTGGTGTGGTAGTTGCTGAGAATCATTCACAGCGCATTCTCTGCATGACATCTCACAACATCATCTGCGACTGAGTATTATTTTCAGTGTTTAACCTAAACAGCTACAACTGAAGCTGACCTTCGTGTGAAACTCATGAAAAGTGACAATTAAGGCCCTACTGTGTGTGTCAGTGGTTTAAAAATGACAGAAAACACTTAAAACGTCTGTTTTAAGACAGTTTATTTTTACCGAGTGCATTCATTTCCTTGAAATGTTTTTCAGATCTATGACGGAGGCTACCATGCGCTCCACCACGACCTCCCTGAGGTTGCTGAGTCTGTGCTGAAGGATGTGACCAGCTGGATCACAGAACGACTGCCGGCTGCAACCACGCGGCACCAGCAAGGCTTGTAGATTCTTAACTCGTAGAGCTCAGTCAGCGCTCCAAGGAAACTCACAACCTTGTGCCGCCAGGCCTGCATAACTTCCTGCCAGGAATAAAATACTACTGCATTCCTCTGTCCTAGAGATGGACACTGTATTTGCTGTATGAAAGGTTAAATAACTCAATCCTTTGGGCATCTGCTGAACTTTCTTCTTGTGTTTGAGTAAGTCAAACCGATGATTTATTTTAAGCGATGTTTTCTGAAACTCCTGAAACTCAGCAGCAGTAGTCAGTTTCCCACCTGTGATCAGGGATGTGCCTCATGCATTAAATCTGATGTGCTTATTTGTTTTTAATAGGGCTGCTTTTGTGGGCCATGAATCAAATCAAGCTTAAATCTCACTAAGCTACGGTTCAACGTGCAATAATGAAGTTTCCACCTTTTGGTTTAAATAAACAAATCAGAGTTTTAAATTTTTATTAAGAAATACATGATTAATTTTCAAATGGGCATTTCCTTTTTGCCTTCCATAAACAGGGTTTGAGGTCAGGACAGCAGGTCGGGAGTTTCTGTTAGATCAGTTCAAGTTGGATGATTTAAGAGAAGCTGTCAGCTCCAGCTAGCAATAGTTTATTTCTTCTTTGTTCTGACCTTCGTTTTATCCTTTCCCCTCCCCAAATGCCAAGTTTTCCCTCTTTAACAGACAGAAACTTATTCTCTAAGCTCCTGCATATTTATAACAACCCTGTCTTCTCCCACACGTCTCTTTTGTTTGGTCTGCAGACAGATGATTGGCCTGAAGACAGATGGTTGGCACATGAACATTCTTTAAAGATTGCTGTTGTTTATTTAAATTCAGCCAAACCAAATTGTTTAAAGTCAGCACAAAAAAAATGATTAGGCCTCTTTTCTACCTATTGAGCCAACTTGAGGGCTTTTTAATATTTGTTAAAGAAACTGTAATCAATTTATTTCTTGTTGTTTTAATTACTTCTTGACTTGACTGTAGAGGGTGAAGCAGTAGTGACTTTCTGTGCAGATGGGAATCGTATAAGATGTCAAAGGTCAAAGGTCATTCTCTTTTTGCAGCCCCTGACCTTTAATTTAGAGCCACGATCGGCTTCACTGTTAAGAGTCATGCTTTTCAATGTTTACCTTCATTAAAATCAGACTCCAGCTGGAGAACTAGAGGGAAACACCACCCTGTTAGTGAGAATAAAGAGCATCTGTTTGCTTAGTGCAAAGTACCTTAAAGTACAAAAATCATTATTCAGCTAATTAGCCATTGAAATCTCGAACTCAGAATGAAGCCGTTTAAAACAAACAAACAAAAATTAAAAAAAAATACTTTTTTGTTGTTTTGTTAAAAGTTAAAATTATTATTTGTTATAATTGTGTGTTTTTCTTCAGGCGGGTTGCAGAAAATCTTGAAACAACTTCTGAGGTTGTGATTTAAAAAGAAACTGTCACCCAAATATGAAGAAATAACATTATTGAAACTGACAGAAAATAATTACTGCGTCCAATTAACATGTGGACTTGCCCCAATTCAATATGGCTGCCACAGCCGAGCCACTTTAACAATACTGACTATAAATTTGTCCGTTTTAAATACACGGCGCTAAAATTTGGTGTGGTAGTAGCTGAGAGTCATTCACAACTCATATTCCAAGCACTAACAAATCATACAAGATTGTCCAATTTTTATTTTATTTTTTTTCGAGGTCTGACCAAAATAGCTATAACTGTCATTTCTCAGTATAGGGTGCTCTTAGTTTAAAACACTGACGTAAAAAGATGCAATATGCATTCCTTCAAGGATTGGCAGACCTTTAATTCATATTAATGTTTGAAATAAAGATCTTTATATACCAGACAGCTATAATTAAACAACTGATTGAAACAGTTCTTGTCTCTATCAGTTTGCTCTAACAGTTCTACCTGATATGAATTGTGACTTTAAATATGTTAGCTATAAGTTCACAAGAACTGTTATTTTTGGTAGCTCCTTAATTATCAGCTAGACACTGAGCTCCATTATTATGTGTTGTCATGCAAACTGTAATTAGGAGCTACTATGCCTGATAGTTCCACAAACCAATGGAGTGTATGAAAATTTCTGTCTTTCAAGACTCTCTTAGCTTCATGCATGGAGGGAAAACTATTGGCTGTTTATGAAGTCAGGCAGTTTTCTCACATCAATCCCTTTTGTAGGCTTCATGTTTTATTGAACAGAAGAGAATATACAACACATCCTGGCGTTTGTTTTATTTTTTTTTAAGTTTGTGTTTCTTTAATCATTAACTTGTGCAGAAAATGTAGAGGACATGGTGTGGTATCCATGGTGACTGATCATGTTGAGGCTCAGCACCAGTCCTACAGCAGTGATTCTTTTTTTTTTTTTTACTTCTATCTATCAACATGTCTGATCACCAGGGTGATCCCAACAAGAAGGATAGAATGGGGTCTTTTAGACTTTCACTTTGTGTTCTCGTCCCAGCTCACCCTGCGTCACTGCATCGCATCTGCTGTTTTTATTTTTTTCTTCTACTTATTTTTACTGAATGTGGTAATGTACGCTCTGTTCTGTCCATCACACACACCATTGTTCTGTTACAGATTCAGATGTCTTGTACACAGACACCCACACTGCCACACGCTGAACTATCAGCAGCAACAAGACACGTAGTCTTTTATTTATATATGTTGTTCTTTTGCCTTACAGTTGTCATTTTTGTCATTTAAAAATATTGGTACCTCAACACTTTGTGTGCCAGAGCGCTTCTTTAAACTGCTCATCTCAAAGTTCTGATGATTTTCAGTCTTTATACTTCTATTATGATAATAATGCTGTCCTTAGAAGGCATTAAAACAGCTATAACTCAGTCAGCTTAACAGATAATGAGCAAAAATGTGATGTGGTAGTAGCTGAGAGTCCTCTTCAACACATACTCTGAGCATGACTTGTCATAATGCATGCGCCTGCAATTGCACGCAATGTCATTTTCAAGGTTTGCCCAAAACTGCTACAAAATTATTTCTCATCATAAAAATGATCTTAGTCTCAAACGCCGTCATAAAATATTCATTTCTTCAAGGAATGCCAGGACTTTAATGGTGTGTGCGTTAGAAATTTAGATTAAATAACTTTTAAAAGCCTTCTCAGGACATCTGCAAGAATAAAGCAAAAAAAATAGAACGAACAAACAACAGAATTAATAGAAGGAACAAGTTAAATGCATCCCACATCTTTAGTTTTGACCGGTTTTACAGATAATTCTGCCACAACAAACATCAGATAATATTACACGGGGTGCAGACATAGATGGAAATGTAATGTATTCCTGATCCCCTGCAGGAGACAGACTCTCAAACCCGACCTGAAACTGCAAGCACCTCAAATACAATCTACTCCTGATTAGACTGCAGCAGACGCAGCACACACAAAGGCTGCACAGTAGCGGCTGTATTCAGACTCCTAATGGCTCCCCTGCTGCACTGCATCAGCACAATGACTTCAGCTCACTGTGTCATTTCAAAAAGCCCTACCTGTCAGACTACATGAGTGGATATTACGGCTATTGTTTGCTCTGAGCATGGAGGGAGATGGAGATGCAGTGAGTGTATGAGAGAAAAAGAGAGGAAAGATGATGACAGTAACCATGGCAGCACTTTCCCCCTCGTCCCCTGCAAAAAATAACAAAGAAGGAAAAATCAGTAAAAAGAAATGCCTTCATTAATTCTGTGGGAAGTGTGGCAGATGGGTCTGCGCTCTCAGGGCTTGTTGTCCATTTGCTGCTCTGAGGATTCCCTTTTGTGTGAGTGCTGAGATAAGAGTCTAAATAACCAGCATCAGCTCAGTGAACAATCAGAACTGCATGATCTGAATTCAACAGGCTTACGCTTCAAATTAAACACGAGCGATTTCATGGAGGGTTTTTTTTTTTTTCGACTTTTTTATATGTTCTCCATTCTGTTCCATGTTCTCATTGAACAACGGTGCATGAAGTAAATTCAAACACTTTTCTTCTGGATTTCATTCCTAATTGCCTTATTCATGTGCAATACCCAACACGGTCTTCATATCCTCTAGAGCAGGGCTATTCAAGTGGTGGCCCGGGGTCCAAATCAGGCCCATGGTTGAATTGAGTTCAGCCCAACAATGGGTTCATTTCAAATAAAACTAGTTTTTAAACCATAAAACAAACTTACTTAATGATAACAGCTGGATGTCTGGCCCCTGAGCTCTTAGCTCTCAGTAACTGTGGCTCCCTGAGCAATTTAGCTGAATAGCCCTGCTTTAAAGCCGTTTCTCCTTACAGTAATCGTTTGCACTGACATGTGTTGTGTGCAAATGTCCCATAGAAAGATAGCCACATACAAAACGCTGTTAATAACACTCAACTGCTGAGATCCATCTGAGTCAGGACAGACGTTCTGCACTGAGTAAAGAAGAGGTAATAACGACAGATAGCAACTGAGTTTTGTTTCTTTCTTTTTTCCTTTTGACTTAAGGACTGTTTCAAAGAAAATAACTATTATGTAAGTTTATATATATATATATATATATATATATATATATATATATATATATATATATATATATATATAT
>NC_056508.1:37620948-37702845 GCF_014905685.2 Nematolebias whitei | reverse complement strand
TATATATATATATATATATATATATATATATATATATATATATATATGTATATGTGTGTGTATGTAAAGAGAACAGGCCATTCTTTCTATAGATTTATGAGATTATCCAGTATTGGAAAGACTCAAAGTGCAATGTTTGTATGTCTGATCGGTGCTCCACTTGATTCAACTCTTGCTCAAGTTGTCAGCAAGAGCTGAATTTGACTTCTCCACTAAATGAAGACAAATAAAGCTTGTTATTATGTTTGCATTACATAGAGGCTCCAGGTTGATACAGTTTTTAAAGAGCAGATGTTTTGGAACAAAACCAACTCAAATCTTGCTGATTTTATGAAAGGTTGTTTTTATTAATGTATTGTAACACAATGTATATTATTAACACAACGTTCATAACACAAAGTAAAGACTGTGTTTTATTTTTGCATATATTTTATTTATCTTGTCTATAGTATATTTTAGGAGTAATTTATAATTATTGACACGCGAATAAAAAGGAACTTTTTACAAAATAGCCCTTATGAGTTGTGTTGCTGTGACACTTTCTAACAGGAAACTGGTTTACAGGTTTTTCCAGCACTGTTAAATTGTTTCTGTGGTCATTTGCATAGAATAAAATGTGTAAGATGTCTTGATGCAAAAACTTAGAAATGCAAAAATATTTTGAATGTTCAAATTCAGATTTTTCTTTTTGGACAAAAAAGTAATACTTTGCAAAATGCTTGCTGTCTTTAATTATTTTTAGCAGATGCATTTAGGAAAACAATCCTTTTAATTCCATCTTAAATTTATCTTCCAGATGTTTTGTTTAATTCCATCTGATCATAAAACCCTCAGTTAGGGAACAAATTGAAAACATTAGGGTGAAATTAGGAGGCACCAAACTGAAGGTTATAACAGAAAAATAACTTGTAATTTTGTGTGCGTGACATACATACAATTGTTTGTGACCTCATATTGATGTTGTCATCGTGTAGTCTGTGCCTTATCATGCTATTGAATGTGTATATTATCATTTTTGTTCAATTGTTTGAAATTTGAGGGAAAAATTACAAGGTTTTTGAGCCACTGCAAGACTGACAAGTGGATAAATTTGGCTATTTTTCTTTTTTTTTTTCTTTGAGATGTCAATGAAAATGGAAATTTACTTATTTAACTATCTATGATGTGGAAAAGAACTAGACATGAGCTATTTGAAACCGTCAAGTCTGGTGTGTTTTTAAGGGTTGGATAATTTCAGACTTTTTGTGTCAGGGAAGAAACTTTAAAGGTACTCATTGCAAGCTTTGAAATCCAACTTTTAAGAAGTCATCCTGAAATGGATCAAATGTTGCAGTTTGAAATAATCTACTCCTGTAATATTCCAGATATAATGATTTGCAATTCTGAAATGTGGGTATGTATTCAATGTAAGCAAAGCACTTGGCTGAATACACACCTCGTGGAAGCTTATCTGCATACTTTACTCAATAAATCTGAGCATAAATTAAATACCAGCACATCAAAGTTATTGGACTTCCCCATCTCAAAAGTTTCTTTCATTGATGACCAATTATAAGACACTTCAGTTGTTTTTAAAAGTAAACAAACATGGGTGGTATTTGGTAGCCATTCACAAATTTTGCTTGCAAATTCTTAATTTAATGAACAATCAAAATGAACAAAAAAATGTGCAGAATTTGTTTCTCACATCAGGATTTTTTTACGTTTTAATTACATTGCAATAATAAAAACTGTGTCATTTGGATGAATGAAAATGCTTTTTTTTATTGCTTTTGGAAAAGCTGAAAAAAATATATCACTGTTTTATTATTACTGATGGAACACTGCTTAAAACAGTTTTTTTATCAGTACTGGTCCTAATTTCTCTAAAAATCTACATGAAAATTGTTTTAAATCCATTTTAGATGCATCGCAAACCTTGATGATGAGACCTCCATTGCTCTTTCCATTAAGACAATAAATAGAAGCTACACTTTCTTTTAAAATATTGGAACAGTTCAAAATAATGCTGAATCTAATGTTTGTGCACACACAAACTTTATCATGTTTTTCTGGGGGTTTGTTGAAGCAGTGCGGAGGTTTACGTTGAATCTTAACATTCCTGAGTCTTCCTTGTAAAGCTCTGTTTGTTTTAATGGGTTACATACTGAAGGACACTATTTTGAATCAATTCAATGCTTATATCCATCTATAATGTGACATATGCTGTTTGTCATACCTCTGAAAGCAGTGGACTCTGAACTATAATTTAACTCAAAATCAGGTATTTAAAAAAATCATCTTGTACAGATTTCATTATTGCATTGTGCTGTAATCCCTTCACAGGTCGACTGGACAGTTTGCATCAAGTGACACATTGTATATAGGAAAAACATGTAATAATGAAACCACTTTTAAATTTCTTTATGTGAAAATATTTATTGCTAATTTGTTCATAATGTCCATACTCTTCTTTCAGAATAAACCACATGACTGTTTAACTGTTCTGGTGGATGTTTATTATTTCCCATTATTATGTTAATTACTCAAGCTACATTTATGTTTATATTTATATAATTCTAATATATATATATTTTTTGTTATTATTTTTTATTTTTATTTTAATATAAATATAATTTTATATTTATATAATTCTTCACAAATAAGAAAACTTTTCTGATGTTTTCTGTTGCTATGAATACAGAAAATAATTCCTGTCAAGCAGCAAGACCTTTTTTTCTTACTTTGACAACTTTATGAGTTTGTACAATGACTTGGTAACTCAGAAAATTTTACAGTTATTGATCAAAAAGTAGATGAAGCAGTAGCTGAGAGTCTTCCATAGTACATAATCTGATCACGGCATTTCACAATATGTCTTGTTTGTGCAAAATGGTCATTTCAGTGTTTGACTAAAATGAATATGACTTTGTGGTATGGTATGGTATGGTATTGTATGGTATTGTATGGTATGGTATGGTATTGTATGGTATGGTATGGTATGGTAAGGTATGGTATGGTATGGTATGGTATGGTATGGTAAGGTATGGTATGGTAAATGGTACTTTCATTTCTCAATAAAAAATAGTTGTAGTCAAAAACACTGACTTTAAAAACTTGTGGTCAGTAAGAGATTTTCCTAGAAATACTAGGCTTTTATTGATTAGTGCAACTAAACTAAAAATAGTTTTGGGGCTTTATAAAAGATAAGTGTTTACCAAAGTTTTTATTATTACGATTATTATTGGATACTCACAATACTTTTGGGGTTTAATTTTTGAATGTCACAGGTCATAGTTGGTACAAATGGGTTTAGAAAGGTGCTTTTTTATACAGTAAGGTGGGGTTGAGTATCGTTTCAATTAAACATCTCAACATCTAGTTTCTGGTTGGTGTTTGTGGCCAAAATAAAGACAAATACTAGAAAAAAAAAGAAAATCAGCTTCCAGTTTGGTTAGTAAGTACCTCAAAATAACCACTAGATGACAGCATCGACTCATGAAACTAACTAAAGACAGTTTAGTTTCTGTGAATGTAATTTCTATGAATGTGCATAAAGGAATAAGTGCCCAGGGAATCAAGGCATGAATGAACTGCGTTTTTCACTGCAAACTGGTTTTGAGCAAAAAGCTTGAGAACATACATAAAATAAAATAAAAATAGTTTTGGGGCTTTATTTTTCTTCAACATTTGAACTTAGTGCAAGTTTTTCTTTTTAATATATTTATATATTATCATACGAAAATTTGATATGTTTAATTTAATTAGTTTTTGATTAAGTTGGTATATATCTATGGCTTTATTGTAAGGTAATCTTCAGACAGCTACCATCACTGCAAGTGTGTTTTGTTATCTTTCACATCAATTTAAGCAAGTCTTCATTATATATCTGAAAACAACTAAACATGTGGGAAGGTTTGTGTTTAGTGGAAAAAACTTTGGAAAGACGAGTGTATTAAAAGAAAAATCTAAGTTAAACGAAGCAAAACCCACGAGGGTAGCCTTTTCACACTATTACATGTCTTTTTTTTTTCCTGTTTGTTCCATTTACTGTTTTCCACTTCCTTTCACTCTGAAAATATAGGGTAGCAGCTTTGACACACTTCTGAAATCACATTAATAGCAATTCCCAAATGGTAACACTTCTGGGAAAGCCAAGACCTGATTCCACACTCTGAATGAGCATCTTAATGTCATTTTCAGTTAAGTATGTACTGTGTCTTGTTCTCGTGAGTCCCCAGAGGGAGATTTGCAGAAAAATGCACTCTCATGGGCAATGCAGTGATACAGTGTAAACAAGGTTATTATTCATGACAGAAAGTCTCACAAGCTTCAAGATCTGCAACAACCATCTTCCAGCATGCAAGCCATCAGAATATGAAACGTCGCACTAATGAGGTTTGTTTTGAGTGTCATCCTTTAAACTGCCTATATTGCCTCTGGCAATATAATCCATTTATGACAAAATAATATATTTTTCTTTAAAACAGCCTAGATTCTGTTCAAATATATTTAGGCAAAGAAATGATTTGTTATGTTTGTTTTCCCAGCAGGGGGAGCTCAGAGGTCTGGTTTTCCCCAGCGTTAGTTAAAAACAAAGGCCTAAGCCAATCAGAAACCAGCTCAAGGAATTAAATAAGGGCTCTTTGTGGCCATGGCAACAGCTTTACCTCAGTGACAGAGAGAAGGTAAGAAATAAAAAGAGAAGAGGTGGTGGGACTTTGCAAACTTCCCAGAGTAGTTCACTAAATCTCTGCTCCTAGTGCTCTTCTACTGAAACTATCGAATTCACTCAGAGTAAGCCAAAGCAGATGTAGAGTGAGACAAGAGTAATTCAGCAATAAAGCTGCTTATTGGATAAAATATGGAGAGGAATCTACACAGATAAGATGACATTTTGACATATATATTACGGGGATAATGGCTACTGCTGTCTAATCTGAACTGACCGATGACTATAATGTAAATATGAAAAAAAAAAGTAATAATTTAGTAAGAAATGCAGCTACATTGTCATTCAAAAAATGATTTTCCCTCTAAGCTACACTTTTTATTTTTGGCTTTTGGATAGGTTATGGAGCACTTTACGAATAAATGCATTTTCATGCATGTTAAACTCGCACGCTGTATTTATTGGAGCTCGTTTTATTTTTTAACAAACCAATATAATATTTCTTTAGATTTATGCCAAGATCTCAAGGCCATCCTTGTGGGTGTGACTCTCATCAGCGTGTCCCGCCTCTACTTTAACAGCCGGTATTCAATTGGATATATATTTTATAATACTTTACACCCATTGGTCAAAATTTCTGTCAATCTATGTCAAACGGTTTGCGTTCATCGAGTAGCCCCGCCTCCTCACGCTTTCTGAAGGCAGCGGTATTCCTGTGGATTACTTCGTGGTGGAGGAGCCCAAACCTGCCTTAGGTAATTTAGAAGAGTTTTTACGCCGTTAACAGTTTTACGGATGTACTGACGTTTTTTAAAGTTTGTATTTTTCGGCGGTACTCGCGGTTATTCCTACGGAGGTGTGGCGCGACGGGGTTGTCGAGGCGAACCCAGGCTTTGTCACCTCCAGTAACTGACGTGCGTCTCGCTAAGCGAGCAGAGTTTCTTGGCAGTTGGTCAGCGGTTTAAACTGCTCACAGCTAGCCAGCTCTTTCCTTACTGCCACCGTTAAGTCCCACCCTCACCAAGTGCGTGGACGTTGGAGCTGCAGCGGCGAAGTCGAGCTTTTTTTTTTTTTTTTTCCCTCCCCCCTGAACTTAGCCAGCATCCTCGTACACCTGGCTGGCAGCGAAAAATAGCCAGCCGTTGGTCAGTGAAGTTGGGTGACGGCTAACGGAAAACTGCTGGCTTAACGTTCAACGACTGTGTTTTCGTTAAAGGGATACAAACGCTCCACTGGCAGGGAGACGCTGGCTAAAAAGAAGAGGCGAAATAAGAACGAACGAGGAAGACACCGACAAGGAGGCGACTGGCTAGTTTAGCCGGGGAGACACGTAAGTGACTCACAGTTGGTTTTTCAAGAAAGTGGTTCGTTCGACCGTTAACATTTCCGATTCAACTCGCAACGGTTATCCCCGCGGCTCTCGGTTTTTGTGTGACAACACGTAAAGCCTGTGCGCCATACCACAGTACAAGCTAACGACCAGTCGATGGTGGCTCACTAGCTAGCATGATGGCTAACTGAGCTGATGGAGGAAACGCTTCAGTTGCAGCACGTTAGCTGCAACCGTTTTTAAACGGTTACTTGTCAACGAGTTTGGTCAAGTTGGAGTTGTAGTCTGTACAGTAACCTTAACCGGTTATTAGCCGTTATTAGCTTGACTATATGTCTGCTAGCTAGTTTCTCTCAGCCAAGTTGACAAGCCACTTTTTCTGACGATCCAAAGCGTTATTTAACTGAAACAACAGTTGTGTGTTTAGTTTTTTTCAATTATTTATTATTATTAAAAACTTGTATCTATCAGGTCAGCTGTGAGAACTCTGAGTTCCTCAGTCCGAGATAAAGTTGTCTCTCTCAGGGACATGTACACTTCATGCACGTTATTACACTGATTTTTTTTAAAGGCCTGTTTTTGCTAAAAGTTTAATCATTATTGCCCGCCGCCCAAGGCGAAAGGGGATAATGATTACATGTTGGACTGTGTGTGTGTTCCATTTGTCTTGGTTAGCAGAATATCTCACGAACTACTGGACAGAGTTTAATGAAACATTAAAAAAAAGTAAAAACAAGATGTACATCTACAAGTGAAAACATTTTTGATTCAGCCCCATTTAAGATGGCCCCCCACAGCTCATCCACCTTAGCTGACACAAAAATGTTTATAAGTTAGTCAAACTTAGATATTGAGGTAAAGTTTCATGTGGTAGTAGCTGATAGTCATCTTCAAAATGTATTACGAGTGCTAACGTTTCTTGCTTGGTCTTTGCACTTATTATTTACAAGCTCTGACAAAAATGGTGACATCTTGGTCCCTTCTCATTATAAGTCGATGCACATCTGGTTTGACATGCTGACCTGTAGTGGGCATTTATGGTCACGCATTGTATTGAAATAACTAGTCAGTTCTGTTTAAATCAGAAGTTGTTCAACACTGTATACATCAGTGCTCAAACACAAGAATAATCAGCACTTATGTTCAAATACTAATGAGTTTTGTTTTTCCTCTCCATTTTTCTTAAGGTGTATAAAGGTTACCAACAAGCCGCACACAGCCATGAGTTTTCAGATACCAGTGGGATTGACAGAATTGCTCCAGGGCTACACTGTGGAGGTGCTGCGACAAAGGCCGTCAGATCTGGTGGATTTTGCAGTACAGTATTTCACCCGTTTGCGAGACTCCAGAAGTCAAGATGGGTCCAGCACGGATGTCAAGCCAGGAAAGGGAGTGATGTTTGACGGGGAGCCGATGCAAACAGAATCTAACGGAGAAGATGATGAAGATGACGATTCTGACTTTGAACGTGAGTTGATGTTTTAAGATTTTTAGCTATTGTGTGGGTAAAACTGGGACAGAACGTGTGTGTGTTAAGTTTTCAAGTAGGAGATAAGTTTTGAGGTGTAAAGCCTTAGTACAAACTGACATTATTTTTTAGAAGCAGATTACTCTATACAGATTTTTATACCAAGTCTCTTGTCTTTTGTTTTCCATTGTCGTGTTTTGCAGCACTTGGATTGTACATTGTATTTTTGTTCCAAGTTGAACTATCAAGTTTTAAAACTTTTTAAAAATCAACATTAACAGACATTGTAAAGAACATTTTTCTGTGCGAAAATTTCACTTAAAAGAAAGCAGTGAATACTTGTCAAGAGCTGAGTGTTTTAATATAATTTGCAAAGTTTGTTTAATTCAAAGACATTGAAAGAGACATTGAAACTGTCCTCTCAAACCCCAGCCGGTTGAAGCAGATTGGCTCTAGTCTTGAGCCTGGTTTTGCTGGAGGTTTCTTCTTGTTAAAAGGGAGTTTTTCCTTTCCACTGTTGCCTTTGAGCTTGATCAGGATGGGAGACTGCGAGGGAGTGCATTCATTGCAATCTGCTGACTTCTTTAGATAGAGCAATTTTACTGATTTTTTTTCTTTTATTTTTTAATTCACGTGAATGTTTTTGCCCTGAGACGACTTCTGTTGGGACGTGATGCTTATAAATATGCTGAATTGAATTGAAAAGGGTGACCTACCAGTAGTTATATTCACATTTAATAATTTATTTAAAAACATTGATATTTAGTTGTAACTGTCAAAAGGCAGCTGTGCTTTATGTCTAAAAGTATGCAAGGGTCTGTGATGGATATGTTGTACTCTGTGTATGTGCACTGTATGTATTCACAGAATATCTTGTTACCAAAATGTCACTCAACTAAAAGTGTAATGGAAGCATCCTCACAGCAGGTTGTATTTGAACAGCTATGCATCCTCTGGGCTTCAAATCATCTGCGTGCTAAATGTGAAGACTGGTTTAATGTGACCCTAAATTTGTCACAGTGTGTTACTCCTTGTATCACTGATGCCATGTTTCTTGCACATCATTCCCCTGTGTTTGACACACTGGCGGAAGATGTAAGCTGCTTCATAGCTCAGCTCCTGTCTGTTCTGCTAAGAACAGTATGACCTAGATCATTTCAGTTTTCTTAAACCGTAAATGGCAAAGTTAGTAATTTTACTTTTTTTTTTTTTGCTGGAAGAAGTATTACATTTTTGTAGGTTTTTCTAAAATTTAATGATGTGATGGTTTAAAATATTAGTGAAGCATTTTTTTAAGGGTGCACCGATTGCAGTTTTCTGGCCAATCACTGATTTATAAAAAGTCTGACCTGCCGACTCCGATTTTGGCCGATACGATTTTGTTTTATAAGTGACACTGTCAGGCGTTATAAGTTCACAATGCACCTTCAATTTTCTAATCTTATTTAATTGAAAAACATACCCTTGAACAATATCCTAGAAACAATACAAACTTGTTTTAACTGGCCATGAGGTAGTGCTCTGAAATATCAATGACGTTCATAAAATTGTTGTTAAAACAAAAAAAAATCGGCAAAATCGATTTCTCATGCAAGTATCAGCCGATTTCCCAAAATTAAGGAAATCGAGGCACCCCTAGCATTTTTGTAATGTGAACGCTTATGTGCACAGTCAAAATGCTACAAATTGTATTAATTTCTACAAAATTCTGTTTTGTCAAATCATTGTTAAAATCCAAAGTAGTGGAGGAAAGCTGAGACTAGCTGTTTTCAGAATTATATAAAGACATGGTAATTTGTGTTTTTGTCTTTAGAAATTGTTTATCAGCAATGTTCAATACAAGCAATACTTTTTTTTAATGTTTCAAACATATTACCAAATGGAAAGGAAAAAACAAAACTTGTATGTCTTCTAGTTATGGTGTTCAGAGCACTATTTTGTCTTTTTTTGTTGTTGCAAATTTAACATTTAGTTTGACAGTATCATGTCTCACATAAAAGTTTAGTGTCTGCTGCATGCAATGTTGGAAAGACCTGCAGATTGGTACAAGATGGCTATTGGCAAAAGAATGATTCTGTTCTCACACAAGTTGCGTTTGGCTGTTGTCAGACAGCTGTGACCTCAGCTGAGGAACCCCTGTGTATTTCAGTGCACGTGTTCCCATATGCAAAAGTTTCATTCATCAGCTGTCTGTTAGTGTAGTGAATGTCTGCACTTGTGAAAGCCTGTGTCAAAGTACCTGTGTTGTGCTTTTATGTCACACCAGTTCAAATTCCAGCTTGATGACTGCGTGCAGATGGAGTACCTTTGTACATTCTGGTTAACAGTCATTTGCGTATTTCCACACTAAGGGAAGGCAATAAAAATTAGCAATGGTGCAGTTATTCAGGGAGAAGCTTTCGCCCACGTGCTGGAGGTTGCACACATGACTTTCATGACATTACTGTAAATTATCCAAACCATCTTGTGTACACTGCCCCCAGGGCACAGTTGGTTCTGATGGGAACAACACAGGCTTGTATATTGGAATAAATCATGTGCTTTTGCCAGACCACTGTTCTAGCCTACAAGTGGAAGTCCTTTGTAGAAGACAAAAGAAAGTTTTATATTTTAAACTTTAAAAAAGTTAATGTAAAAAGCAAAGGCTGTTCTTAGTGTTTTAGTAAGTGACAGATATTTGTACTGCTCATAATAATTTAGTTCTTTCCAACTTTAAACAGATAACTGATAAACTTCTATTCACATGATGTGATGCTTTATGATAGCAGAAAGCCAAGCATACAAGTCCTACAGAATTATCAAGCAGGGGTGCAGTCGGCCAGCCGATTTCCTTAATTTTGGGAAATTCAATTCAAAAATACTTTATTAATCCCAAAGGGAAATTATTTGTTGTTGTAACTCGTTATCCTCATTTCATTAAGAGATGTTATAGATACTGATGGCTGTAGGCAGGAAGGATCTCTTGTAAAGGTCCATCCCACAGTGGATCCTAAGAAACTGTCTGCAGATGCTGTCTGATCCGTCCACCCAGACTCGGCTGGCCTCTCCGTTCCCCCGGGCTGTAGGACCGCCTGAATGCTGGGCAGAACTCCTCTCAGAGTGATGGCCACTCCTCCCAGCAGTCTGATGGGATCAATCGGCCGATACTTGCATGAGAAAGCGATTTTACCAATTTTACCGATTTTTATTTTTATTTATTTTTTTAGTTTTTTTTTTTTTTAGTTTTAACAACAATTGTCTGAACTTCATTTATATTTCAGATCACTACCTCATGGCCAGTTAAAACAAGTTTGTATTGTTTCTAGGATATTGTTCAAGGGTATATTTTTCAATAAAATAATATTGGAAAATTGAAGGTGCATTGTGACCTTATAACACCTGACAGTGTTGTTTATAAAACAAAATCGGTATCGGACAAAATCGGAATCGGCAGGTCAGACTTTTTTATAAATCGCTGATCGGCCAGAAAACTGATTGGTGCACCCCTACTATGAAGTCTTTTGTTTTGTAATGACATAAATGGCTACTTTTCAGTTGAGGTTCTAAGATAAATGTCATCACAAAATTTTAAGTTATTTGCAAGCTTTAAAGAAAACTCTTTAACTTGATATGTAAATTGTATAGGTATTTACATGTGTTTTACACATAGAAAATAAATGTAGGTCAGTGATGTGAGATTCTTGAAAACTTAAATGTGATGCACTCTTATAGGTTTGAATAGTATATTCCTTAACTTCACTCAAGTGATGTGTTTCTGCCTTTTGTTATGCACTAACTTTTTTTTAATGAGCCATTGTCACATTTTGAATGTAGACCTGAGTAAGAAATATGCTGTTGCAAAAATGTTTTTGTTAAAACAGAATGAGACCACTTTTTGTAGGAGACAAGTTTGAATGCACCTGTAAATTACATTAAATTTGTTGTTAAACAATCCAAACACCTATATTTATATGCACATAAGCAAAATCTCTTGATTACTTTTTTTTTTTTTTTTGAGGCTGCTTCCAGTCATGATGATTCACCAGTGTGCTCATAACCTTTACATTGCACTGCAGGAAGTCAGTATTTATGCGAATGCTGGCTCAATGCCTAATATGCAAATGAACTAGATCGCTAGTTTTCTATGGTTAGTACAGTTTCTGCCTTAAACCATAATGTTGTTTTTTTTTTCACTTTGTTACAGCAGTGTCACCTCACAAGCCTAAGCTGCTTCACAAAAAAGTGATATAGTATGTGACAATGCTGCTAATATGAAAATTAACTTATCTCTGAGTTAAAGTAACTTACAGGAGATGTGATATGCCTCTTGGTCACAAGCTGACAATTTTTTCAGATGTAAATGAATTTAACCCAAAATGAAATATTTGTAACAACCACAACAAACAAGAAACTGTGGCTTTATTCTGCAACTGAAGATGTTTTGCTTCTCATGTGGGGAGCTCTGTAATCTCAAACCTGGTGTGTGTGGAGTTCCAAGCTTCAAACTGCCTGACACTCTGTTATGCAAGCTGTTTTGTTTAATTTTTTTGGGATTTGCCATTTGGATGAATGAGAATCCATACCAGCTTATAACCAAAGCACTCTTTTATAAGCTTCCCGCATGAGATATATCCTTTGCAACTGATTTTACAGGGTGTACAGTGCTTTTCTAGATTGCCCTCATCCTCAGAAATGTCTTCAGTTTTCAGCCAAAAGTCACAACCAAGCACACAGAAGTTTTGTTGGTCCTCTCTTTAAATCTAGACTGCTTTTAGCATTAGTTTAAGCTTAGGTGGACCAAAAAGTTACTTTTTCCCCCCTTTGGTTATAATATACACAAGAGCCTGACAGATATGGACATTTTGGCTATTGCCGATACCGATATTGGGAGGGAAAGCCCACTGCCGATATAATGGCTGAATATTTTTTTTGCTTTATCCACCCCCAAAAATTTTAAGTAAACAGCGAGTGGAGCGGGGCTTGTTTATTTATCGTGGGTGTTGGCAACCATGACGCTAAGCAAATCGGATCCACGCTACGCATAGTCCCACAGTAGGTTTAAAAGTTTTTCTGCACTGGTCATGAAAACAGTATTCTTAAAGGAATCCATGATTAGTTGAACATTTTGGCCTAAATATGTTGTAATTTTCCTATTAGCTTAAAAATTGCTTTTTGTGATATGTTAAAACTCAGCACTACAGGACCTAGCATATGTCATTTACCCAGAATGCATTGCAGTGTAAAAAAAAACCTCTGCAATGTCTGTGTGACAATATTTAAATTTATAAAAACTAAACAGCCTACAATATTTTTACTGTATTGTTTTTACATCTAAAATATTTCTAAAATAAAGTTTGTTACAACTAATCGTGGATCCCTTTAAAATAACGTTCACATTTTCTATCCACTATTCACCATAAAGTTGTCAAGTGTGTTACATAAATATAAATTAAACAAAGAAACACCCTTCCCTGTTCATTGCTAAAACAGTCAGTCACATGGTGAAGGCCTAATTAGTATTGACTGCAGCTGAGTTTTTTTTTTTTTGCAGAGAAGTAAAGATTTCAGACAATGACAAAGATAATGTTACTAATGCTGAAATATTTTTCCTCTGCTAGTTATTGTTATAGATAAAGTTTTATGAGGCAATAGCCTATACTATGTTGTCTAAACGTTAGCTGGCTAACTTGAGAGGGATGTAACTAATGACAAGTGGGCTGGAGGATTGAAGATAATATTTTATTGTTGATTTTTTAAATTTATTTTAGGGATCAATTAAAATAAACTTTATGCTCTGTTCAGCAAAATACGCTACACAGTTGCTCCCTGCTTCAGCTGCCCTGAAAGTGAACCTAAGTGAACGGCCATGACTTGAAAGTTTTCATGCACCTTCTGCTGGATACATTGTACAATTACAGCTTGTTCCCAGCATTTTAGGGGTGAAAATTAGACGTCCTTATCTAAGCTCATATTGGAACAATTATCATTGATGTGATAGGTCCCCAAATGTCTATATCAACCTAAAATATTGGCCCTACCGATATATTGGTCGGGCTCTATTTAACGCACTCAAATATGAGCTGTCAAGTATTTAAAATCATTTTATTGTGTTTTGTTTAAGTTACAGTGTATTGACATTTTGAATTTACTTTTCTATCCTGTTTGTGTAGGTGTGTGCTTAATTTGACTTACACTGAAGTGCTGGTTTTGCTGGGGAACTTAAATGTGTTATCTTCAAACCAAGTGTTACAAATTTCTGCCTTCCTAAAGAAGCATTTTTTGATTAACCAAAATGTGTGTCATCCCTACATATTTTTTTTTTTCCTTCCCACCCCATTGGGAAGGCCTGTGTAGTGTCACTTTGTCAGTGTGTGCTTATCAAGAAAAACATGGGATGAATAGACACCCCTGTGACTCACAAGACTGAGACTATTTATAATAAGATGGATGGAGGGACATTAAGTACCAGAGACGGTAATAGAAATGAATTAAATATGTTTTTATAAGGAAGACAGCTGGGATGAAGGAGTGGCATTTTGAAAAATGTGACTACGGAAGCAGAGGCTTGCCGCAATATAAAACGTTTAATGCTAATTCTTTTGAGACACAATTTAGTATCTAGCTAATGACATGTTTTATACAAAATATTATAAGCATCTATTCATTTTTATTAAAAAAGGTTCACTGTATTTTAAAAGGATTTTTTTTTAAGGATTTTTTGGTATTTTCCTCAAAATTGTTGGAATTGCCTTGAAAGAGTACCAGTAGTTTGTTTCTAAAAAAAAAAAATAATAATAAATTAAAAAAAGCAAATTCTATTTCTTCAATCATGCATAGCCTTGTTTTGAAGGCAGAGATCTTGATAAGATTCATAGCACTAACAGAAGACGGTAACGTGTCATTGCAGCAGCCGGTCTGTATGCATCAATATGTGCAAAACTTTCCAGATGATTGGTGTTTATTTTTGACAGCAAATCTTTTCTTAATAATAAACTCTTAACTCATAAATGGGCAATGGTCTGTAAAAATAACTAATATCAGAATATAAGAAATTAGACATTGCATAAAACTACACTTTTTTTAAAGTAAAAGTTGTTGATTGGTTCAACTGTTTTGTGCATTGAGCTTTTTTAGAGGCAGGTATATTTGTTTCTTATTATAGTTTTACTAGAATGACAATTGTTCTTTTAAAATGCTTTAATTTTATTTCTCAGGACTAGAGTGGTGCACATGCATTTGTGTTTTACGTGTTTATTAATTTATTAAGCCAACTGTGTGTATATATGTATATATATATATATATATATAGTCATATTTTTTCTGGTTATGTAAGAAAGAGATGCATTCAGACTAAATGCAGCAGCCCCTGTAAATGAAAAACTGCTAAAATCTACTTTACTCTTTTTAATCATCAAAAGTCTGTTATAGGAGTCTCTGATGAGCATCAATGTGGTTCTTTATTCTCTCCTGTTCACAAAATATCTTCAAATTTTTGTGACCTTTGACCGTTTAGTTGAGTTCGGATCAGTGGATTAGTAACTATTTTTTTCATCAAGCCAAGCTTTTTTAAATACAAGCTTTCACTATAAAAATGAAGGCCAAATGACTAATCAGTTTTTTTTTTTTTTTTTGTAAAGTATGCAATTTTTTAAAATCTTTTTACATTTTTTTATTTTTTATTTTATCTTTATTTTTAAAAAATTTTCAGGACTAATATTTGAGTTTTGCTTTGCAGCATTTATTTAGAGTTGGCATAAATATTTACTTTAAGCCTAGATGCTCCAACTATTCATGTGTTAAGCAGATCTTACATGCCCAGATTTGTTGTCCTTTCAGGACTTTGTGTGAACATGTACACAGTTGTTTAAGTGATTAAAAATTTCGAGGGAGTGTACATGTGCTCAGATTATTATTCTTGTGTGTGCAGCTGTATTTGTATACATGAGGTCTTTGTAAAATGCTGAGCAACAAGTGAGATGATTAGTTCACTTCAAGTTGTGTCCAACTGATTTTCAGCCTGAAGGCCAATTTAGCTTAGGTTTAGTTTTAAACCTACTATTTTAACCTTTTAATGCCAAAAGTTTTGGGGGGTAGAGGGTGTCGACACACAATAATCCTTTTAAGCCAGACTGTAGCATTTGTGTTTGTGCACATAGGCATATTTTAAAACCCCAAACACTTTCAGACACCAGATATTTGCATGAAGCCCCCCTCTGTCCATTGGGCATTAGACCCATGTTTAACCCGTGTACAAGACAACTGTCACTCAGCCTTTTGTGCCAGAATAAAGTACTCCATAGTGCTCCAGAAATCAATGACGGATAACCACCACTGTACCACATAAACTGTTTTGTTTCAATTTTACTTCTACTGTTGTTTATTTTTTTTATCGTTTTATGCATATTGTTGATGTTTTTTCCCTCATTTTTTATTATTCAGTCTAGGGTATTTAACATCAGTAAATCTATTTGCATGCCTAATGGCAACGTCAGGGTAACTACGCGTTATCTGTTATG
The DNA here is from genome assembly GCF_014905685.2 of Nematolebias whitei. Taxonomy (NCBI): domain Eukaryota; kingdom Metazoa; phylum Chordata; class Actinopteri; order Cyprinodontiformes; family Rivulidae; genus Nematolebias; species Nematolebias whitei. Next base: position 37,686,901 of record NC_056508.1, on the reverse strand, counting down.
TTATCTGTTGTGTGGTCACCACTGGTTGTACAGAAAAGTTGAGTTCCTCGAGCTTTGGTTTGAAGATCAGTTTTTGTATTACAAGGTTTTCCTTACAACAGAATATATTGCTAATTGGAAACAATTGTACCGGTACTTTTAAATGTCTTTGCTTTTTCACAAATAAAATTAACCTTGTTAGTTAGCTACTGCAAATTATGTTTGGCATCCTTTGTCTTGTAAAAGTAACATGCTTTCCATTTACATTAATTTAAAGATCTGCCTTTTTTAAGTTTGTCTACTTAGGATAAACTGCAGGACTTGCATTTCAGCTCAATATTTGTAAGCTCCTGAAAATTGATAGTTTAGAAGGTTTTAATATGTAATAATTTTTAGACAGTATTTGCTTTAATGTGAAATGCACACAACAAAAATAAATTGCTACATTTTGTTTCAAAGTGCCAGCTCCCACTGTTGTTTTGGCACCTCTTGGTAAAGGACACCATGAGGTTAGATTGGTGCACACTAAGCACATGAGGGCATCATAAGCCCTGAACAAGCAAGGTATGATTTCACTCCTCTGTGTTTAAATTAAACAGAGTATCTTTGCTGTACAACAACAAGCATGTTTTTTACACCATAATCAAGATGGAATGTTCACTGTGTCAGCCATTGTCTGACCCTGACTTTGCTTGAAATGTGTTGGTACAAAGGCAACAAGATGCGAGAGAAAATTTATAATGTGAAGAGCAAGTTGAAAGTTGGTGTAGCAGCAGATTGCAAAGAAACCTGCTGTTTTGTCTAAAAGCTCAGGTCAGTTAAAGACTGACTTTGTCTTTGCTTAGCTTACTACAAATGAAAGAAAGTATACTAAATATATTGAAGATATTTACATGTACAGTAACATAAGATAAGGTAGAACTTTATTGATCTCGCAGGAAATTGTTGTAACATTTTTGGTTCTTAACACAGAATGCTGTTAAGTGACATTGATCCTATTGCATGTTATGTCCTTGTAAACTTCTATGATTGAATTTGTCCAAAGTTCCCATTGCATTTTTAGTTCTTTAACTTAGAGCTTGCCCTGTGATGGACTTGCAACCTATCCAGGGTGTACCCTGCCTCTCGCACAATGATAGCTGGACATGGGAACCAGTGACCCCCGTGACCCAAAAAGAAAGAAGCTGGTAAAGATAATGGATAAATGGATGGAACTTAGAGCTTTGAGGTTTTACCCTTACATGAGTTTTATTTACCCTTTACGCACAGCCTTCCTGTTCTTTATGGATTCTTTTGGTGATAAGGACATGCACTGTAAAACAGCAGTGTGTTGCAATATGAACTCCATTTCTATAAGTTCTATATACAAGACTGGAGAATATACCGGTATATATTTTACAGACCCTATTTTTTTAACTTGATGAATACCAGAGAGAGCATGGGTCGTGTTCCATGTTGGGTTCATGTTTATATTTTATCAATAAGGGATTACTTAGACTAAGCTTGATTAGTAGTTGTATCAACCTTTATTCAGTAGCAAATGCTTTCATAACACAGTGGCTTTTAGAATAGATGAACTATTCACTAGCTGTTTGTATTTCTCAACCAAAAAGTGTGAGATAAGAGCAAATTGGCCAAGCTTTTGAAACTATGGGGTTTACCTAGCATACATTCTTATCACATTTGACCCAACAGTTGGACAAAACTGCTTTTGAAAGTGGGTCATACAAACACATGTAATTTATCTCCCATTGTTGGGCTGTTTACTCATTTCCAAATAGTCACAGTTGTGGGACATGTCTGTTATTTTCTCTGTCACGTAAATTCAAAATAAACATCTCTCTCCTACAGTTCCCTTTCACACTTCTTGTGAAAGTCTTCCAGTGTATCTTGCTCTGCATGTGTTGCTCTCATTGTACATGTCCAATAACATTAGATGAAATGCTTAAAGTGAAAGGGTTATTAAGACAATGTCTATGGAATAGTAAAAAAAAAAAAGTATTAGCAAAGAGAAGATGTACAGAGAGGGGGACAAAATGAATGATCAGAAGAACCCGAAGGAAAATCTTATGGGGCATATATCTAATGTTCAGTTTAGACTGTCAAATTTGTCTGAATTTATCAGACAAGATCAAAGTACCATATTTTTCAGACTTTAAGGTGCACTGAATTAATTATAAGGTGCAATATCAGTGAGCAGGTTAAAACATAACTTTCAACTTTGCAACAGAAGGGAAGCTTGTAAATTACTTGTGACCTTTCAACTTTGATTGGTAAATTTATGTTGATTTGATATCAAGAACATTATTTTCTTATTCCATTTCAGGTGACGTGTAACTATGATTTCAAATTCAAATCTTTCATGGGAGTTTGCTCATTGTGGCAACCCCTGCAGAAAGGAGCAGCCAAAAGAAACGTATTAAAAGATGAGAGGGATGGGGAGATTAAATAAATGAAAACATAAGTTTGTTTTTTTGCCTCTGCTGTCACATTATATATTTTATATTATAATAGTTGAAAATTTGTTCTTATAATTTCAAACTTATTGCAAACAAGTTTTGTGGGGGGTTTTTGGGCATATAAAAAGAAACATTTTTGACACGATTAAGTGGCTACGCTACAAGGTCTTATCATTGTCACTGGGATGATTTTGAGGTTAAACTTGATGTGAAAGATTTTTATTTTTATTTTTTTTTCCACAAAATCTTTTTAGACTGGTTTATTGCGGACCAGTGCTGTGTTAGGTTAACATTTATCATTTACATAAACAAGAGGGTTTGTGTTTAAGAAGTTTGTTACTTGAAGAATAGTTTGCATTGTCTGTTGGAGTTTACATTATCTTTTGCATCAGGCTTGATGTCAGCATGAAGCAATCATGCACCATATTCAACGCCTACTAGTTTCACCAGAATTATGTTGCCACTGAGAATTTTTTTGGGGATGAAGCAAATTCTCAGTAGAAAAAATGCTTCCCTTGAGGAAAGAACTCTGGGAAAATCAGTTTAAACAAACTACAATGAAAGCATTTCTCTTTTCCTTTTTTTTTTTTTTTTTTTGTCAAAGGTTGTAGCTGCTACTTTTGTATAGTTAGTTTTAAAAAAATCTTCTTAAAAAATAGTGGTTTGTAAGTTTTTCAGAGTAGCCAAAAATTAGAAAATGATAAATAACATTATTGTTTCATCCTAAAAATCTTAGTATTATTAATCAATTAATGATCATCTGGTTTAAAGTTCTTCTGTGAGGAAAAAGGAATGGTTTGGTTAGCTTAGGCATAGCCTGATTTGTGGATTAAACTAACACTAAAATCTGGTTAGTCTTGCTTTCATAATGAATAGCTTATCTGTATACACATCTTATTTATTAAGTTGTGGTTTACAGTTAAAAATTTGAAAATATGCATGTATAAAAAAATTCATGCATACATACATACATGCATGCAAAACAGATAATTCTTATTTATTTACTGTGACATTTTCTTCTTTCTATAGCCTAATGGGAATAGCATAGCATTAGCACCACTAGTGTCAGGGGGATTGAGAAAGTCTTTGCTAAATGTCATGAACAGGTGCGTGCGTTTACTGCTGGTATTGTAGCTGTAGCAGTTGTGTCAATGTGCAGATTATGCATATTGTGAAATGTCACTTTCAGTATTGTAACAACTTGAATTATTTAAACAACTTCAGGCAAAATCTCATTTATCAAATACAAGCTGTGCACTCAAGTGTGTGTTTAGACAATCCGTGGATACAAGCAAAGTAAGAAGTCTTTGTTAAGGTGTTAACATTAAGATAAGTCTTTTTTTTTTTTTTTTTTTTTTGGTAATGATGAGCTAAATGCTTTTTAAATTTTCAGTTCTGTCAGTAATGTTAATTTTATGCTTATTGTTTTGGTGGGTGTGCTTGGCTTGTTTCACAGAAAATAGGTTGTGATATTCATCTCTTAAATTCACCATGTTATGTTTTTAGTGGTAGAATCCGAAAACACTTTTGCATTTGATATTTGCAGCTGTGAGCATTAGTGACACCTAGAATTTGGATTAGATTGTCAAACAAATGTTTGTCCTTCTCCAAAAATCTTTGATTGATTAGGGTCACAGAGTACACCTCAGCTACAGATTTCTGTTGCCTTATGTCAGCACACTACACAGTGGCAATCAATGCAAATTGCTTACTGGTATAACAATGCAGACATGCATTCAAAATGTTTAATTTAACTCTTCTTCTTTTGGTTGAATTGGTAAGAGCTTTTTTCTTTCTTAAATGCATTCAAATAAATACATGAAATTACATGTTTGTTCTCTCATCCTTCTTATAGTACTAGTAGTGATGATGATTGATGAATGACTGAATGAATAAATGAAAACTGCTGAAGTCAAAGAAGCTGTTTTTTGTTTGTTTGATTTTTGCCTTTTTAACCAGGGAATTGTCTTTTCATAATTTTGCCTTTTGACACAAACTAGTCATACTCATACTTTTCACTTCACAGTTTAGGTCTTGTTGCTGACATTTACATTGTCCTTTGCTTATAATGTGTATAGTCTGTAATGAACACAAAGTTAGTTCAGCCTTAAAAAGTAAAATTACTTCAGCAAACTTGGAGATACACTGGAAGGTTTACCACTAATGTAGCTATAAGCAGTCCAGAGCTATTTCCTTTTAAGGGCCTAAGTTTTAGGCAGCGTGTCATGGGGGTTGACACACTGGGAAAAGAATGGATCACATATAGAGCAAGGAGAGAGGAAGAGAGAGTTTTTAGTAGCTTTTATGTACCGTAAAGAGTTTGATTATAAGAAATGTACAGAGACGAAAGAGAGTTGCATCGTGGGAAACATGGGCTAAAAAACAGTAACAGCACGAGAATAAACGTAAACCGAAACTGACATGGAATATTAAGGTGTGTGTGCTTGCTTGTTATCCATGAAACCACAAGTTTGTGAGAAACTGCTTTGACACAATGTGACTGACACAGTCAAACACATGCATGTTATTTTATCTTTACACTATGTCACACTTCACACTTAATTTGACTTCAGTGTCTGTTGTATTTCCCAATTTGCTGTGATTATTTATTTTTCCTGCTTATTTGAAGGTTTTGCACTGGGGTAAACTAACAAAGTTTGTAACTTCAGTCTGACTGTCAGCCACATTGACATTTTTTAACACCAGTAATGCTGTTGGGTTTTCTAAGTTGACTGTAATTGCCTGCACAAATAACACACATCAACTTTCTGTAATTACAATAAAGGAGAGTTTCACTGTAAAGCACAATTGCACTGATGTTGTCCAAAACCCAGGTTAAATATTTAGTATTTTCAGTGTGAGCTTAATACATTTGATAAAGCCTCAATTTGCAAGAGGCAATAATTGGCACGTTGTTTGACACTTATAATTTGATTCTGGTATGACGCACTGCAGCCAGCAGACACACGTCAGCAGACCTGATGCCTGCATTGCACTACATATTTTACCTAGAATGACAGAAAGAATGCCACCCAGATAATTATCTGCTGACTGCTTTCTCTTTTGGATATGGGAACAAATGTCTTAAGATTCATACACCATAAAGATTAAATCCCCAAAAATTGTTAATAAAACAAACCTATATTTTGAAGTTCTGCCAGAGTTTTTCACAAGTAACATTCAATTTGACAAGATTCTCTCTTTGTGTGTTTTGGAAAATATTTTCTATTTTGCTGTATTTTGCTTGACCTACAAGTATTGAGCTCACTGGTGCAATTTCTAGCTAGAGAAGGACACAATTTGTTTTAAGAGATGGATTTGACAGTTTATTTTACAGACATTAGCTACTTGATTATAGAAAAACCCAAGCTGTGCTTCAGGAAAGAAACTTTTTTTTTTTAAGAAAAAATAGTGCATTCTGTTTAAGACAAAGCTGCATTAGTTTGATTTGCTACAAAATTTAATTTCGTAAAAACATTTAACTGCCACTCTTTTTTTATTTTCATGTGTCCTTAAGCTCATAGATTTAAAACTGTGTGAACAACACGCGCGCGCGCGCGCGCACACACACACACACACACACAGACTCATGTTCATGTTTGTGCTGATGTTCAATGTTTTATGTTATGAGTGCTTAGTGTATATTTAGTTGATGTTTTTCTTAGTTCATATCTTAGATGTTATTACTGTTTTTCTTATACATTTTATTGTTGGATGTAACTGGGACCCTGGGACATAATTTCGCTCCACCACATGTACCACATGAGGTGCGAATGACAATAAAGAAACTCTGACTCTGACACACACACAAACAAAACTCTACAAAATCCCCCCAAAACAAATTATACACTGCTAACTCACAGCCAACATGAATAAGTACACAATAAGTTTTGCATTCAGTTCATACACAGCTCTGCAGTGCTTACATTATGCTTTTTTATATAAATTTCCATATCAGCCTAATATTGTAGCATAAGTTGGAAAAATGAAGAGTAAAGTTGGTAATTTCATCACTTCATCAAGTATTAGCTTCTGATATATAAAACCAAAAGTACAGACTTCATGAAGGAGGAGATGCTTAAGAGAGATGACGCAAGTCAGAAGATTAAAATAATAATCTGAATTTTAAAAAAAAAGATTTAATGAAAAACAGTGGTATTCATTTGACCTTTATTTATACAGGTTAATCCCATTGAGCCCTTGGACTAATTTACAATAGAGACCTGATATAGATATGTATAGATTTGAAAAAAGCTTTATAGATCAGTGTAAAGGTTCTTGATGATCGTGCTAACAAGACTACAAAATTTCTACAATTGGCTAACATTTTTAAATATATATATTTTTTGCTGTTGTCATATTCATACTTTGCTACAGTAGAAGACATGTAGCTTTGAATTCGGGATGCTGTACAGAATATTAACAAGTGTGTTTTGAGGGGATGATGTTGGTTGATATTTAAATTTCTGTTAAGTTTTATTAGACAGGACCTGATGATAATAGTTTTAGTATTGTCTTCTATTGTTTGTCTATTTGACGTTGCATGCATATTTTGACATTTGCTTAGACCCAATGGTCTTGATGTGTGGCAAAGTACATAATAACTGTGTTGTGTTTGTGCATACGAGCTTGTGTGTGCCTTCATAGTGTGAGTGATAGTGGCATTCAAGGCTACTAGCTCTAGAGGAGGGATAACGCATGAGGGAATTTCCCTGCAACACATCTGTCCCTGCTGTTATCAGTCAGGCCTTGAGAGGAGGAGACGGAACGCTAAGCTACGAGGCTGAGAGAAAAGGATAAAGAGAGATTGAGAGATAAAGGAGGAGGAGAACAGATGGCAGAGTCTGATGCGTAAAGAAATAAACTGCAGGTGGGGGGAGAAAGGAAAACTCAAACATCATTCATAGTCTGATTTACAACTTTCTTTTAAGGGGTTACAAAGAAGAGGAAGATCTGAAACCATTTGGTTAATCTTGTTTGTTCAAAGAAATGGAGGCACTACTAGTTAATCAAATGTCACTTTTTTTCTGTAACGTGTCCGTTGTTGTCTTGATTCTTCAAAATTTCTAAGTAAAACAAACTAAATAACATAAACTATTTTACAAAAAAGCTTTCTTAAGCACAAAATTAAACTGAATTGACACTATTTAAGTGACTAATAAGTTTCAGCTGTTAAAATGATGGAAGAGAGAATGTTTCTATTTTTTTTAAAGAATTTGCAACATTTTTAAATTGCTTAATAACATTATATTGGTCAGGTCTCACTTTTTCTGTTACGCATTTTAGCGATGTGTTAAACTTTCAGTAGCATATCCATCTTGAAACATAATCTGGACCATGTCCTTTATGTTACCAAGCAAATTTTACTGAATAAATTAAAGATTCCAAATGGAGGTTGACTTGCTGCCAGAATCTCTAGTGTTATCGACAGACTTGTCTTTTCAAAAGCCAACATTTTCCTGAATTTTACCGCGTCTGTTCCATAAGTCTCTGGAACTGGAGTGGTTAAATGAAAATTGAAAGGTTTTAAATTTCCACAAGAGGAGCAGAAAAATAAAAGACTTGTCAAAATTAGTTTATGCCATTTTCCTCAACTGAAGCCCAGCTTTTGCTTCCATAGTTGGGTTCTCCTAATCATTATTAGCTGTGTTCGCATAATGAACCTGATTTTCAGTATTATGTTTTAATTTATCTCTAGCATTCTCCTTCATATTGTCAGCCTAATCACTCTTTAGCCAATCAAAGTAAACATGGCAAAATATTACAATTTGAAATGTCTAAAGCACAGAGGCCACATTCATACTTTGATCTCCCTTCCTGCTCCAGCTAGATGATGTATTGACAGAAAGCAGTCACACAATAAGAATGGCTGAGAGAAATTAATGGAAAATACCAAGCAAATATACCTCTTGCTCAATTTTCCCCTTATTCATTTAATCACTCAGTGGGTTCTCTGTCTGTCTTGTGTATTTATTCTTCTTTCTACATGTATACACATAACCACATAATGCTTGCAAAGGGCTTATCTTCCCCATTTGTTTCATTTTTCATATAAATGGGCACATACAATAGCTTAAAGTTCATCACTTATTCATTAATATTATATTTCCCCCCAACACACACACACACACATACACATTTGCAATAGATCTCACACTGTCATCCCTTCTGGTCTGTACTTGTTTCTCCCCTCTGGTTGTTTCTCTGTTATCCCATCACTCCCCCCCCCCCCCCCCCCTTATTTTTCTTCCCTCCATCTGTAAATACTGCTATATAGTAGTGAGTGGGTGTATATGAAGGAATGGAAAGAGAAAGTGTGTGGGTGTTTGTGGGGGGTCTTTCACATGATACAAGCTGGATAGAAAACGAGTGGATAGTTGCTGGGAGGGGGAAGGAGGGATGGTGAAGGGAATGGTGTTGTTATGGTGATGAGATCTTCTTTGTGTTAGGTTGCCAGGGCAACCTCAGACATACACTTGATACAGTCACCACTACTACTCCACCCCATTCCCAACCCCATCAGCCACAGGGAGAGGAACTGTAGGGAGAGCACTTCACACTTTATACACTCAGACACCTGCTCCCACACAGTGAAATGTGCAAGATTCTTTTGTTAAATCCATTTACTACTGCCTGTCAAAAATGAATATATATGGAGACAGAATTAAAAACGTATCCAGGCTCAGGTAATGGATGATTTATTAAAAGTTTGAACATGTAAAATAATCTGACTCTTTCATCTAAACATTGGAATTCAAGCAAAATCGGCCCCACAACCAGACTGAAAAGAAACAAACAATAGCAATCTGCTCTTCACATTTTAACTAAAGGGACATAATATACTTATGAAACCTGAGCAGAATATCAGTAAACGGTAAAACAAATAAGCAATAGAATGGGCTCTTTTATACCTATGGCTAGGCTGTTCATTGTTCTCATCCGATGTTTATTAAATAAAAAAAAAGGACTGTGTTGTGGTCATGTGAAGATTTTCACTTTTTGGTGGGTCCATTCCTTATGTTACCAGCACATGACTTTCTTAGAATTCAAGACAAGCTGCAAAGAAGGAGTTTACATTTTAACTGGAGAAAAACAGGAATAATATTTCAGACTGATGATTGTCATTAACAGATTTCAATTTAAATGTCCAATTGACAATTAAATATTTTGGAAAGTTCCTGTTAATTGATGATCAAGCTATAATTTATAGCATTCTCAGATTTCCTGAATTTAATAATAAATTTAACTCTTATATTTAGAGTTTGGCTAAAATAAAACCCTATTACCAGTATGTTGGTTTTTTTTGTTTTTTTTAGACATTTGGTTAACTTAAATGCACACTGCCCTCACCTCATTCTATGCACTGTTTTAAATGGTGTATAGAGTCCACTTATTCTGTGCAATGTTACGTATGCCAGTGTCTAAATGGTGCAGACACATTGTGTGCAGGTTTCTGTTTGTATTTAGTTATGATGCTTGTATAGATTTTCTGTTTCTTTGATTGAATTTGATGTAAACAAATAACTTTCAACAATATGAATGAGTTTGAGAATATTGAGAATGTGTAGAAGAGGCAATAAAAAATTATTAAACTTAGCTCGCTATTATTTTTTGTTTTAATGTGAATTAACATATTTGAAGGACTCAGATGTTGCATATTTTAGTGCATTTTAAATTCTACTTGACTTGGTGTCAATTCAGCCACTTTTTTTCACTAAACTTGATAATCTTCACTTTTTAATAAGTTTGGCTGAATTGAAAACCTCATGTACAAAATAAATCTTAGTGTAGTTTTCATATGAAGGCGAACTGTCTTCAAGTATAGTCTTTTTTTTAAGACTTTCTGTATGTTTCTGTTTTGATATGTCCATCTGTCTGATAACTACAGAAAAAAAAGCCTATAATTACATTTTATAGCAATGTTTATTTAATGTGTACTGTGCCTGTGAACTTATTAAATAATACCCAGTGGAATGATGTGACACAACTGATAACTCAAAGTAATAAAGCCCCTGTGAAACATGCACTGTATTTAAACAATGTTCAGCATCTTAATGCATGTTCAACTGGGTTACTTTCCCGTTTAAAATAATAGGAATTAAGTATACGATTTACATGTCACTTATGAAGCCACAGAAGTGTGAACTTGATTCTGTGGCATTAATGTGTACAGTACATACACAAGTGTGCTCTTTATAGATTTTTGTAATGAATCTTCTTATTTTATAACACAAAAAGCAAGGGAAATCATTTATTCCTTTTACAATAAATAAACAAGCTGTCCAGTTTTTGCACAGTGATTTTTCTCATAAAAATACAATCAAGTACCGGTAATAATTTTCAGAATACTTAATATATTTTAATTAAAAATAACTTTTAAAATATTTGTCAATAGCTTCATCCATCTTCTTTTCATATTCTAATTCTCAAATCAACAATTTTGCCTTTCTGCTCAGCTCTTTGTCGTCACAGTGTAGTTCACCATCCACATCACTGCAGCTGCTTGCCCAGGTCACCTGTTGATCTCTTCTGTTAAACAGCAATGGACAACATTACTTCTTTGCTTCAGGCAGCAGTTTACTCTCAACTTAAAGTTGACAATCCACCTTTTTCTAGTAGAGAACAATGACCCCAGAATTGAAGATGCCATGTCTCCCCTTAGCTGAATCATGCTTTTATTCTAAATACTCTCCTTGTGGCTGCTGGAGGTCTCAGCTTGTTGAAGCTAACAGAACCACATTATTGGCAAAAATCAAAATTTCAATCTTATGCCAACAGAACTGGAAACCCTCCACCCCCCGACTACGTCTAGACATGCTCTTCATAAAGGTTATGAACACAGTTTCTCACAAAGAGCAGCCCTGTGGAGTCCAACACCCACCACAAATGATTCTGAGGTACCGGTACTGCCATCAATGCAAAACAAACTCGTTTCAGTACCATTTGTGCCACTTTATAATATAGTTGATATATTTCTGTCAGCATTGCTAGCAAAACAAAAATTAATTCTCCTGTTACATTTTGCAACTGATATATGTGCATATTATAACCCCTAGTTTTACTCACAAATATGCAAAAAGTTAGCATATTTCCATCATTTCTACTTGAATGCCAGCTAGACTAGAGGTTTGATGATGATCTCAAGAGAGAGCAGAGTGTTGAACTTTGACCTTCTTTGCAGGTAGCCTCAGGAAAATGATGTGCATGTGTGAATTTCTCCCATTCTTTTGTACTCACAGCCTAGATCTAATGGGCTCTGACACTGTGGTATGAAAATAATGATGGTTAGACAACTGTGTGCATGTGTGCTTGTGTAGGTATATATGTGACTGTAGCAGTCATGAACCATAGATGCTTATTAATAACAAACCAGGTGTTTGGGATGTATAGGGAAAAATGCCTTGTCAGGATCTGACAAAGCAGATTGTGCTTGGTTTAAAAAAATAAAACACTGGAAACAAAACCAGATATTGGAAATTCACTGTAGATTATTAGTAACAACATTGAAATATTTATGTGTGCAGTAGTTGCATTGCAGGGTGCATAGTTTATTGTAGGTAAAAAAAAAACATCTATCTTTATCTATATATATATATATCTATATATCTATATATCTATATCTATCTATCTATCTATCTATCTATCTATAGTTATTTAGTTAGTTAGTTAGTTAGTTAGTTAGTTGCTGTGTAGTACAAAATGGAAACCTAAGTCTTTAACATATTCATAGTTCATATCTTTCAAATTATTTTCAAAAAAGATAGTTTGGATTAAGTTCCTTTGCAGTGTCTGCAATTTAAGCCAGATTAGCAAGAAATAAAGAGTTTAACAACAAAATAAATATTTTTTTGCAAAGCTAAACAAACAAGCTTCAATCCAGTTTATTCATAGAAGTAGCAACAGAACCTTCTGATAGATTTGACGCTTTTTTCTGAGGAGTAGAGGAAAAAATATTCAAGTCATTCAGTGGTCTTTATGCTTGTGTGCAGGACTAAAAGCCCCTCCCTAAAGTTACAGATCCTATCAAATGAGTTTTTTATTTGTTTGGTCTTCTGGAGATAGAAACCTGAGAAAAAATAAGTTGCCCGTTAAACCATGTCTATTATAAACCATGCTCATCCTCAGAGAAGAGCAGTAATAAACAAATTTAAGTAGCAGATATAAAGAAGTTTAGAATTGTATTTAAGTGCTGAGCATTTAAAAATGAGCTAAATTTGTCGAAGTAAAACATTTACTTCCATGTTGCTGCTATAAAACTACCTTTAAATTAAATGTTATTTTTACTTCGACAAATTTTGCTCATTTTTAAATGCTCAGCATTTAAACCTTTCAAACTGAATTACTTTCAAAACAAACCAATGCAATTAATTTGGGTGTTCCTTCCCCCCCCCCCCCCCCCCAATAAGTTATTTGTCTTTAGCCCTGATGCACTGTAAAATCATTCTGCTCTTCTCTATTGTTCCTAGAAACTGTTTTCAGTGATGAATACTGCTTCATGTCCAATGCACAGCTCTGAAATCATGAGCAGAAAATAAACTCACAGTTGCTGTTTAAACATTTCCTGGAATCATCCCCTTCTTTGTACAGGATGTTTTTGCTTGTATTTGATGTAATTTAATCAACATTTGTTAAAGCCAAAACAAAAAGGAGTATATTTTATTTAACCCACTAGGATTAATTGCTGACACAGGCTTTAAATCAATTAGAAGAAGAAAGCTTGTTGGCATGCATGAATACCTTTGGGCTTGTTAGGTTCTCAGCAGTTCTGCCGGTTCTGGGATTTGCTCAAGGCACCGTAGCCGGCCTGTGCCTGCCGTTATGAGTACCTGAACACTGAATTACTGGTACTTGCACAGAAAATCACAGTGGCTTTTGAACATTAAAAGTATCCAAACAACATTTGTGCACCCAAACTATGAGTTTCAACAGCTTGAAGCTCAGGACTCTGTTGAGAAACTGTGTCAAACAAAAAAACTTTGTGAGAGCTCAAAACACAGAAACCTGTTCACGCTTCTCAGAAATGTGTTGCTAGCCAAGTCTAATTTAATTATATGTAATGCAGCTGTACTAGTCTAGTATTACCGTTTTACCTTCATACTTTTATAGTATTTAACTTGTTAATTATACTCATTTTTATCTGGCTTCTTGTGCTCTTTTGGGGGAAAAAACCTGATGAGTCTGATAATGTTTGGTTTTTGTTGCTTTTTAGTTTTGTTCTCATTAAACAATTTGTGAACTCTACCCAGTTTTGTCATGCTCTTATCTGTAGCTGTTTTACTTTTTCTTTTTCTTTTATCCTCCTTTTTTTTTTTTTTTTTTTTTCAACAATTGAAGACAATGTCACGTTTTCTCAACTTTTTTTTTTTGTTTGTTTTGCTCTTAGGTCTTGTTACACTAACTCCCTACTTTTTGTCTTTTCACCTTTTGTTGTCTTCATATTCTGTGTCACTTAAACTGCATTTCTTCGATACTGATGTTACTTAAAGTGTCTGGTCAAATAGTTTGTTTTTCATTGAGGAAGTCTAATTATTAAACATTCAGTTTGTCTCATTTTATAGTATAAAACACACACACACACAGTCTCTCTTTTTGGTGTCTCTCACTTTCATGTTTTGTAAATTCTTTTGTTTTTTCATAACAACTTATAGTTATGAGAACTTCAGAACAGTCACAAAGTTGTGCTAAATGTTATAACCGTGATGTTAATATTGGTTCTTTTCTCTTTTTCCCTGCAGCTCCTCCACCCAGCAGATTCAACAGGAGAGTGTCAGGTAGGGTGTGATTTTACCAGTGAATGTGCGTGCGTGTGTGGGGGGGGGGAGGGGGGGTTGACGTCATGTCGCTCAAGTGTAATCCACATGGGGTATGAAGTTGCTTATGTCACTGGCTCACTGGCTTTCCCTCATTTTATTGGTATGTTTCTGTGTGTTGTGCAACTGAAATACTGTTGAGTATAAGTGGTAGTTTACCTAACATTGTTTAGGCAATGTTTAGATAATGAATATTTGTGGAATATTGGAAAGCTTCACACTGGAGTGTTTGATGTGCACTGGCATCGTGTGTTTTTCTGTGTTGGTGTCTGTGGTCTTGTGTAGACAGCATGCTTGTTTCTCACGCTAGCCATCCAGTGTTTACACACGAGTGATTGAATGTCGCCAACCGTCACAGAGCGCTGCACTTTGATTAAGTTCTGGGTGTATCCGCTGATGTTTATCTTTATTGTCATCATTTCACTGGCTGTCTTTACCACAACCTCATTATGTGGAATTTTGTATCAGGCTAGTTTGAATATTTTTTTTATATAATCCCTTCAAAAATATATTGCATCCTTCAACCCATGCAGTAAAAATTAACTGGTTCTGCTATTTTTGACAAATGTTTTGTGGTCCATACCAAAGCCCGACCTATATGGAAATTTTGGCTATCGCAGATACCAAAATTGGGAGAGGGAAGGCTAATGTGTCCGTGTACATTCAGGTAGTTAGTTTTTTCGTTTGAAACAAAAAAATGACTAAATAAAAACGCACTTGTTTTTTCGTTTTTCATTTATTAAACCAAAATGAAAAATCAGATAACAAAGCGTCATCGAACTGCCTGAATGTACACGGACCCTATTGCCAATAATCAATATTATTTGGCTGAATTTTTCTGAGCTTTGTCCACCACCAAGGATCTAAGTAAGCAGCTACTTTTAAACCAGTTTTAACACTTGAAGTCTTGAAACAGTCTTCCTAACATACGTTCATATTTTCTATCCTCCAATATTCACCATAAAGTTAAGTGTGAAACAAAAATATAAATTAAACAAAGAAACGCCCTTCTCTGTTCATTGTTTAAACAGTCGGTCATGTATGGTGAAGTCCTAATTAGTACAGACCACAGCAATGTATTTTTTTTTGTCTTTGCAGAGAAGTAAATATTTCAGACAATGTATTTCATTGAGGACGATAAAGATAACTTTACTAACACTGATATATATTTACCTCCACGTTAGATTTATTGTGTATAATATAATAAGCTAATATAATATTTGTTGTATGTTCTACAAAATTCTCCTTTTTCATGCATCATGAAAATACATTCCTTCTTTACTTTTTATCAACCGTGAAAGTTTAGTGTAATGTAATGTTCTATAATTCTAGGGGCTAATTGTTTTTTTTATTTGTTTATTTTTTTTATGTTTTAAACAGTATTCGTCTGATAGCTCTTGTATAAAAATATTGTAAAAAGTCTTACATTTTATAATATACTTCAAAATAACTTTCTTATAAAATACAAAATAATTAGATTGCAGAAATTAAACAAAATAAATATGTAAATAAATATAAACAATTATGGTATAAACTTTGATTTATTACAGCAAATTCCAGAGGAAGCAAAATAATGTCTCTGTGCAGAATCATTACTTCTCTCATTTTCCTCAAAAATTAGTCAGTACTACTGCTCTTATTAGTAGTATTTCAGCATTTTAGAGAAGAAGACGCATAAAAGCTGAAGGCTCACTGGATATATTTAGTTGTTTACAGCCTATTTACCCAGGAAGGACAGAACTACACTGTTGCACCCACTTTTGGTGTCTATCTTCAGTTGTAAAACAAGGAGCCTCACCACAATGTCCCTTGTGCAGCAGGAAAAAAGATTGTGCAAGTCACAGGTGATATGTCCTCTATAAGCAGAGAGGTAGTTGTTTTATTGCTGTTAGAAATAAAAACCTAGCCTATGGGAGGTTCTGCTGTTCTACATATATGAAAAAACAACGTAAATCTGCAAACCTAAATTCTCCTTTCATGCCTTTAAAAATAAATATATATAAAACCATTCCTCCAGATCTTTGCTTATTTCTCAGTGTGCAAACCAGGCGCTATCAGCAACAAATTGAAGTTTGTAAACTTGTTCAGGAAAACACTCAGTAATCAGCATAAATGAGTGAATTCTGTTACGTCAAATGAACTTAATTTCTGATTTTGTTTAAAAAAAAAAATCTAAATCTTAGTAGAATAATTGTTTCATTTGCAATTCACTTTATATTACAACCCAGTTATTTGTGCTGCAACACAAAATGAAGACTAAATTCAACAGTGAGAGTTTTAAATTATTTTTTCATTAAAAACAACCAGCTAAAATAAGAACTTTACAGCCAACCATCACAACCAGGCAAACATCAGTCTGACGTGATCCTGGCTTGACACAAACCAGCCTTGTAAACAGCCAGAAATCTCAATATCAACATGACATCTTATTGGTTAGCACTGTTGCCTCACAGCAAGAAGATCTTAGGTTCAAACCCTGGGTTGGGCCTGAAGTCTTTCTGTGTGAAGTTTGCATGTTCTCCTCATGTTTGCACAGGTTTTCTCCAGGTATTCCAGTTTCTTGCCACATTCTAAAAACATGCACATTTAGGCTGCCTTCAGACCCCGGTCTACCTTGACCCTGAGATCTGTGATCTCATTGGGTTTTACCTGGTGAAATAAAGGTTAAATAAATAAATACATATAGAATATGTTGCGGTATTCATTCAACAATTACGTATTTATACATGTTAGTCTCAATGAGCCTCGAGGACTTGGTATGAATTGTCCAAAGCCAATCTTCATTACTGAAGCTGAAATGAAAAAGAAAACGTAGTCCTATACCAGGTGCTCACCACTGGTGTTAATCTTATGTTATTGTTGTTTTTCTAGTAAAAAATATTTTACATCACATTATTGTGTAGCAATCAATTACTTTGTAACTGAGGCCATGCATGCCCTGAATTTTCAGTAACTTGTGTACAGGTGCATCTAAAAAAAATAATAGTGTGAAAAAGTTCTTTTTTTTGGTCAGTCATTTCAAAAAGTGATACTCGTATAAATTCATTACACATAGAGTGAAATATTTCAAGCCTTTATTTCATGTAATTTTGATGATTATGGTTTACAAATAATGAAAAAATAAACTAAATTCAGTGTCTCGGAAAATTAGAATTTCCACAGCCAGCTTTTGGTACTTTTGGCAGCGTGAGCAGAAGCCAAGTCCTGCTGGAAAATTAAATCAGCATCTCCATAAAACTTGTCAGCAGAAGGAAGCATGAAGTGCTTTAAAATGTCCTGGTAGATGTTGCGCTGGCTGTGGACTTCAGAAAACACAGTGGACCAACACCAGCAGATGGTTTGGCACCAAACCATCATTGACTGTAGAAACTTCACTCTGGACTTCAAGCAACTTTGGATTCTGACTCCAAGACTCTGACTCTTGGGACCAGACTCTGGGACCTTGATTTCCAAATGACATGCAAAATTTACTTTCATCTGAAAAGAGGACATTGGACCACTGAGCAACAGTCCAGTTCTTTTTCTCCTCAACCCAGGTGAGACACTTCTGATGTTGTCCCTGGTTCAGGGGAGGCTTGACTTGAGGAATGTGACATTTTGTAGCTCATGTCTGGGAATTAAATAACTGATTAGGGTGTGGCACCAGAAGTTTTCAATATTGAACCTCTTCACAATGTTATATTTTTCTGAGACACTGAATTTTTTTCCAATTATTTGCAATCCATAATCATCAAAATTACAAGAAATAAAGGTCTTTATCAATAAGCTTTCTGAAATGATTGACAATAAATAAATAAAATTGAACTCTCTTTCGATATTTTAGTTTTTTTGAGATGCACATGTTCCATAAGCTCAATAAATATATTTCTATTAAACTTCAATTGATGAATAACAAAATTTAATTAATTAGTTTGAGGTGGATTTTGTCTTTTCAAAAAAAGCTTTGGTGGACAATGGGAGGATGGAAACTTTTACTGACTCACTTTGTTATTCACCATCTGTTTCCAGTTTGAGTTGACACAAGGTAAACTCACAACTGACTGGTGTGTTCCCAGATGTGTTGAAATATCACAGACATTCCCAGAGGTGAAAGTATGTTCTAACAAAGTTCTCTTCACTTTTGTCCACCACACTGTAGATGTTTACTGTAGCTGTCTTTTCTAACTAGTCAGTGCAACTTCTTCTAGGGATTTACACTGTAAGCAGTGCTGCATTTACTGCCCCCTTGTGGCAACACTGTGCACCATAGAGTCAGAATGCAAAAGTGGCAAATTCATAAAAGCCCTCACTACACCAGGGCTATTCCTAGGGCGGCCCAGGGGCCAAATCAGGCCCATGGGTGAACTCAGTTTGGCCCACCAAATGGGTTCATTTTTAAATAAAACTAGATTTTAGACCATAAAACAAACCTACTTAATGACAGTAACTGCTAGATGTCCAGCCCCTGAGTTCTTGACTGCAGTAACTGTGGCCCCCTGAGCAATGTAGTTGAATAGCTATGTTATAGACTATCCAAAATCAGGATCTTGGAAGATACACAGCTAATTTAGTTGAGATTAAGTCAAGACTTATCAGAGAGTTGTCCTAAGTCATTCCTTATACATAAATTTAATAAACTGTATTAAAGCCATAGAATAAAATATTAATCCAGCATTTTAAAACAGATATGCATTTATTGCATCTTTTCTAAGTGACTGTGCAATCCATATCAAAAAGACAAATATAGCTGATAAAGTTAAATTTTCACAGCAAGCCTGCACTTTTTGTTTCATCTTTATGCGGTGATTTTCTATACACCGTGCACAAACAGTTATATTCTTCCCAAACAATGCCATTCATAATCAATTTTTTGTGATGTTTAGAGTTTTAAACTTTTAAATCTAGGCTAAAGTTGATTGAAAATAAAAACTGTATTAAATTCATTTTCTATTTTAAGACATCTAGCAGCTACAATTTTATCTACCGGTAGATGACGAGTATCCATCTTCATACAAACTGATGAAAAACGGATCAAGTCTGGGAGTGCACTTCCTCTGTAACTCCTGGCTTTTTGATGCTTTATGATTTATTAGCAGAGATAAAGTGTGTGATACAAATGGTTAATTTGATTTTTATAAAAAGCCAACGTTGGAAAAAATACTTTTTTAACTTCCAGTCAGTGAGAGAATATGTCAGAATTAAAATTGACAATAATTTAGAGAAAATGTCCCCAAAACGCTGAATTTTTTTTTCCTAATTGCCCGCAATTTGTCCTCTACAGGGATATCCTGATGCATGCTCAATAATCCAGGTAGAAAAATCTAAAAAAGTTAAATCTGGTCCTCTGGACATTCAAAAAAAAAAAACGAAACAAAGCAAATCAACAAAAAAATGTAGAAACGTTTCGTCTCTCATCCGAGAGACTTCCTCAGTCTGAGGAGCTGTATTCAGCTCAGTCTCTTAAATAGCACCGTCTCAGGGTGGATCAACCAGTTTTGCTGCTGACAACCAAAACCAGCTGATCACATGCTCAAGAAGGACCATCAGCCTAACAATGGATCATTAGCACACTGATGGCTGTTTACTACTCACAGAGGGCTGAGTGATACTAGCAATCACAGCATTGTAAGAGGGGGACAGTTGAACCCGGAGGCCTCCACCCCTGTTTAACGATGGACGATTTCTTTTCACAAAGATGGCCTCCTTTACTCCTCTCTCAAACCATCATTCCTCTCTGTCCAGGATGTGAACATCTTCATCCCTGAAAGAGTGACCGCTGGCCTGGAGATGAGTGTAGACCGCAGAGTCCTGGCCTGATGATGGCAGGTTGGCTTTCTTGGACTGTGAGGTCTCAGTCTCTGATAGAGGACATTTGCAAACTGAGGTGTACCGCAAACCCACACACACAGACCAGTATTTGCAGTTTGACTCCCATCACCCTTTGGAGCACAAGTTAGGAGTCATCAGGACTCTGTATCACAGAGCAGACAGCATCCCCACTAGCTCAGGAGCCAGGCAGAAGGAGAAATCCCACACAAGACAGGCTCTAGAGCAATGTAGATATCCTAACTGGGCCTTCCTGAAAGCAGAGAAGAAACCCAAACAGGACTCAAGTCAGCCAACAGGTGAAAAGGAGGAACCCAGACCAGTGGTCATTCCATATGTTGAGGGAGTATCAGAGAAACTGAGACGTTTATTTTCTAAACATAACGTCCCAGTGGCTTTTAAACCCCAAAATACATTACGGCAAAGACTGGTTCATCCCAAAGATCCAGTCCCCCAGCACAAACAGAGCAATGTTGTGTATGCTGTTCAGTGTCAGGAGGGTGATCAGTCTTACATCAGGGAAACTAAACAGCCACTGGCCAAAAGGATGGCCCAGCACAGAAGATCAACATCATCAGGCCAGGACTCTGCGGTCTACACTCATCTCCAGGCCAGCGGTCACTCTTTCAGGGATGAAGATGTTCACATCCTGGACAGAGAGGAATGATGGTTTGAGAGAGGAGTAAAGGAGGCCATCTTTGTGAAAAGAAATCGTCCATCGTTAAACAGGGGTGGAGTCCTCCGGGTTCAACTGTCCCCCTCTTACAATGCTGTGATTGCTAGTATCACTCAGCCCTCTGTGAACAGTAAACAGCCATCAGTGTGCTAATGATCCATTGTTAGGCTAATGGTCCTTCTTGAGCATGTGATCAGCTGGTTTTGGTTGTCAGCAGCAAAACTGGTTGATCCACCCTGAGACGGTGCTATTTAAGAGACTGAGCTGAATACAGCTCCTCAGACTGAAGAAGTCTCTCGGATGAGAGACGAAACGTTTCTACATTTTTTTGATTTGCTTTGTTTTTTTTTTTTTTTATGTCCAGAGGACCATATTTAACTTTTTTAGACTCTACAGGGATAGTTGATTTTCATCAAAACAGATGGAATTTTTTTTTCTTAAAATAAAACTGTCCAGACCATTAGACTTGCACTATTTGTGTTAGAAGCCTTCAAAAGACCAACTGTTAAATACCTATAGAAAACAGGAAGTGACTTTGTTTACATGACTTTTATTGCCCTCATTTTTCATCCTAGGAACATAAAAGTCACACCAATGTTATAAGGAAACTAAGCTTTGCATTGCTCAAAGTAGCAATACTCTCATCAAGAGTAATAGTCTGTCCTCAGCTGGCTATTAACATCTCCATGGTAACCTTTACTCTGACTTAAAACACTCATTGCTTTGGAAACTTGAGTGCACATTTACATGTTGAACTTAACCTAAAGACACTTAGATTAGATTCGGCCTAAACCATTTTAGCAGGTAGCAAGAGACGGCATGTGCAATTCCACATTTGATCCTAAGAAGTGATTTATCCAATTTAAAAGTTTGCCTTATTTATTGCCCTAATTTTTGTCAATTAAACATTTTTAACAAATGGTAAAAAATGTGATTACATAAAGATATTCCTTCATATTTTCGTAAAGCACAATAAAATATAAACATGTTTTTATTAGAGCTTGCGTACTATTCTCATTTGCAGTGTTGTGCAAGACCTTTAAACTAATTGGGTTTTTTTTTTTTTTTTTTTTTTTTTTTTTTTTTTTTGCTTTCAAACCAGAAAAAAAAAGAAAAATATACCACCAAAACGTCTTAAATCAGTCAGGGGTCTATTGTGGTGTCAAAAATCAAGACCTTAACAGGTCTTTGTCAGTTTTCTTCATTTGCCCTCTGACCTAAAGAAACTCCCACCTGGGAAGTTTGGAAGCCAGATAAAAATAAAAAATCTTAGTTGCATTTTTTAACTGGTTCTTGTTAGCCTTTGTTTGGTTCACTGTTGTTCTGCTGAGGTCGGTGTTACAGTAAATATTTTTTGGGTTTGTGTTAAATATCAAATTTTTTTATATTATGTATTTATTTTTTTATTTAGAACCATTTACCAACAAAAGTCATATCAGGACACTGCAAAGAAGTAAGAGGAAAACATTGAATATAATACAGAAAGGAATAGCGGACCAAAACCTCACTTGAACGGGAGCAATACAAGAACAGTAAAAACCATAAATGTTGGGTTGATTAGTAGACTAAACAATAAAATCAATTAAATGTACACTTTTAGAGTGATTAGTTTTTAATATAGTGCTGTTAAAACGTTTCCATATTTCTAGTAGCATTATGTCTATATATATATGTCTATATATGTCTATATATATGTCTATATATCTTTATTCAGTCTGCTGAAGACACACTCACAGGGCTGAAGTTACATGCAGATCTAAAATTAAGTAAAAGGGATGGATAGTTCTGTGAGGTATTACAGCTGGTAAGGATAGCTACAGCTCTCAGCCTGTGTCAGACCACACCTTCTGAACAGCACCTCAACAAGTTAGAATGAGGCAACTGCATGACAGGTGATGTTGAGGCTGTCACTTTCATAGCCCAAATGTGCAAAGCTTTATTAGCAGTAATTGAAACATAATACCTGAGAGCACATGCATATTTTTCATTGAGCTATAGATACAAGAGTGAACATGATTTGCTGTTTTTTTTTTTTTTAATTCGCTTGCAATTTTACAACTTCAGCATCTCATATGGAGGTTCTGAGATGACGGCTCTATTAAGAATGAAGAATCATATAAGCAGCTTTGCAGATGCATGTTCTCAGTGCTGCAGTGTACATCAGACTTTTACATTTCAGTCACATTCATTTAGTTATCTATTGTTTTGAACTGTTGTCTACTACAGGCTGTAGTACACAGTGTAATATCATCCCTACTTGTTGTAGAAGCATCTCTATAACTTGTAACAATAAAAATGCATGCCTGAGTCCTGCATAAGTCATTTGACACTGTGCTGGATGTCAGTTGATTTTTTTTTTACCCATTGAAGAAAACCTACTAAGGATTGTTTCATTAAAAGTAGTTTAGGCTATTTGACTTGAGTTTGTACACAATTTCCTGCTTTGTTATTTTTTTTAAAATCAGAAATAAATAAAAAAAAAAAAGAAAAGTTTGTACACAGATGTATTTAAGCTCTAGTGTAAAGCTGTCTGACGTAACACATTTCAAATATGTGTTAGTTTGATTTCACTACCATGTCACAAGTGAACTAAAGTTTGTAGATACAAGTAGTACCGATATTTACGATAAGTTTAATGTTTTAGTGGTAGGTTGAGATTTTGACAGTATTAGGGAAAATAAATGTTCTTCCATCCTTGTGCTTTTTTGTTGTTTTTGTTTTGTTTGTTTTTTTGACAAAAAATTATAAACCTATCTTTTGTCTAAGGCTTATTAGATCTAAAATGTTTGTACCATTGAAGTTCACATATCACTTAATGTGTTTTTATTCTAAGCCGTTAAAACTCATTTTTTTGTTATTTTTGCAGTTAATTACATTCTCCTTTACAGAGTGCTTAGGCTCGTATTTAACTGCATTTTTATTTGTTATATTGATTTTTACCACATGATCAAGCTGAACAAAAGAAGCTGACACACTGAGACTCTAGAGGTCACACTGCAGCAAACATCATTGTTGTGGTTCCTGAGAGAAAAGATGTTACTCGTGTGATTTCCACACATACTCGCACACACTTTGAGCCTTCAGCGTGTTTAGTACAATTGTCATGTGAGAAGTGGTGTGTCTGCAGACTTTGAAGAAACACAGATACATAGTGACAATTTGAAATGACCTTGTCAGTGTTTGTCTTCTAGTGTGGCAAAACATGTTGGTGTGCATGTGTCATTTCCTCCTCTGGGCTCCTCCAGTGTGTTCGTTTATCCTGCAGGCCATCGACTCATTTCATTGTTCAATATCTTCTCTCTCTGTCAATGTTTGTGTAACATCATAGCTTTTCTTCAGCTGTTTGGCCAGAATGTGACAGAAGCAATAACTTTGAATATCTGTTTTTGTCTAGTTAGCATTTTTTAACCACTTTTTTTTATTTTATGTCAAAATGTACTCATCGGTGTGTTTTTTTTTTTGTTTGTTTTTTTTATTGCATACATTAAAACGCTTGAGTTACGGTGATCATTTTTGGTCAATTCTTCATGTGCAGCTTAACCACACAGGATTTGTACATGCATAAAACTAATTTGAATAATGTTTCCATCAGTGTGTGCAGAGGCAATCAATCCAGACGAGGATGACGAAGACACTGAGCCCAGAGTGGTTCACCCAAAAACAGATGAACAGCGCTGCCGACTGCAGGAGGCCTGCCGAGACATCCTTCTATTTAAAACACTAGATCAGGTATGAATATTGTTAAAAGACACAGAAATGCACATCTTTACAAAAAACACACAACTTTGCAGCAAACTGTGTGTTGATGAGGGCAGCACGGTGGTGCAACTGGTAGAGCTGCTGCCTCTTAGCGAGCAGGTCCCTGTTTCAAATCCCAGTCCGGGCGCCTTTCTGGGTGGAGTTTGCATGTTCTCTTTTTGCATGTGTGGGTTTTCTCCGGGTACTCCTGTTTCCTCCCACAGATGTTGGGCTGATTGGTAACTCTAAATTGTCCCTAGGTGTGAGGGAGAGTATGAATGGTTGTTTGTCTCTGTGTCCCTGTGATGGACTTGCGATCCGTCCAGGGTGTACCCCGCCCCTCACACAGTGATTGCTGGACATGGGCACCGGCGACCCCCGTGACCCAAAATGGAAAAGGCGTGTAAAGATAATGGATGGATGTGTGTTGATGGGTGGCTAAAAATGTACAGAAACAGAAAAATTTATGTTTCAAATAAATTCAATATTAATACCATCTGTGAAGAAAAATACTGTAGCTGGCTGATTGTGATACATGCTGTTGCTCTATATTATATCACATGAACAATAGTACCAGTACATACATTTTATTGGGGAAAAAAAAGTTCAATATCTTTATTATCTTACAGCTTGATTTTTTTTTTTTTCATTTAGCCTTTATTTATCCAGGTTAGTCTCATCTTTATCTTTTTCTTACAGCTTGATTTGCTGTAATTCTATTAAACAGAAATCCAACTGTCCATGTAGCTACAGTTATTGAGTTCTTATGTGTTTGATTTCTTTTTCTCATTAAAACTACTTTATTGTAAATTTCCTATTTGGATTCACATGTAAAGTATCTTTCTTCCTTAAAACAAATCTAATTTTTACAACAATCGTATTAGATTTTATTGTTGTTTCCTGTAAAGATGTGTTTTGTATTTATTTATCTTTTTTTATCCTTTAATGTCCCAGAGGTGGCAACAACATTTAGAATTCTGTATATTTCTTCATATTTCTTAATATTATTATCAACTTGGTGCCTTACAGGACTCAAAATGTAGCATTTTCTTTGTAAGATTTGTTGAATTGTTTTTGCCATGATAATGAAGCTTCATCTTGTCTGTATCCAGGAAAAGCATCCTCACAGTTTAAACAACATTTTAAGTTTGTTTTACAATTGCTCCTCAATTCTCTTCATTTTTATGTAATATTTCTTGTTTCCTCCTCCAGGAGCAGTTCTCACAGGTGCTGGACGCCATGTTTGAGTTAAAGGTTCAGCCCCTAGACCATGTCATCGACCAGGGACACGATGGAGACAATTTTTATGTCATAGAGAGGTAGGCATCAAACAGTCATGATTAATTTATTAATAACTATGGTTTACAGCCTGAGTAAAAATCAATATCAAAAGACTCTCATGTATACTTTATACTTTAATATACTCGGTGAATGGTTGAGTTAGAATGGCTTCATTTAATTTAATAATGTGGTATTGTGTTCCTCCTTTCCCCTAGTTAATGGTTTTACTACAGCAGTTTTTTTCTTTTGTGTGTCAACCAAGTTTGGTTTTGTTTGACGTTGTTTGTGGTGGAGCTGAGTTACTGGTAAATTAAACTGCAAGGAATTTCCACTTTTATTTAAACACGAACATCAATTAAAAATTATCACACTGTGTACAGTATATGTCCCCTTGCCCAAATTACAGATTAAAAAATAGAATAATTGTATTTTAATTGAATTTAACACCTAACACTTTTAAACAAATACAACTAATTACTTGCGGCAATTAAAATGTGATTTTCCTTTTTTAAGATAAAAAGTAAACTCTAGTCCTTTGTAGTTAGTCTTTTTATTTGACACTTGTAACTTGCTTCTGTCTGCTTCTACGTAGACATATGCCCTGTATGCAGACATAAAGTCTGCCGACTGTTTGTGTCATTTTCATGCTGATCTACATGTGAAAACAAAGTGCGTAAACTTTTCTTTCATTGTGCAGATATTGTTGCGTTAGAATATATCCTTAAAATGAAGGAACAACTTTGTCATTTTCAATGTAAAAATTATACTTAAGGCAACATAACATCAAGTTATATGTATTTGGTTGTATTTATTAAAAAATCTAAAATATATTTCAAAATGTTTAGTTTGTGCCATGTAAAGGAAAATGGATTTATCAGTGTTTGGCCCAAATTTGCCTCTATTCTATCCTAAAATGAAACATCAGTTCAGTAAAAAAAAAAAAAAAAAAAAAAAAAGTAGTTTCTCTTGGGCACTATCATTGTATGTGCTTACATATTTTCCAACATAACTGACTCCCTGCATAACATTTGCTGTGACATAAGATACCAGGCCTGTCTGATTCATTATTTCAAGGATTTCTGTGCTCCATAGAAAGTCATAATTGAAGCTTATGCCTTCAGCAGGGTAGAATGTGAAAGAGAAACACAGAATGTTGCAGGGATTCACAAAAGGCATAAACAAAATACACTTTCTGATTGTTTTTGGTTTTGTACTTTAATTTTGTCATTGAGCTATATTTAAATACTTGTATATCCTCCGCACTTCATAGTGTGTCATTATTTTATTTACTGACCTCTGGTTATCTTTACCCGTATGTTAGCTCTAAACTGAGGGACTCTAAACTGTCTTACAAGTGTCTGGCAGCATTTCAACAAAAAGATAAACAGTCCTGATGTGAAGCCTATGAAATGAGAAGTACATGAAAACTCCACAAACCCTCAGGCAGAAAACTTTGCACCATCATTACAGAGGATATTTAAAACATGATGGGAATCCTTTTTGAGAAATATCCTCAGACTAAAAACAACTTTTCATAGTTGGCTTTCTATATTTTAGGAAAGATAAAACTTTGTCCACCAAGGTGGAAATTTTCCTTGGGCAGTTTTGATTCATTGGTCATCCCCCATTCTTTTATATAGTTGACTGAAATATTGACGCTTTAAATTTTCTGAAATACTGTAGACATTCACAAATGAGTGAAGTTTAGATCCCAGACTTTATTCTTATGGTAGAGGTATTTTCTTTTGAGAAATTAGATATTACTAAAAGTACTGGTCATGGGAAGCCCAGACAACAAGTTATTTATAGAC
Source organism: Nematolebias whitei (assembly GCF_014905685.2). NCBI lineage: Eukaryota > Metazoa > Chordata > Actinopteri > Cyprinodontiformes > Rivulidae > Nematolebias > Nematolebias whitei. Next base: position 37,659,342 of record NC_056508.1, on the reverse strand, counting down.
ACACATACTCTCAATCCAGCACAGCACCTATATTTTTTGTTAAAGCACTAGGCTATAAAATTTATTCTTAACGTTGCAATTTTTGTCTAAAGGTCAAAGTAAATTGGAGTTGCTGAAATTCATTTGTTTCTTGCTGTGTTCATTAATCTGTCTTTTCATTCAAATAGTAGGCGTTATTTAAGCAATATTGTCTTCTTCCTTTAAATTGACTCCAACTTGACAAATTCATCGGTGACCAGAACTTTTACATTTGTTCCGTGTGTAATATAAACATTGAAGAGCACAGTACAACCGGACATAGGTTGTCTGTTTTTACTTCAGCTAGCTGGCAGCACAAGTGACCACTGTCCTATGGTCATGGTAATCCAAAGTAAGATTATACTCCACCAGCTATCAGGGTTTTAGCCTCTTAAACCAATGAGAAGACACCCTGTCTCACAAAATGACTGGTTAATCCAGCCAGGCAACATTAATGCAAATTACCATCCCTATCTATAATCCTCATACAGAGGGAAAGAGAGAAGGAGGACAGAAGGGCTTTGTGGAGCGTTATTCTACATCAGCAAAGTATGCTTTTGTACTTTGTGGACTTTGATTTTTTTTTTTTTTTTTTTTTTTTCTGAGTGCCATAAAATCAGTTATTGTTGTGAATTAAAATTGTATAAATTAACAAACACTGACATAGGTTTTGATGTTGGTCATTTATACTTTTACAAGTAAATCAGAGATTTTTAAAGTTTCATAAATAAAATTGTAAAATTGTTTCTCATAGCATACTTATTGACAGTGGTGCTTGAAAGTTTGTGAACCCTTTATAATTTTCTATATTTCTCCATAAATATGACCTAAAACAACATCAAATTTTCACACAAATCCTAAAAGTAGATAAAGAGCCCAGTTAAACAAATGAGGCAAAATATTATACTTCGTCATTTATTTATTGAGGAAAGAGATCCAATATTACAAATTTGTAGTGGTACTACACTGACAATTTGTACTATGAGTCACAATAGATGGAAACTAGGGGTGTCTCAATACTGTTTTTTTCAGACAGAGTACGTGTACTTTAGGTTGGGTACTTGCCAATACTGAGTGCTGATACCATGTAGTTAATGAGTTAGTACGGTACTTAAATATTAAACAATGACTTTAGACACACATTTCTTTTATTAAGAACATAGCTAACAGCCTGCTGTCCATATATATCTAAAAATGTCTCTAATCTATGTACATAATATTTTTTGTCCTCGGTTACTTGCAAAGTGGAAGATAAAATTATGTCACCAAGTATCAGTCCAAAGTATCACAGTGTTTTATTTGAGTACAAGTATGAGTACTTGAGGCCGGTATCAGGCCCAATACCAGTATCTGTATCAGGACACCGCTAATAAAATCCGTCAAAAATGTAAAAACTGTTAAAATGCTCTCGCCTTTGTTTGACTTTAAGCTCACAAAACCAAATATTTCACTCACTGTTTTTAAAAGAAAAAGTTTTTATTCAAAAGTTGTAGATGTTTAGTAAACAAATCACTCTCAACAGCACATAGTAAAAACGTGAAATAAAATCCAACATATGGATCAAATATTGAAATATTTGCTCTTTAGTTTTTCCTTGCATTGTTTCTAACTGTCTGTTCTTCTCTGCAGGGGTGTATTTGACATTGTGGTATCAGGAAAATGTGTGGGTCAGTATAACAACAAGGGCAGCTTTGGGGAGCTGGCGCTCATGTACAACACGTCACGTGCTGCTACGATCATAGCTACAGAGGAGGGAGCACTATGGGGCCTGGTAAGAAAGTGACAATAAAACCACCAAACAATATGTTTATGAGATGTTACTGAATTTATTAAAAGTAGAACATGATCCAAGTTCTTATTGTGGTATCTATTAAGTACCATCCATATAATACCTCACAAGCTGTTTCCTTATTTCCATTTTTTCGACTTGTACTGTAAAGGTTGAGAACAGTTTCTTTCACCATATCAGGTACAGAGAGCTGTGATGCTCAAACATGTTAAGAATGGATTTGGTTTTCTATGAATGGAGCCATGTTCAGTCTGATGCGTGGTGCTGCTGCAGCACCTCACACTGGACGAGCTCAGGATGACATCAAATGGTCTTGTTGAGGTGCATGTATTTTTTTTAAACATGGGTTTGTTTGTTTTCTTTCTCTGTGTTTAGGACCGTGCCACATTTCGTAGACTCATTGTAAAGAACAATGCAAAGAAGAGGAGGATGTACGAGTGTTTCATTGAATCTGTGCCATTACTCAAGTCTCTGGAGGTGAGTTTAAGTTGTAAACTAGTTAAAATTTATTATTTTTTTCTATTGTATTTTGGTATTAGCCTTTTAAGATAAAATTACCATCATCTTAATCAAAATCTTTTTAGATTCGATTTAGATTTAACCTTTTTTATTTTTTCAAAACTCACAACTAAGCTTTAATTTATGGCTGTCAAATAGAAGTTGCTGAGTAATGTTAGACTGTTGGAGCTGAAGCAAATGAATTGATTAGTATTTAGCTTTGGATGGTCAATGGCCTAACCTTCCTTGCTCCCATTATTAGTTTGTTTTATTTTATTATTTTTTTACCTCCCTGCTATCATTTTTTTTTCTGTCCAGGCAACAGAAAGGATGAAATTAGTGGATGTATTAGGGGCAAAGCAGTTCTCAGATGGCGAGCGCATCATCACACAGGTGAGAGACTGCAATATTACAGCTTTCTAATTGTACAAGAAGCACATGATTACATGTCTGTATATTCATGACTGTGTGTACTCTCTTCAGGGAGACAAGGCTGACTGCTTCTACATCGTAGAATCTGGAGAGGTCAAGATCATGATGAAGAGTAAAGTAAGATGCCTATTTTTATCTTTGTTCCTTCAGTTTTACTACTCTGTTTTTAAATTTCACCTTTGTTAGATCTTATTGAATTCTGAAAAGGTGTTTTTTTAAGATATTCACTACTACTATAACTGATCATAATCGTATAACAGTTTCTGTTCGAGATGACAAATGACAGCCCACATTCCCTTTAAACTCCACCAGGCTGCAGAATGGTTTTGCAGGTTTTGCCTAGCAACAACAGGAATCACCATTGTCTGCTTCAGCTACTGAGGGTCTCTCACTGGGTGGGATTCAGAAGGTATTTGAGGGGCTTCTAACTTTGAAGTAAGCCTGTACTCTGCTCTTCTTGTCCCCTGCAGACAAAGGCAGACCATGCAGACAATGCAGAGGTGGAGATCACGCGCTGTAGCAGGGGTCAGTACTTTGGGGAGCTGGCCTTGGTCACTAACAAGCCCCGGGCCGCCTCAGCCTACGCAGTGGGAGATGTGAAGTGTTTGGGTAAGACATAAAGTACTTTGAAAAACTTACTGAACACATATCATCATCAGTGTGAAGACTGTACACAAGAAAGCTCATCATGAAGTAAGATGTGTTTGCATGAAGTCGTTTGTCTTTACATTCCCAAAAACTTTAAGGAAAGTGATTTCCAGTAACTTAAGCTCTGTTAACTTTCTTTACGAAGTCTGTTGTGTTAATTTTGTTTATTTTTTTAAAGCCTGGTTCATACTTCAGAGTCAGAGTCAGAGTCAGAGTTTCTTTATTGTCATTCGCACCACATGTGGTACATGTGGTGGAGCGAAATTATGTACACAGGGTCCCAGTTACATCCAACAATAAAATGTATAAGAAAAACCGTAATAACATCTAAGATATGAACTAAGAAAAACATCAACTAAATATACACTAAGCACTCATAACATAAAACATTGAACATCAGCACAAACATGAACATGAGTCTGTGAGCAGATGTGCACGCATGAACACATCAACATTGAAACAGATCAGATCAGCAGCAACATGATATGGTTTTTCACAGTGATTATTCTAGTTAGAGATTCATGAGTCTAACAGCCTCAGGGTAGAAGCTGTTCCTCAGTCTTCAGCTTCATATAGAACTGATGAAAAGTAAACCGCTGAGAATTTCAGCAATATCTGTTTATTTCCCACCAATCAAAGAGTTACACGCAGTTTGTTATGTGATATCAAGTGACATTTGTTTTGAATTGTTTTCAATTGGTGTCCATCTCAGCCACCATTATTTTGAAGTTTATGATAATTGAAGGCTGTTCTGAAATTGTTCTGGCCTTAAAGTGGGTGTCCTAATTCAGGCTCTGCAGTGGATAAGTAGCTCTTCAACTTTAAAACTGAACAGGATTTTTAACAGCTGTGGTTGTTTCTGTACTCGCTCTCATTGTGAAACTTGTTTTCTTTAATTTTTTGTTCATGTACGTGTGTGCGTGCATGTGTAATAAGTGGATATTCTACCAGTCTGTCTTGCTCTGTGCTGTTTTCCTCACTGCTGAGTACAACCATGTACACACTGTCCATATTACACAACATACCTGCGACTTGTTTATAGTACCAGCAGTAACAGTCTGTCTGCTACAGCTGCTGCTTGTGAAGCTGAGAAATGTCTGCCTCCTTACAGTGTCAATATTGTCAGGTGTTCTTTCATCATTTTTACTATTCTCCTCTGGCTCCTGCTGCTGGAAAAGATGAAATAGGACAATTATCTGGACTACAAAATATATTTAGCTATTCTAAATCTTAATCAATCTGTTGGTCTTGACAGTCTTTCACAGAAATCAGTTTTACTCATGCTGAAAACTTGGACTGTTTGCTAAAGATGCATCTGAAGGTTGAATTTGTTTTTTTAAGAGCCTCTAGGGTTCGAGCTGTGCTTTTGTATGAACACAATTTTCCCCACTCTTTTCCATTTAGTGTATCCCAGCTGCCCTGATGTTTACTTTGTAATCCCATCACTCAGTGTTGCTCCTCTGTTTTCTTAGAGACTGGTCTGGGAGAAACCATGTACTGTAGCGTATTAGCTCAAAGTTTTACCATTTATAGGAGGACAAAGCAGTCTTAAAGTGTGGATCAATCCATACCATTTTGGCCAGTTTGTCATATGAAAAACTGGTAAAATTTTAGGAACACTTTAAGTGGCAATCTAATTCAGTACAGCAGTTTTATGTCCTCTTTGTTTGCAGAGTGAGCAAAGAATCTATGACAACTTATGTTCTACACATCAGCTATCAATGCCTTAAATAGAGTTAATTGGAAGGGACTAAAGAAGCATAGCATGTAATCCTTTTGTACTGTTGCTTTGTTTTAATGTTTGAGTAGCTGACAAATAATATTTAACTTCTCTCTCCCTCTCCCTGCAGTAATAGACGTGCAGGCTTTTGAGCGCCTCCTGGGCTCCTGTAAAGAAATCATGAAGAGGAACATCGCCCACTATGAGGAGCAGCTGGTGGCTCTGTTCGGCTCTAGCATGGACCTGAGAGACTGAGCCTCCCACACCATCCTCTGTGCCTTCTTTTACACACACACACACACATACACTGACACACACAAACATATGTCCACTCCAACATCATAAAGTGATAATATGGACTAATAAACTTTACATATGGTGCATAAGCATGGGATAGTGTACTTGTCTCGCCTGCAGGTACATAAAGCCACACAGTTTGAAAACACTTGCCCTCTCTCATAAGTGTATACACACACATACATGCATGCAAATACATACAAGTGGTAGGCACTGAGATATACACTCCAAAAAGTCTGCTTAACCCTTGAGCAGACACTAGCTCTACTGATTCTTGAAGAAACTGACTTTGGTTAGGTGCACACACACATAGCCTAAGCTAAAGGCCACCCAACTCGTTGCTTGAACCAGCACCTCTCAGTATGAATGTCTTTGCTGCAGGAAAAGCAGTGTAAGGACATGAAGCACACACACCATATACACTCAAAATCACATCATTATGCTCCATGCGTGCAGGCTTTCCATTCACATGAGCGCTTGAACAACTGCGAGTTGTTCCAAGCCTCAGCCAAGGACACATCAACATGCAGGTGCACATACACTGGGTTACAATACAGATGCTCAAAATACACACACACACACACGTACATTGTGATGAAAAACAACTTCAAAATATTTCTGAAATGGAAAATAAACAAAAAAAAATTAATAAAAAAAGAGTTTAAAGACGAATATGTTTTAGAAACATTTTATGATGATTAAAAACAAAAGCTTTGATAAAATATTATTTAAATAAAAAGTGTTTCCTCTTTGGGAGGCTGAGGCGCAGAACTTTGTGAGCGCACTCCATTTTCTTCCTCTACTATTGTTGAGTTGAGTTAGTGCTGGTGATTATTGCAGTACCACAGAGGAAGCTGTGAAAACAACAAACCTACATTTTCTGGGCCATTGTTATTCTGTAAGACGACAAACTTCATTGTATTGAATTAATTATTAATGTATTGATATTATATATACATATTTTTGTTTTACTTTGACAAGTTCCAGATAAAATTTACCATCTATCTCTGACAAAGTGTAAAAACGGGGAAAAAAATCTAATAAACATAGTGCTTAATTCTCCTTGATTATCCCTGAATGAGTTGTCCTGGATTTAAAAAATGTTAAATAAAGTGAACATTTTGGTAACGATTTTGTGTCGTTCATTTTGATTTTTATATTCTTTAACACAACCGTTTCAGTTCTGTGGAAGGAAGATGTGCATACTTGGATGATTCAGTCATTCAGTTTACAAAATAACATAAACATTGTGGTTTAAAGGTATTTTCAGGCTTATTGTCCTGCTGTATTTTTCTTTTATGTACATGGCAGCTATTGGCATTGTCATGAGAAATAAATATTAAAATGTCTCTGCTCTTTCAAACACTGTTGGCACAGAGGTTAAATGTTAGACTTAAATATTTGCACAGTAGCTTTTTTTATAGCTGGGAAAAAAAGCCATTCTCTGTTGTGCTCAAGAATGCTCTTAATTTTAAGAAGCTTGTGTTTGTAAGAAAAAAAATTAAACATATCAGTCAAAATGTTATGTCCCCTTAAGTGTTCGTAAGACCAGATTTGTAGCTTGAAAGCACGATGTTTGACAAATGTCAAATATCACTGTTGATTTACCAGATTTTTAGCTAAAATTTTATAACATCCTATAAGATATGATTTTAAAGCTCAAGTCACCACTAGATGAATTTTAATGAAACTTAATCATTTAACATCTACAACTGATTTAACTTTTTGAGTCAACCAATTTCAAGGTGGCTTTAAAAGCTAATAAATCTTAGCCAACACAAAAATACTTTAACTCGGTTCACACAAATTTAGTTATCCTCAACATGTACTTTAAGCTGTTCATGTGGCTTGAAACTACTGTAGTATTTGATGTTAGTCAACCCTTTGTTAGCAATTTGTTAACTAATAGACTTGTTTAATAAAACTTGGAAAATTATTAAGTATATGGGGGAATGGTGGTGCAGAGGTTAGAAGATGAGCCTACAAAGTTGTCTCAGGGCTCTTTACAGAAACATTCACATACATAAAAGCCAATTAGTAAAGTTCTCTATCTAAGGAATCCAGCAGACGAGTTGAATCTTGGCTTCGTTGCAGTCTCCCATCCTGAGCAAGCAAAGTGGCAACAGTGGAAAGGAAAAACTCCCTTTTAAAAGGAAGAAACCTCCAGCAGAACCAGGCTCAGGACAAGCGGCCATCTGCTTTGACCGGCTGGTTGAGAGGACAGGAAGGAGCGACAGACGAACACAGAATGGTAGGTCCAGGTATAGGTCCAGGTGTATCTGAAAGACCAAAAAAAAAAAAAAACATGTTAAGGATAGAAAAAAATATTTACAAATACAAAACAGGTTGAGCAGAGTAAGTAACGACAGTAGTAGAGTAAAAAGTGTGGTCAGTTTGTCCTCCAGCAGTCTAATAAGCCTATAGCAGCATAACTAAGGGACAGCTCAGGAAACCCACGCCGACCCCAACTATAGGATTTAGCAACAAGGAAAGTCTTAAGCCTAGTTTTAAAACTGGATAATGTGTCAGCCTCACGGACAGAGATTGGAAGTTGGTTCCACAAGAGAGGAGCCTGATAACTGAAAGATCTGCCTCCCATTCTGTTTTTGTAAATTCTAGGAACCACAAGTAAACCTGCAGTCTGAGAGCGGAGTGCTCAGTTAGGAAAATATGGAACAATAAGATCTGTAATACAAGATGGAGCTAGGTTGTTGAGAGCTTTGTAGGTTAGAAGTAAGATTTTGAATTCTATTCTGTACTTGACAGGGAGCCAATGGAGAGAAGCTAAAACTGGAGAAATATGATCTCTCCTACTAACTCCGGTTAAGACTCTGGCAGCAGCATTTTGGATCAACTGAAGACGTTTTAAAGAAGTATTTGGACATCCAGACAGATCTACAAAATTTGTGTAGTGGTAGCTGAGAGTCATGTACAGTACAACTCATTCCGAACTTGAATTTTTCAATACTGTACCACCTCTAAACAGGAAAAGCCCCGGTGATGTGCATTGCTTTAAGAAATAGGCCTTTATTTTTTATTTTAATATAAGTGTAATACCACTCCCATCCACCGGGGGTTGTCGTTAGATGTGTCGCCGGAGTGTCGATCCCTGACGTTTACAAACACTGGCGGTGCTTTAAACAGGAACTGACACTGGATCAGATGCTGAGGACCTGCGTTTAGGCTGTTTTGACCTTGTAGCGAGAATTTGGCTGACCACAGATCAGTTGAGTAAATCCTGACCGAGAGGACCAGCTCCCTAACCCTCATACTTAAAATGTAGGTAAAGTTTTATTGTAAGAAGTAGCAAAACGTGCAGTTTTGTTGTGAATTTGACATTAAACAAGGCGGTTTTTCCTAGAACACAAGCCAGCACTGCGGCCCTGAATGCAGATTTAAATTTAAGAACAACATGGAGGTTTTCTGATTGACATGCATCTGCTTTTACTTACCATACATGGAAGAAAGTGGAGGCAAACGAGACTCGTACAGGACATGCATGAGAGTAAAAACACATGTTCATGACTGAGTGGAAAATATAATAATAATGTTGTTTACAACAGACTACGTTCTCCTAAAAGTCGAGAATATACCGACATATTTATCTGAATTACGCTCCACATCCTCTACTTTTTTATCAATCGTTATTCACGTACTGGAAATTTTAAGGAAAAGCGTAAAAAAGGCTTTAAAAATAAACATAAAGCGTTGAAGTATCAAAAGATGAATTTGTTTGATTTTGCTCATTTCAGTGTGCGTCAAGTACAAGTACAGTATCGCTAACATGTCAGGGTTTGGGACTGAGTTTAAGTGTTCAATGCGCATGCGCGACTTTTCTTTTCCGTGCACATCAACAGTATTTAACATTTAACTAAGATTGAAACCTATTTTTAACCTAAATCGCATTGTAAAAGTAGCGTTATACCGTCTCCGTTTCTTTTTTGTTATTGGAACGTCGCACTTTTAACTGAACAAAAACGATTTAACAAAGAAAGCTTTTCAAATGCCGCCATGTTCCCACAATGCATAGAGCGCCAAGGAAAAGGAAACTTTTCTTATATTAAATTATCTTACGACTAACATTTTACAACTCGTTTAGAGACTTATATTTTTATTTATGCTATTTATACACGAATAATGTATCCAAACCTTTTGATTTCGGAATGTTTATGCATTTTGTAGTGTTTGTCCAAGTACTAGAACCGTGATGTAAGTGGTTGTATCCCAGAATCACCTCTGGCTCTGTGACTTCTGTCCCTCAGATCACTCTTGTTTCTCTTCAGATCGTATAAATCTTTCGCCTTTTACTAAAGATTTCCGTGGAGAGGAACAACAAGAGTTAGACTCAATTTTTAGATGCCCCGCTAATGTTGGGCTTCTTATCAATGTCCAATATAAAAACTTTATCTCAATATATTTCTGGTAAGCATAAGAGTCTGATCCTATTCTGGTTGCTCCTGAGGTACAAGTTCTCCTCAAAGAAGTGCCTATGTCACACTTCAACCTATTTACGAATGGGATTGAGTTCCAACTAATCTAATGCAATTTGATGTGATTGTTAACACTCAAATCAGATGTTGAGGGTGGCTCAGCTACTACCACATCAAATTTGAACTCTTAACTTTGACTAAGGCATAGGCCGTCTTGAATTGAGTAGACCTCAAATGTTTATCAATTTTAGACATCCACTTTGAGAGTTTCATTGACATCTTGTACTGCGGTTCATGAGATATTTTGCTAACAGACATTAGCATTTGCTGCCATTGCACTTTCAGCAGAGAGCAATAACTTTATAACGCGTAGGTGTGTTCGAAAGAGTAAGAAGCACAACGTGAAGCGCTTTGTGGAAGTAGTGTCCACCATTTACCACAGAGAGCGGTTCCTTCTGCTGTGTAATAATCAGTCAACTACTAGTTTCCTGTTGCAGGACAGAACGTGAAAAAAAAAAACTGTCCTGCAGCAGTGACAGCCTCACATCTGTTTGACAGTCGGACATTAGTCTCCAGCCTTCTCTGTCGGTGAGTCTGTAATTTGAGTTATTGGGGGGGGTGTTGAACTTGTACAGTTGTTCTTTTTTTGTTTTTAACATAAAGGTTTTCCATCTGTTAATTTAGCACAGCTTCAACTTTGTGCCTTTATAGTCATTTAAATGTTGAGGCTAAGCTTGCTAAAACAAATTATGTATTGTCTTTTGTCCCAGTATTCTCTGCTCTGATAATGGAAGGTAACAAATTGTTGCACCCTGACTGTCTTCATGCATGTGCTCTCTGTACGTCAAAATGACATCATTTACTAATACTGTATCATCAGTGTATAAATAATTAGCTTGAGTTTTAAGCAGAAGAAATGAACTGATGCTGTTTTTTTTAGTGTATTTTATGGAGTTAACTTTACTTCTATAATTACCAGTTCAGTATTTTATAGCAGCTGTGTGGTGAAACATGTCAGATAACGTCAACTTCCCCATGATGGTGTGAAAGATCAAACCACTAGATTAAAGATCGACAGAAAACATCATCTTTATGCATTCTGATAAATGTATACACTATAAATGTATTCATATTTATTGTTTGAGAATGACTGAATCAAATGGCTTTCATTCATGGTTTTGTGTGACTTTAAATACTTATTTTCGTCACACTGAGCACTACTTGGGTTCAGCCAAAGATAACATGAGGTTGCATCAAATTATAGGAAAAACAGAAAATGACTGCTTTTATTGCTGAATGAATCTTCTCTCCCGCTGTAATCACGCTGTAAACACAAACTGGAGCTCCGAGTTTTATAGTTAGAAATACATATGGGCGGACCCCATGTCAAAAAATGTGTCATCTGTGCAGTATCAAAGTAATATCATATTTTTGATGCAGTGTTAATGAGTTAGCAGCACAAAGAAAATGTTGAATATTTACCTTAAAGTCCTTGAATTTATTGCAAAAACGCTGATGTGACGATTGCCTTCTGCGTACTTTCAGAAGAACAATGCGCATGCTGACACATCTCTTGTCAAAGTTCTGACAGAAGCAGAGGAAATGACAGAAAACCGGATCATTGCACCGGGTCTTTAAACCCGATGACCCAAGTCGAGTGGTATTCACAACAAAATGCACAAAAGGTGTAAAAGTTTTACTGCAGATGCTTTCAATGCTGCTCATCGTATTCACTCCATCCTAATGAGGTTGTGTCTGTGTGTATGTGCGTTTGCCTGTCTGTTAGCAAAATATATCATGAACTACAGGGTGGAGTTAATTAAAACTCGAAAATTAATCATTGAAATTCCGGAGCCACCTCAATTCAAGATGGCCACTGCAGCTAGTCCGCATTAGCTAGCACTAAAAGGGCTATGCCTCGGTCAGTTCTGTAAAAAAAAAAAAAAACAGCTAAAATTTGGCGTGTGAGTCGTCCTGAATCCCATCATTCAAAGCGTTTGCTTAAACTTTCACGTCACACAGTCAACAGTCTGTTAGTAAAATATTTAATTAAACTTTCAGGAAGGTATCGCTGAGTACATCTACAACTACAAAGTAGATGCCGTTTTCAAGATGGACGCCGGCAAATCTATTTTTATCTATTTTTATCTATTTTAGGCTCTATTTTACTGAAAGTGACAGACAATGAGGTAAAGTGTGGTAGTAGCTGAGAGTCGTAGCTTGTGTCGTTGTGGTGGAAGTCTTGGCATGAAAAGATAAAGCCTTTGCTTGGACTTTAAATGATTTAGTAATTTTAGGTTTGATTTTCAGTTTTAAAGTCAAAGGGTGTGTCTTCTTCAGACCTCTCTTGTGAAACGGTTTGCTTGTGCAACATTTTGAGCTGCATAACTTGATCTAAGACTGACATGAGTCCTGATTGCTGCAGGTCTGAAGTTTTAACTTCTTCAGATTCCAGTCTGGAGAGCAGAGATGACCCGAACCACGACCCGACCTCAAACCATCAGAACCGCCACGAGGAAAATGGCCCAACTCCCGATGGAGACGTTCAGGAGAATCCACATGCACATTCCAAGGACTCCAGGAGGTTTTGTGCGGTTCCGATCCACCACCGCCCGGACCTGCTGGTTCCCTGCGCGGACCTGGTCAACTCCGAGTGGCCGAGGAGCCAGGCGGCCCGGGTCCACTCCCTCCAGAAGTCCAGCTCTGAGTTTCCTGTCTGTTTGGTTCTCCTGCAAAGACACAGAGGGGTGGAGAGGCTCCTGGGCCACGTGCGTCTGACCCGGGTCGTAGGACTCAGCGGCAACCTGTTTGTCGAGTCGGTGGTCGTGGCCAAGGATCAGCGGGGGCGGGGCTACGGCCGGACGCTGATGGAGGAGACGGAGCGCTACGCTAAGCACAGAGGGTTCAGATGCCTGTGCCTCACCACCCACGACAAGCAGCACTTCTACGCCCATCTGGGCTACGTGCTGTCCACACCGGTGCAGAGCAGGGGGGCGGTGATGGAGCTTGTTCCCATGGCGATGCTCATGAGGCTCTCCAGACCTCCGAGCGAGGAGACAAACGCTCAAATGCTAACAAAGACGGGCGTACAAGATTCACAAGGGAGCAAAGACTCAGGGGGGGCTTCTGTTGTAGCAACATCTCCTACCTCTAGTCCTCCTCTTCCTCCTTTACCTCCTCCTTTATCAAAATCAACCCCTCCCCCTCCTCCTCCTCCTCCTCCTCCTCCTCCTCCTCCACAGCCTGCAGGGCAGCCTGTAGCTCAAACGTTGACTGAAACTCCCTACAGAGATGCTAAAGGACTTCCTATCTTTTGGATGCACAAAGACCTTTAACCTCTGTCAGAACCACCCGAGAGTTCACCCAGACAACATAAAACTAATAAACTTATAAATGCTATGAGACAGATGCAGGAAAGGAGCGACGACGGAAAATCTTCATACTAAAATCAAACAAGAAAGCGTCTACTGAGCGAGAGCGTGGTTCGTTTATTTGTCAGAGATTGATAATGATTTTATTTTTTTCAAGGTTTGACAACAACCGCTACAACTTTCTGATCACAACATGAAATTAGTTTAAATGTTTTGGATGAAAGGCAGCAGGCGATATGATGAATATACGTTGAAACGTTGGTCCTGTTTGTTGGTTTCAGAGCTTCAGTGTGCAGATCTAAATGTGTTGCTTTCATGCTCGTATTTATTTATTTTGGTCCACTCTGCTCCTCAGGAGTAAATCCGTGCATGCTGGCACTGCTGTCAAACAGCTTTATAATGTTTTCTAGTGTTGGTAAAGTTGTATAAGAAATTAATTAAATTTGTTTGAACATGATGCAGATATGTTATTGGTGTTTATTTGTTGCATTTTCTTTCAGGATTTTTAATCAATTATTCAATCATTGTTATCCTGTTTATTAATTTTTTGTCCTCATCTCTCATCTCAGAAAACAAATGTGCACCAAAATGATAGATTGGAATAGTGTGATTTGACTTTTGGCAGCGGTACATCACATAAAACAGAAGAAAAAAAACTGAGAGAAAAAATGACTGATGGATCAAAACCAGATTATAAAACAGCCCATTTTGGAGAAGCTCTACAGCTCAGCCAGACTTCACTGTAGAAACATCTAAACGGGTCACAGACGTTGGACTTTACACATTTGAACTGACATTTTGATATTTTTATTTTTTACACAAATCCCAGTTTTAAGTTTTCATGTTTTTACACATTTTGCAACTCACTGATGTTTATGTCACACACTAACTTTTGAATTGTCTGAGTTTTCTAACCAAAAATCCTCTAACTTCCACAACTCTGTTGGGTACATATAAAAATTCTAAATCAAAACAAAAGATGCTCTTGTCCTCATTCATCCATCGTGTCTCTCACTACAGTAAGCCTTGAGGTTTTCCCTCAGGTCCCCCTAGACTACAAAGCCCACATCCAAGCTTTCACAGACGATATTTTAGTTCCAAAAGTTCTCGTCCAAACTAAGTGAAATGTCTTTGTAACTTCTCATACATCATGTTGTGGGAGTTACAGTTTTCTCCTGCAGCCAGAAGTCACAAGATTGTGCCAACTAGCCACACCTGTGGACCATTCCCTTAATGAGCTGCAGAAGTATAAATGGCAGTAGACGACTTTCCTTCGCCGCTGGTGCATTACCTGCCAATCACATTGACTCCTGTGTTCCTCCTGTGCCTGGACATCCCTTATTTGGTCTTGGACTCCTTGTGACTTCTTCAGCCACTCCTCATCTTCCATCACTTACCCACCAGTATCAGGGACTTACCTGGGACCCTGTCCTCTGTGATTATTGGAACCATTGGACCACCATTCCCACAACAATCCCTTAATCCATCTGTAAGAGAGAAATTACATCTTAATCATCCTAAAGGTTAAATCCACTAAACTCACTCTTCTTCTTATCCTTACACAATGGGGGCAGTGGAAGATTGTGTCTGTCAATATTGTCGGTCGAGGATGTAGAAGACATATACACAATTGGATTTATGATAACAGGATTTCTGCTTTTTGGAGTTGGTGGTTACCTAGCATATCGGCAAATGAGAAAAACGTCGGCAGCTGTTCTGGCCATTGTGAGGTTGCCCGACTTGTGTGATGGAATGTGCCGTGCGGTGAGCATTCAGACTCAAATGCTGAGCCATAAGCTGGATTTGATTTCTAAGAATTGCAGGCCACTTGCGACTCCTGAAACTCTCTGGCGAGAAGGAATTGACCTTAGAGAAGCTACAAGCTCAGCCTGGTGGTGCTGACCACAAAAATTTGGTTGTTTGGAGTCACCATTGAGACATACCAGTAGAAGTATAAGGCAGACCGAAATCAAGCAGAGTCGGCCTGACCCAAAAGAACTGTTGTTATCTGAATCTGGCTTCCCCATGTCGGCCTTGAATTGGCCAACTATCTCAAACTCTCCTGGATGTTATGTGAACAAGAAGCTCTGCTTCCACCCTCCCCTACCCGCTACCTTCCCGAGGACATCTGTGGACCTGTGTCAGAGCTGAGCCGGCTGATAGGCACTGCACCATCTCTTATCAGGACTATGGAACTATCTGGCAGCGTCCATGGAAAAACTTACCGCCTTTGCCGGCCTTCCTCATGCATATGTAACAGTGTTTTGTTTTTATATTATAATAGATGTGAAGTTTGGCAAAATTGGTTAATTGATTCTTCAAATTCATTTTGTTTAGTCAAAAAGTTATTTTTCCTGACATGTATTGGTATATAATTTATGTTGTGCTGCTCTTGACAGCTGGTGGTTACCATAGCAACCAGCAACTGACAACTTGTCCCCATTTTCTGGTGTCGTCTGTAACTGTGGTATGTATTAGGATAAGCTCTATTTTCTTCACAAGTATTATATTTTAACATATATTTTAAACAAATTTACTTATATACAGGGTTTCTTGTGTAATTTTGCCATGTTTTGTATGTTTTTAACTGTTATCATAATTAATGTTGTGCATTTTAGCTGTGTTTAATTTGACAACTGTTAACTGCTGTTAACTGTTGTCAACTGTTCATTGAGACCTATTGCTCTGTAGTTTGTTTAGGGTTATTTGTTGTATTTTATTTAATGTATAGGGGTAGAAGTTACTAGACTGATGTTAACCACCAACTTGATTTTCTCTTGCCGGAATAAATACAGTGAACTTGAGTGTGTCTGTTGTGAAGCCAACCTACTGGAACTGAGACTAACAAAGAGGGTTACACACATTACAATATCATCAATATGTTGCCATTTCGTTGCCATTTCTGTGATGAGGCTCTTTTATTTATTTTTTTGCAACTTTCACACTGTGTCTAGGACACAGTGTGAGATGTGATTTTTTTACACCTCTTCCCTCATGTTTCTCTTATCTAAATGAAAAAGGCAGCGCCTCCCACGAGGCCGCAGCCTCAGACACCTCCGTCTCCCCTTGTTTGTTTGTGTTTTACTTGGACAGGCTATACTGAAATGTAATTTCATTGTACTTCGGTGCAATGACAGTAAAGCTGATTCTGGTTCTGATTCTTATCCTTACTCTCCAGGGTTCCAGTCCCTTCCATCCGTGTTGCAGATTGTTATTATTTGTTCAATGTAAATAAAGCATTAATTCTTTATGGTCTTGGAGTCTGTTCCTTTCAGTCACAACTATCTGGGTACTTGGTAATTGTTACACATGTATGAAACAATAGAAACATAGATATGTGTGACCGTCAGTCTTCTGCTGCTCACGGTTCAAGAATCTTTCAGATCTGCCTTGCCCTTTTTTGCACAGTGACTGTTTGAGGCTTACTTTTCAGTCTGTGTTTTTGACTGCTTCTCTAGTTTGTTAGTCAGGGAGTGACAGTGGTTATCGTGACCACGAGTCAGCGTCTAACACTTCTTACAGAGTTCCCACATCAAAATGTCTTGCTTAGACTATCACAAAGTTGGACTTTACGGCAGTAGCTAAGTTGGCACATTTCAAGATTTCTGTAGAAATATTCTAGTTAATCATTACCAAAGACCGTTTAGTTTCTTGTGAATGTAAATCACTCAGGATGTTCTGTCTCTCCTGTCAGGAAGGGCACACCCACAGATGAGCAGCCATGGTGCTGTCTCTGCTTCCTCTTCTCATCCTCCTGGTGCCTCCTTCCTCCTTCGCCTCCTTGTCACAGAACCTCACCCGTCCAGGTGTCCTCTACCGTAAAACTCTGCCTGCTGAGGCTGCCGCTGGCCTGTTTCTGCAGAACCAACCCTTCACCGTAGTGTGGAACATGCCCACGGCAAACTGTCAGAAACAACACAACATAAAGCTGGACCTGGAGGAGTGTGATATCGTGGAGAACTGGAAGCAGCGCTTCCAGGGACAGGTGATCGAGTGACTCTATGAAGTGTCCAAACATTTTTTACCATTCATCTTTTTAGAAAGCCTATTAAAACTTATCCAAACCCCTTTAAAAGAGTATGGCTCCTCGCATGCAAAATATAAGTCTTCTTTCAGCTTTTCCCTCTTCAGGGGTCTCCACAGCGAGTCGTCATCCTCCATCTCACTCTGTCCACTGCATCCTCTGTCCTCACTCCAACTAACTCCATATCCTCTAACTGCATCCAGATATCTCCTTGTCTTTTTGCATTTCTAACATCCTTCTACCAATATACCCACTGTCCCTCCTATGATCATGTCCAAATCATCTCAGTCTGGCCTCTCTAAAATATAAATAAGGGAATATTATGTTCATTCTACCATTCATCACTTTAATTTTAGATTAATAAACATTCAATTTGTTGCTGTTTCAGTATTCATTATTTTGCTGATTTCACATTTTCTGGACACTTTTTTAAAGTATAACTACATCGGTCTATCACTGGGTGATATATTTTAGTTAATTGTGCTAAAATCTTCAGCTCACTTTTGTTTTGTTTTTTGCAACTTTTGCACTTTTCAAAATATTTAAATCAGATCAAATTTATTTATATAGCACATTTAAAAACAGCTGTTGTTGACCTAATGCATGTGTACATAATGCAAATAGAATAATACAATACAAAAATAAATAAATAAAAACATTTGAAAATATGACAAAAAAAATAAAATATAAATAAATAAAATGAAGCAAAAATATCAACTCGAGTGTTAAATTAAAAGCCAGTGGAAATGTGTTTTAAAATAAGACTTAAAAGCTCCAACAGTTGAAGCCTGTATAATAAAAAGGGGCAGCTGATTCCACAGTTTAAGACTGAAAAGACTTGATCTCTGTGGAACAGAATGGACCGCGGGACAACCAGAAGATCATTAGATCTAAGTGATCTAGAAGGAACATAAGGCTGCAGGAGGTCAGACAGGAGCCTGTCCATTCAGGGTCAACTATAAAACTTTAAAATCAATCCTAAAAACAAACTGTGCCAATGAAGGGAAGTGAGCACTGACAAGACATAGTTATGCTTTGTGTTCATGTTAAAAGACGTTCTGCAACGTTCTGGACCAGCTGCAGTTCTGAGAGACCAGCCTGGCTAACACCGAAATACACCGAGTTACAATAATTTAGTTCAGATGTAATTAAAGTGTCAATCACCCGTTCAAAGTCTTTAAAAGATAAAAACAGTTTCACTTTAGATAAAAGCCTCAGTTTTAATAAGGATCTTTTAACTACATTTACTTTTATTTACAAAGATTTTCTTATACATTCAGATTTCTTCAGTTCCTCCAAAAACTTTGTTCTGTTTCAAATTTGCTTCAGCACACTTGCTGTTTTCCTCTTTAGACTTTTGCTTCCTTTAGCTTTATGCTCTTTTGTTACTTTTAGCTTCTAGTTAGCATTTTGCTACTCAGCTAGAATGAGATGGAGGAGAATGAATTGCTTTGATGACGTTTGAAGATGGAACAGCTGAAAAGAGAAGAACTTTAGCTAACCTTTTGCTACTTTTACTTTTTTGCCTGTTTCTGTTTGAGTTTTTTAGAAGTAAAAGAAGCTAGTTAGAAGTAGCATTTTACTACTTTGTACTCTAGCAGAAACTTAAAAATAAAATCCACTTGATGGTGCAGAAGCTGCAATCCAGTCATCAATGCGTGTAAAACAAAAGAACAGATGGCTAAGAATGTGCAAAGCTGCAGAGTTTGACAAACATTTGTTTAAATATTCATATATAAAATAATGTTTCCAGAGAATGACCATCTTCTATCGAGACCGCCTGGGGAAATATCCATACCTGTCCCCCGACGGCAGGGAGGTGAACGGAGGCCTCCCCCAGCTCGGTGACCTCTCTGCTCACCTTTCCCTCACAGTGACACAGATGTCCGTCCTGCTTCGTCCCGACTTCTCTGGGGCGGCCGTCATCGACTGGGAGGAGTGGCAGCCGCTGTGGGAGAGCAACGTGGGGTCCCAGATGGAGTATCGGAGGCAGTCCAAGCTGCTGGTGAGACAGGAGAGACCTGACTTGTTGGAGAAGGACGTGGTGCTGTCGGCACGGCAGGAGTTTGAGGGGAGCGCTTGGAGGTTTATGGAGGAGACCATACGGCTGGCGGTCAGGCATCGGCCCAAAGGATTCTGGGGCTTTTATGGGTTCCCTTCTTGTTTTAATAAACACAAGAGAAAAACAGGTAGCAAACATGAGCTGAGCCGTTTGGTGATCTGTTTTTACCTGTAATTTAATGAATATTTATCAAATATGGAGAAATATTTCTCATATATTATAAGTTGAATATAACTGATTATATCCTGATGCATGCTCTATAATCTATAGATAAATGAAACAAAGTTTAGTCAGACCTTCAGTGACCTTTAGTCTGAGCAGCTGCAACAAACTCAGTTTTATAATCTAAATCTAAACGGGCCTTCCTGAAAGCAGATAGAAAACCCAAACAGGACTCCAGCCAGCCATCAGGTGAAAAGGAGGAATCCAGACCAGGGGTCATTCTGTATGTTGCAGGAGTTTAAGAGGAACCGAGATGTTTATTTTTTAAGCATGACATCGCAGTGGCTTTCAAACCCCAAAATACATTACGGCAAAGACTGGTTCATCCCAAAGATCCAGTCCCCCGGCACAAACAGAGTAATATTGTGTATGCTGTTCAGTGTCAGGAGGGTGATCAGTCTTACATCGGGGAAACTAAACAGCCACTGGCCAAAAGGATGGACCAGCACAAAAGATCAACATCATCAGTCCAGGACTCTGCGGTCTACACTCATCTCCAGGACAGCGGTCACTATTTCGGGGATGAAGATGTTCACATCCTTGATAGAGAGGAACGATGGTTTGAGAGAGGAGTAAAGGAACCCAACTGTGTGAAGATAACTCGTCCATCGATAAACAGGGGTGGAGGCCTCCGTGTTCAACTGTCCCCCTCTTACAATGCTGTTATTGCTAGTATCACTCAGCCCTCTGTGAATAGCAAACAGCCACCAGGGTGCTAACTATCAATTGTTAGGCTGATGATCCTCCTTTTGCATGTGAACTCGTTCTGGCTGTCACCAGCAAACTGGTGGATCCACTGTAAGGTGCTGCTTGTAAGACTGAGTTTGTTGCAGCTCCTCAGACTGAAGAAGTCTTGTGAATGAAAGACGAAACATTTCAACAAAGAAGAATTTGTCCAGAACACCTGAATTTATCTTGTTAGATAACTGATTCTAAAGACTTATTTGTCTTTTTTTGTCTTACGTTTTGTGTGATTAGATCAAACGTACACGGGTCGTTGCCATAAGGGGACCCGGCAGTTGAATGACCGGCTGTCCTGGCTCTGGACTCAGTCCACAGCTCTGTACCCGAGCATCTACCTGCCGCAGAGACTGGCAGGGTCTGCAGATGCAGCTCTGATGGTCAGGTACAAACATCTACATGAAAACATGACACCCTGATACTATTTGTAGTGGAGTTGTTGATTATGATTCAGAACTAGCAGGATGTTCAGAGTGGGATTACTGATTCCGTCTTTGACACTCAGACACAGACTGCTGGAGGCTATGAGGGTGGCATCAACTTGGCGTCATGGCAACAATACCATCCACACCACACCTGTCCTTCCTTATGCCCGACTCGCATTCACGCACTCCCTTAACTTTCTCAATCAGGTAGCAGCTAATATGTTCAAATCAGCATCATTTATTGGAAAAGATGGACTCCAAACTCTATGTAGCATGACTGTAAGTGTGTGTGTGTGCAGACAGACTTGGAGCACACACTCGGAGAAAGCGCTTCACTCGGTGCAGCTGGAGTCGTGTTGTGGGGGGAGATGAAATTTGCCAAATCCAATGTTTGTGAGAGAAAGTATCCGCCTGTATTTGTTTGGCTTTCTGTGTTTAATCATGTTTCCTTCTCCCACATTCCAGCAACAGTGCATCCTCCTCAGAAATTACATCCACAGCACCCTGGGTCCATTCGTTCGGTCGCTGAGGTCTGACACACAGCGCTGCAGCCTCCAACGTTGCCATGGCAACGGGCGCTGTGCCAGGCGACGCCCCAGCTCCGGTCTCAGTCTGTCTTCCGGTCGCTCCTCTGATCCTCATGGGGCAGATGAGTCCAGCAGCAGCAGATACTTTCAGAGACACTTCACGTGTCAGTGCTTTCCAGGCTGGACCGGACCCGAGTGTCACGAGAAGAGTGGACAGAACCACGATTGACCCAAACTTCTCAAAGAGCCGTCAGTCTGCATCCAGAGAAATAAAACCAGCAAGGGCCCAAATCTTTGCACTTTTTTGACAATAATGTTAAAAATAAATTTGTTTTAATTAATCACTGTTGAAAAACATGTCAAATACACTTTAACATCTATTATATATTTTTTAATTGTAAAAAGATAAAATATGTGTTTTATTTTAATCTAAAGTAGAACATCTGAAATGAAGTATTGAGTTTATTTATTACAGTACTCTTCAAAAAAGGCAATACATCTTTATAAGGTCAATAAAAACTGTGCAATGATGCTTTAAATCAATGAAAAGCTTTGTTTATTGAAAAATAAAATGGAAATAATATATAATTATACATTATTTTAGATTTCCTTTGATATTTTTTTGGACCCAAAACGTATATATATATATTTTAAGTTTGAATTTATTAACATTTGTCTGCCTTCATATAATAATATAGACAATACTTCAGGGGTTCCTTTGTTTGGTTGGTGTTTTTTTTTTTTAAACAATTAAAATAGCGATAGGTTTTAATTGCAGGCAGATCATCGTAAAATAAAATAACAAAAACTTTATTGCCTCTGTTTCAGGAAATGTCAAATTGCAGATGCTGCTACGGTGGGTGCAAGTTTTTAAAACAAGACATAAGATGAGCTTTTAAACTCTGTGTTAAGAGGAAAACAAATTATTTATCTCTCACTCTCTTTTTTTTTCTTGTACAATACAGCAACTAAAAAAAAAAATCTATATTTTTGACTCATCACTGATGATGATGATACTCCCCGTCTGAAATGACCTTTAGCCTTTAGAGGCTGGACCTCAAGTTTCTATTTATATTGTTGTCTCTGTTTTGTTTTCAATGCGTCAGTACTTTATTATTTTCATAGAAGAAGTTAAAAGGTTTACAAAACTTCAAAATGGCTCAATATCTGCAAAATTAACTCACTTATTTTACAGATATTGAGCTAAAACTGGGTGTTATGGTAGCTGAGTGTCATCCTCAGCTCATCCTGATTAGACTCAATGAAAATGTGACTTTTTGGCATTTACTTCACCAAGGAATTTAATTTAGACTTTTTTTCCTCTTTTTTGTAGCTAACAAAGTAAACTACTGAAAAAACTTAACATGATTAGCAGTTACAGACTTTGCTTTGTAATAATCTATAACAATGTTGGTTGTTCAATAGTCTGAATATTTATATTTTATAAGTGACTCCCTCTTTCATCCATCCATCCATTATCTTTACCCGCTTATTCCATTTTGGGTCACGGGGGTCGCTGGTGCCCATGTCCAGCAATCACTGTGCGAGGGGCGGGGTACACCCTGGACGGGTCGCAAGTCCATCACAGGGCCACATAGAGACAAACGAGACAAACAACCATTCACTCTCTCACTCACACCTAGGGACAATTTAGAGTTACCAATCAGCCTAACATGCATGTTTTTGGTCTGTGGGAGGAAACCGGAGCACCCGGAGAAAACCCACGCATGCACGGAGAGAACATGCAAACTCCACCCAGAAAGGCCCCTGGACCGGGGTTTGAACCAAGGACCTGCTCGCTGAGAGGCAGCGGCTCTACCAGTTGTGCCACCGTGCTGCCCGACTCCCTCTTTGTTGTATAAAAATTAACATCAGTTGGCATCTCAGGAAGAGGTGGTCCATTTCAAAACTTTGTTCCAAAAGCACACTGTGTTGGACAGGTAATAAAATAAAAAAATAAAAACATTACTTTGAAAAACAACTTTTTATAAAGATTAGAGACATTTGAAATTGTCACATTTAATCTATAAACACTGACATTTAGAACCAAAAACACATTAAATACAGTTTTAATCTTTTACACTTGGAAAGTTCTTAAAATCCTGCAGGTGGAAACACACACGCACACACTGTGTGAGTGTTTGTGTGTGTGCAGCACATGATGTGTAGAGTGTCTGTTCCGCTCATGTTCTTCATGTTCCTCGTCTCATAGCTGTGAGGTTCCGGTTGAGTTCCTGCAGCTCCTGGATCAGCAGCGTCAGCTCTGTGGCTGCTGCCTCCTTTTCCTTCACGGCCTCAGCCAACATCTGGATCATTCCGCCCTGCTGGACTGCAGGAGGAACGAGCACAAATATGCTGTTTAGTAAATATTTCACTAACTTTGATTTGTTATTTAAACAGTGCAGTTATGAATATATTAAAACTATGCACCTACAAACTAAAAAAACAATGTTGACTTGGAAACAACGTTTTATAATCAGGATTACAAGTTTGAGATTTGAAAAGACAAAATTAATAATAGTAGCAGAAAAATAAACTAATTTAAAGAAATTAATAACTAATGTTTTACCACATTTAGTAACTAAATGTGGTAAAACAACAACTAAAAGCTAAAATAGGCTAAACTGTATAGCTAAAGGCCAAATGAAGCTGGATAGATAAAACCTAGAAGAAGCTGAACAATAGCTAAAAGCTCAACTTAGCAAAATTTGCATAAAAAGACAAAACAGAGCAAACTACTGAACAGATTTCAAAAATGTTTTAAAGGAGTTGAATAAATCTGAATGTATTTTATGAGGATTTTAAGATAAACAAAATAAAGTCAGTAAAGGTAAACATTCAAAAAGTTACAAAAACCAAAAGTCATAGCACACAGTACTCACCATCAAGCTGCACTTAGAATGGTTAAAATTGCACAAGTTTTCAAAAGTAGATTGATTGAAAAGAAGTAAAGAAGAAACTATAAACGGGAAATAAAACAGTATTCCAACAAGTAATAAGATCATGGAGCAGCAAAGCATCCAGGAAGTAAAAGCTTCATCACCTAAGAAGTAGAAGATGAGCAGCACTGTGAGGAGCAGGAGAGTGATGAGAGCACAGCTCATGGCGTACGCCCGAGTCGAGCTCGGTGTCAACATTTCCTGCAGACGGCTCTGCCATTTGCTGCTGAGGGGGTCTCTGTGACCGACAGCCGTCCCTTCATGTGCGAACAAGTTCCCATTCAGGGAGGGGGGGTTCACAGGGCGAGGGGGCCTCATCCCTGAAAACATCAATGAGTCAGTCAGTGTGTGGGCATTTTGTGGTTGAAATAAGATTGTATGTGTGTGTGTACTTTTGTAGGTGTGTTAGTATTGTGTGTGTACACCTTTGTGGATGTGTTGGGGTTATTTGTGTGTACCTTTGTGGATGTGTTAAGATTATGTGTGTACTTCTGTAGATGTGTTAGGATTGTGTGTGTGCACACTTTTGTTGTTGTATTAAGATTGTCTGTGTGTGTACCTTTGTGGCTGTGTTGGGATTGTGTGTGTACTTTTTAAGTGTGTTAAGATTGTTTATGTGTACCTTTGTGGTGATGTTAGGATTGTGTTTGTGTGTGAAGTAAGGACTGCATATGTGTGTGCGTGTGTAATTTAATGACTATGTTGTGATTATGTGTGTGTACCTTAATGACTACTGTATATTGGGATTGTGGGTGTGTACCTTTGTGGATGTGTAAGGATTCTGTATGTGTACTTTTGTCATTGTTCTAAGGTTTTGGTGCGTACTTTTATGGTTGTGTTATGATTGTGTGTTTGTACTTTGTGGTTGTGGTAAGATTGTTTGTGCATATTTGTGACTGTTTTAGGATTGTGTGTGTACCTTTGTGGTTGTGGTCAGGGTGTGTCCGGTGAAGGTCGTTGATGGAGTCGACAGAATGCAGCTCGATCTCTGTCAGATCTCTGTCACTGACCCGGTACAGCTGAGGAGTGGTCTGAGATGACGGAGGTCTGGACATCTCTGTATGTTCTGTGGGTACAGTAAACCCTCAGAGATCATCACTGTCTCATAAATCAACAGATTTTCAGTCAGTCAGCAACTTCTGAATATTAAAAGCCTAGCATTTGTTCAAAATGTATTACTGCTCAAAATGTGCGGTGACGATGACTCTCAGCTACAACCACATTAAACTTTAGCCTATCTGTAAAAATCACTGACTTGTAGTCATTTCTCTGGTGGCCAACCATCTTGAACTGGGTTTTTTCAAATGTTAATTAGTTGCAGATGTACATGCTTTGAGAGTTTCATAAAAAGTTGACCAGTGGGTCATGGCTGACTGTTGGACTGCTGACCTGTGCAGGGTCAAGGTGTACCCCGCTTCTTACCCAGTGACTGCTAGATACCAGCTCCCCCTGTAAAGAAAACTGTTAAAGAAAATGGACGGATAGTTTGTGAGATTTAAAATAATAAGAAACACAGTGAACACCAAAGTTCTACGTAAAAATATTGTGCATTGAGTCTCTCGTAAATGAGTCCCTGAGGCTCAATGGGATTAACCTGTATAAATAAAGGCTGAATGAATTGTGCAGCTCTTGGAGTATGTGTTGTGAATGACTTTCAGCTACAATCACATTAAAGTTAAGCCCATTCTCTGTAAAGCTGATGGAGTTGCAGCCATTTTGTATCTGCTAAAGTTGCTCAGAGATGATCATCTTGACTGAGGCTGACTCCAAAACTTAAACAGTTGGAGATGTTCATCAAGTGGGTACTTATTGAGAGTTTCATTAAAATCCATCAGGTGGTTCTGGAAATATTTTACAACAGATAAACAAACAAACGTCCACTCTTTCACTTTTGGTGGCCAACAATAAAAATACAAAAACCCGTCAAAATGAAAAACTTTGAGGCGCCATGTAAAGAATACAAACTAGCAAACTTTGGAATACTATTCTTAAACATTTGGGATGGGCATGGGTATATTGGTCAGTTTAATTGTCATTACATGACACCTAATTAAAAAATAACAATATTTATGTACTAAAAACGTATTAAAACAGATGTAGCTTTCAGGTTTTTATGCTGATTGTGATGATAAAATATAAAATGGTTGATACGGTCAGAATGTGATATCTGAAAAGGGAAAAAAGTTCAGCTTGTTATTAGACCTATTAATATAAGACATTATCATACCGGTAATGATACAATTCTGCTGGAGACTGATTCATAGGACAGAAGACATTCAGTTATGAATGAATCACTGCGAAAGATTATTTATTCTGACTCTTTCTGTTTGCCTACTTTACTTACCTGAAAATCAAAACACTAAAAATACCACAGCAGAGTCATTTTAATGGCATTCAGCTTACCTTATTTCACTGAAGAAGAAAAGCTGTTGTTTGTTTAGAGTCTGTTTCTTGTTCTTCAGCTCGTCCTCTTGTTCAATTCTCACATACTGAAACTGCTCACGTGTGTCCAAACCAACAAAAGCAGCAAGAAAACCACCTTTAAAAAAACTTTTTCCAGAAGCCTCTAAATAAAAAGTGCTCTATTAAAATCCTTATAGAAGAAAAACAAACAAAGAAGAAGCTGAATTAGTTTTGTGTTGGGGTCCAACTTTTTGTGACAGCAGCTATAGGAACCACAAAGCCAAGCCCTCTCTCGGCTGGTTTTGTTTGTGTCCAGATATTCTGTTTTAACCACCCAGCTGCCCTGTAGGAGAGAGTGGGAGAACCAGGGACATTTTCAGTCTGTTACCCCCTCCAAACATGCACATGCTCAGTTTCACAGGCCCTCTAGGTCGAAAATAGCACCGCAGACATGGGACTATTATTAGTTGTTCAGGCCAAAGGATGACTCAGTGACCTGGGTAAAGGCATGGTGGGAGACACATGGATAAACAGGGACACTCATACTGTACAGGCAAACAGATCTGACCATCTGACCATAATCTCAGTTAAAGGTTTCAGAAACGTAACAATCAGTGCTTCAATAAGTGCATAATAGTAATTAAAATTTTAAATTAAATGTGAGTTTAAGCAAAAACCCTTATAAAGTGTATCAAGACATTACAGCTTTGTATGTAACACTTTCCAAGGCAATAAAAAATAAAGTTCCACTATGTATGACATTTTTAGGACAGCATCTTCCATTTTTCTCATTTTTTGATTTTATTCTATTGAAGGTAAGTAGTATGCGTTATGTCTTAATATTTTCTGTTGTGTGCATGATTGGGAAATGATGCAAATTTGAGCATCATTGTTGTGATTTTGCAGGTGTCTCTGATGTCATTCTCTTATAGCCTCTTTAATAATGTTTTTACAGGCCAGTGTCTGTCTTGTTGACCCGTTCTGTAAATCTATTGGACTTGAATAAAAACTAAACTCTTCATTGTCTTCCTGCTGTCATATAATTATGTGGAGTCTTTAATTATGATGTTAATACACATGGCAAAGTTCATTCATTGACTCGTATTAAGATTCATAATAAATATACTGGACTGATAAGCAGAAATTAAAAGTAGTCTGATGATACTGCATACACATCAATAAACACACTTTGAACTCTTTTTAGGTTTTGTGCTGAACCTGACCTAAAGTTGTCTAGATGCCCAACAAATGCACAATCCCACTTTAACAAATATATTTTATAAATTGTAAACTTTGCTTTCACATTTGTATTCGATGTATTTAGACAGGGTTTCACAGAAAGACAAAGTTTAGATGTTGAAGCAAAGCTGATCTTATGGTCCAAAGGGGTGTAAATGCAAAATAAATAAATAAATACATAAATAAATATCCCTTTATCAAACTGTTGACAATGAATTTTTCAAATCAAAGCTAAGTGTGTCCTCTGGTGCAAAAAAGTTTTTCTGCAGTCTCGTTTCTCCCCGGAAACATGTAGTCGTTTTAGAACATAATGTTTTTGCTTAATGTTTAATAACTATTCCCACTGAACAGAGCCTAAAGCCTAATGTCTCCTCACGATGAGTTATTTTATTTTGGTAACGGATCTTAGTGTCTCGTCTTACAGACGACTTCCGGTGTCAAAAACAAACAAACAAACAAACTACTACAGTCATAAATAGGTTTCTGTTTGTCAACAGTTTTATTGTTTTGTGACTTAAAATATGGGTTAGGGTTAAATAGAAAATAAAATCAAACAATTTTTTAAATATAAATCCTTTTTAACCCAAAACCACAAGTCACTTATTTTTATTTTTAATGCTCGAACTTTAGAAAATCAAATGACCCGAGCACATCAAAGAACTGTTTCTTATAATATATTTTGACACCGGAAGTTCTCATCAAGGCTAGCGGAACAGAAAAACCAATAAAAAGTGTGGAGAAAAAAAAAACCTACAGTAATTTCATAGAGTCGTAAAATGCTAGTAAACTCAACTACGTTTCCCACAAGCCTTTGCGTCTCTCTTCCTGTATTCATTAACTGCGCTTCATTTGTTTTGCCAGGAATGTAAAGAGTTTGGAAAGGCAGCGGAAGTGCTAATCCGTGGACCGTAGAGCGGCTGTGGGGAGAGAACTCCGGTGCCATGATGTGGGCTCGGCTGATAGTTGGAGTCGGGGGTTCGGGGGTCGGACTGCGGGCTTCCAGGGCAGGTTTGGAGCGGGTGGTCGGAGCCGCATGTGCAGGGAGGAGGCAGCAGCAGAGACAGGCGTCCAGTACAGAGGTATGAGGAGCATGACACTCCTCTGTCGCTGCAAGTGCTTTTGAAGCACTTTTAATAGCAGCCAACGTTTTTAGGTGTAGACAAGAACATTGATGCAGGTGCATCTTGCTCAGTTCAGAGACATGGTGGATTTTAGTTTTTGAGTCCAAACATAGTCAGATCCAAATTGAGCGTGCTTACACTTGCAACGTGCATGCAGAATAAATGGGACATTTCAACAACACAGCAGTGTTTTGCAGCAGTTAACAGTTCATGCAGAAGTAATATCCCGGCAGACTGTTCCTCTCCGTCATTCTGCCTGTTTCACCTCACTGAGCTGCACAGAATGTGTTTCTTTTAAAATATAGGACGGTCTGACTCGCCACTGTTGTCAAAGTGCACCACTGCCAGAGTGCTGATAAGCCCCCCTTCACCAGCTGATTCAAAGGTCACAAGATAGCTGAAGTCACAGATTATAAATGGAGACAGATAGGAGGCTGTCTGAAGAGCTTTTTGTTTCATTCATTTTGTAAATTAACCTTCTTCACTTGGTGTTTGACTTGATGCTTTCCTCGTCCAGGCCGCTGTCAGGAAGACTCCGCTCTTTGAGTTCCACAAGAAGCATGGTGGGAAGATGGTGGAGTTTGCAGGCTGGAGTATGCCGGTTCAGTACAAAGACAGCCACATCGCCTCACACATGCACACCAGAGAGCACTGCTCCATCTTTGATGTTAGCCACATGTTGCAGGTAAAGTAGAAGCTGAAACATCCATGGAAACACACAAAAGGCTCTTTTACAAGATGCCTCAGTCATGTGACTTTTGAATGGACGGATGCAGCAAGGGGGGTCAAAGCCAGTCCACCCCTGGTATGCCTTTGTGCCGAGAAGCAAGGTAGTAGCAGAGGCAAAATGGCTGACATAAGCTGGTGCTGTGAACACACAATTAATGCATTGTGCTCCATGTTAACCCACCTGAGTTCAGCTCCATGCCTCTTTGGAATATATGATGCTCACTTCATTTCTGAAAGCTCACATCTGTGCAGGATGTGGTTAGCTTCATCTGGGGTTTATGAACGGCCTAAGGAAGCATAGAGATGGAATGGTCTGAGCAGCCATTTTGCAGAAGTGTTTTATGAAAGAGCCTAAACAATTTAGACACAAACCATAAAACTAAAAAAATATATATATAGTAGCCAAGTTATTATTTTTTTTTCCCCCAATCGCACAACCTAACATACTATGTTTACGTATGTCTCTTTTGTTTGTTTCTATATATTTTTTGTCTTTTTCTGTCAGACCAAAGTTCATGGCAAAGACCGAGTGAAGTTCTTGGAGTCTCTGGTTGTTGCAGATGTTGAAGAGCTAAAAGACAATCAGGTAGATGAAAGACTTGTCAGGTTTTATCCTGTAAGTTCACAGGTCACAAACAAAAGTTGCTCAGAAGCCAGAATTTCTTTGAACCGTCTCAGCAAAGACTGACCTTGGATGCTTTTTGAAGGCTATGTATCTTTTAACTTTGTTTTATTTATTTACATACATGCTAATTGTTGTACAGTAAGTGTGTGTAAATGTAACTTGCTGAAGGAGGAACTTTCAAAAGTGCATCTGCCAACATTGCAAGTATTTAGTGGTCACCAATAAAATCTTCTTCTTTCGGCTTTTCCGTCTTCAGGGGTCGCTACAGTGAGTCGTCCTCTGCATCCTCCATCTCACTCCAACCACCTCCATGTTTCTCTCTAACTGCATCCATAGATCTCCTCTTTGTCTTTCTCCTGGCAGCTGCATTTCTAACATCCTTCTACCAGTATACCTAAGGTCCCTCCTCTGGACATGTCCAAACCATCTTAGTCTGGCCTCTCTAACTTTATCTCTTAGTTG
This sequence comes from Nematolebias whitei, assembly GCF_014905685.2. Classification (NCBI taxonomy): domain Eukaryota; kingdom Metazoa; phylum Chordata; class Actinopteri; order Cyprinodontiformes; family Rivulidae; genus Nematolebias; species Nematolebias whitei. Next base: position 37,628,620 of record NC_056508.1, on the reverse strand, counting down.
TTCAACATGTGCTCTACCTCTGATGATCTCATTCCTAATCTTATCCATCCTTGTTACTCCTAAGGAGAACCTCAACATCTTCATTTCTGCCACTTCCAGTTCTTTCTCTGTCTTTTTGTCCATGTCTCCGTCTCCAGACCATACAACATAGCTGGTCTCACCACTGTCTTGTAAACTTTTCCTTTGACCTTTGCTGACGCCCTTTTGTTGCAAATCACTCCTGAAACTTTTATCCATCCACTCCATCCTGCCTGGACTCTCTTTTTCACCTCTTTACCACATTCCCCATTTCCCTGGACAGTGGACCCCAAGTACTTGATGTCTTGCACCTTTGTGATCTCTGCTCCTTGTATCCTCACTGTTTCACTGGCCTCCCTCTCATTCACACACATGTACCCTGTCTTACTACGGCTGACTTTCATTTTTTTTCATTCAAGTGCATACCTCCACCTCTCCAAGTTCTCTTCCACCTGTTCCCTGTTCTCACCACAGATCACAATGTCATCTGCAAACATCATAGTCCATGGGGATTCCTGCCTGACCTCATCTGTTAGTCTTTCCATCACCAGAACAAACAAGAAGGGGCTCAGAGCTGTTCCTTGATGCACTCCTGCCTCCACCTTGAAGCCATCTGTCACTCCTACAGCACATCTCACCACTGTCCTGCTGTCCTCATACATGTCCTGTACCAGTCTAAAATACTTTTCTGCCACTCTAGATTTCCTCATCCACACCTCCTCCCTTGACACCTTGTCATATTTTTCTAAATCCACAAAGACACAATGGAGTTCTTTCTGACCCTCTCTGTACTTCTCCATCAGCATTCTCAAAGCAAAGATGGCATCTGTGGTGCTCTTTCTTGGCATGAAACCATACTGCTGCTCACAGATAGTCACCTCTCGTCTAAGTCTTGCTTCTACAACTCTCTCCCAGACCTTTGTGTGGCTCATCAACTTAATTCCCCTGTAGTTGCTACAACTCTGTACATCAGCCTTATTTTTAAAAATAGACACCAGCACACTTCTTCTCCATTACTCAGACATTTTCTCACCATGAAATATGCCATTCAATATTTGAGTCAAAACCTCACTGCCGTCTCTCCAAGACATTTCCAAATCTCCACTGGTATGTCATCAGGTCCTACTGCCTTCCCCTTCTTCATTCATTCCTGAGCTTTCTGGACTTGGCCCTCACTAATCTTTCCCACTTCCTCCTGGTCCACAGTTTCTATAACCTCTACTCTTCTTTCTCTTTCATCCTCTTCATTCTTTAACTCTTTAACAAAGTACTCTGTCCATCTTCCCATCACGCTCTCCTCACTTGTTAGAACATTACCATTCCTATCTTTAACAAGCCTAACCTGCTGCACATCCTTTCCAGCCTGATCCCTCTGTCTCGCCAATCTGTACAAGTCTTTTCACCCTCTTTAGTTTCCAGCCTCGCATAAAGCTCATCATACGCCTTCTGCTTTGCCTTTGCTCCCCCCTTCTTTGCTTTATGTTGCATCTCTTTATATTCCTGTCTCCTTTTTTTCAGTCCTCTCAATGTCATATTTCTTCTTGGTTAACCTCTTTCTTTGAATAGCTTCCTTCATTTCACTATTCCACCACCAGGTTTCCTTATCTTGTCTCTGTCCAGATGACAAACCAAGTACCTTCCTACCTGTCCCTCTAATTACTGTTGCTGTAGCAGCCCAATCATCTGGAAGCTCATTCTTAACACCCAGAGCCTTTAACAGCTACTCTCTGAATTTCTCACAACATTCTTCTTTTCTCAGCTGCCACCATTTGGTCTTATCTGATTTTACTCTTTTTCTCTTCACAACAACAGCCATTCTACACACGATCATCTGATGCAGTCTGGCCACGCTTACCCCTGTCACAACCTTACAGTCCCCAATCTCCCTCAGGCTTCCTCTTCTATCGTCACCAATCGAATACTCATCCAAATTCACGTTTCATTTAAAGTTTTGTTCCTTCTTTCTTGCCTGCTGTAAACCCAGTTTATTACCTCTTGCATTATTTCTGCTATCAGTTATTTTATCTAAATGCTCCACTCTGTTTAACAAGTTTTTGCTAACTTTATATGTTGCTTGCTGTTTGGTGCAATGTGAACTGAAAGTTGTTCTTACTTACACTGCAACAGGCATGATCATAAAAAGTGTGCAACATGTTTTAATGGAGAACAATGATCTGCTTCAAAAGACTCATCAGTTTCTGTAGCCACTACAAAATGCATTTGCTGATCAATATAATAAGAAAAATTTATATTTTCACCTTTTGTATGAGTAATGCATTCTGTTTTCATTCATATACCATTAAATACCATTAAATAGTTAGATAAGCATCTAAACATGTGAGCTACAATAAAACATGAGTTCAGTTTTACCTTCAAGCCCTGACTCCGTTTTCTCACCTCTCAGGGAACGTTGACACTCTTCATCAATGAGAAAGGAGGAATTATTGATGATCTCATCGTGACGAAGACTGATCAGGGTTACCTGTATGTCGTCTCCAACGCAGGCTGTGCCGACAAGGACTCGGCTCTTCTGAAGGTGAGGGAATCTGTGTTGACAGATAAGCTTGAACTAAGTTAGAACAAGTCTGATGAGTGTGTTTTATGTTTAGGCCAGACTGGCAGAGTTCAAAGCTGCAGGTTTGGATGTAGAGCTGGAGTTTCTCGACGAAGCCCTGGTTGCTCTGCAAGGTGGAACATTCACTGTACCGTTTTAGTTTAATGTACATTTTATTTTTTTAACTCATCTGTTTGCTACAAGTTGTTCTTCTGAACCTTACGGTACTTTCTTCCTCAAATTTATGCAGCATCAAATATGTAAATACTCAGTTTTGTGCCACCAGGTCCGACCATGTCTCGGGTTCTTCAGGAAGGGCTGAAGGACGACCTCAGTAAGCTAACCTTCATGACATCCACCCTGACCTCCGTGTTTGGGATTCCCGGCTGCAGGCTCACTCGATGTGGGTACACTGGAGAGGACGGTGTGGAGGTGAGCGTCTCTGTTCCTAAAGATTCAGTTTTATTTTAAGATTTGTTTATTTCTGACGGTTCAAATAGACTCGCATGCAGTAATGTGGCAATTTTCAGTTTATTACAGTTAAAATTTGATTAGAGACCGTCTTCTAAAGGCCAAAAGCTAAGGCCACCGTGTGATGAGAAGGGTCAGAGATGTGATGACTCAGCTACTAAAACACCAAATTTACATAAATTCCAATATATATTTCTATGACACAATTCTCTCCCATAACATGATACTAATAAGTTGTGTGGTTTAACTCTGACTCATTACCATATTGTTTCTTAATGTTATGAATACATTTCTCTCAGGAAACCGAGTTTGTTTAATTCAGATGAATTAAATGTTCAGTTTTCAGGATGAAATTGGTAATAATCATTTGTCACTCTTTGTGCGTCCCAGATTTCTGTTCCTCAGTCCAGAATAGTTGAACTGACAGAGAAGCTGCTGTCCAACAGTGAGGTGAAGCTGGCCGGTCTGGCTGCCAGAGACAGCCTTCGACTGGAGGCGGGGCTTTGTCTCTATGGCAACGACATAGATGAGAGCACCACGCCTGTGGAGGCCAGCCTCGTTTGGACAATAGGTGATGTTTTATTTATTTTTTATTCAAAGTAGTTTTGTTACCTTAGTTGTTTTTTTGTGCTAGGCTGTAGCAGAAAAACGTCTTTAAATTATTTGTCTAGATATTGATATTAATTAATGTTTAGGTATAAAACTGAAAACTAGTGCGACTTGTAAAGTATTTGCCTATTCACTTCAGTTTCTTTGTCTTGCCTCCATGTAGAGATGCAGCAGGTGACGCTATCTCCCTCTCATTTTTTTTTACCACTACCAAAAAATCGATTTGAGGCTTTGCACTTATTTATTTTTTATGTAAAAACAAATTCATTAAACTTGTTTTTTACAATACTTAAAAACTAAACTAAAACTTTGAAAAAGGTCCCTTTGGTTTTTCTTCTCGCTTACAGGAAAACGAAGGCGACAGACCAAAGATTTTCCCGGTGCTGACATCATTGTACCTCAGATCAAAGCCAAGGCAACCAGAAAGAGAGTCGGTCTGGTGTCGGATGGCCCTCCGGTCAGGCAGCACACACCCATCCTCAGCCCTGATGGACAAGTCATAGGTGAGAAACCAAACAAGATGGACATCGCTGTATTTCACTCCAAAGTGAGATCAGACCAGTGAAATAAAAATAAACAAAAAAGGTATCAAATTTGACATGAAACTAATACGGACAGCTTGAATTTAGTCATATGAACTGCATGCTTTATTTTGTCTGTGTCTATTGTAATTCTTGATATGTCCACTGGGGGTCGTCAAATAAAAAAAAAATACACTGGCTATTTAAAAATATTTATTTTATCATTACATTGTTAGAATTGTGAAGGCCACAAATCTTTTACTGCATCAGCTATATGTGAATTCAAACATTTTTACGAATAGATAAATGTGAACAAAAGTTCAAAAGTACCAGAACAGATTTACAGCAGAAATCAGAGAACAAAGTGATTTTCCCTTTAACGCTTTTTTCTCTAAGTGTTTGTAAGGCAGGTTGCTTGGTAGACATTATTTCAGAATTAACTCATGAATTTTTATTGATTTATTTATATATGTATATATAAATTCATAGGGAATGTGACCAGTGGCTGTCCATCTCCATGCCTGAAAAAGAACATCGCCATGGGCTACGTCGATGCAGCATTCGCCAAGAACGGAACAGTCATCCAGGTTGAAATTAGGAAGAAAAACCAGCCGGCAACTGTCAGCAAAATGCCCTTCGTCCCCACTAACTACTTCTCTGGTTAAGACACATTCACATGAAAAGACTGGAGCATTCTTCTGCTTTAACCTGCATTTAACAATGTGACCTCCTGCTGTTTAACTCCAGCAATGCAAAACCATTAATATAAACTAATACTATAAGTTTAGGACAAAAAAATAAAACGCCTTTACCAGCTGGATGTGGCTGTATTAAGCACTATTAGGTTTTGAGAATAAATCATGGTACAATATTTCTGTCATTTATGGGCCAAACATAACTACTTTTTGTTGTGGTATATTTTCTCCCTTTTAAAGCAAATTTACATTCCTAATAATGTTGTAAAAGTTTGGGAGGACATATCAAAGCTTGATTATTATCCTTTAATCTAAAAACCCATGTCTGGAGCATCCATTATGTTTACCCACTTTTTCATTTTCACGTCACGGGGGTCACTGGTGCCCATATCTAGCAGTCACTGTGTGCGAGAGGCGGGGGACACCTTGGACAGGTCTCCAGTCCATCACAGGGTCTGTCTGGAGTGTGATAAACAGAAATATGCTACCAGTTTTGTTTTCATAACGTTGCTGTTTTATATGAGCAGCAATCTCATCTAGGTTTTGTTTAGCCGTAGAAAAAAAGTGGATATTAACTTTTATACAATAGTTCTTAAATTTAAACAGAAGTTTTGTGTAAAAATGTGTTATGTCTTTCATATTAAATTTGGATATTGCTTAGATTTTTTATGATTAGAAAACAAATACTGCTGATTTCTACCTTGAAGCTGTGCTATTATGTGAGACTCCTTGATTTTTTTGGCCAGCTGGATGTTTTTTTTTTTTTATTACAAAGAAACATTTCTACTTTTGAATAAAGAGGTTTCTTTACTATTTGGTCTTTTATTTTGGTGAAATTAAGTTTTTTGAGCAGGTATCTACAGTGTCAATCAGGACTTTGTACGTAAATAAACATATTTCTAACTATCCCTAGTCTGAAAAAGGCAAGCTATAAAAAACAGTATATTCCAAAATCTCAGTAGTAACCTGTGCATTTAAAATGATATGAAAAACAGAGTTTTGGCCTGTAGTGCATCCATAACTGATCACTTGATCATAACTTGGGAGAACAACTTCATTACGGAGTTTTTCTTTTGCATCAATGTCTTTTTTTTTACTGCTGTGTTGTGCAAAAACCTGTCAGGTAAAGATGAATGTGTCTAAACATTTGCATACGTACCAATTAAAAAAATTCATAATGAAGTTTTTATGCATGCATTTAACTTACAAAATCCAGGGTGATACTGTATCCATCACTTGAAATGTTTTATTAATATGTATAAAATATACCTGTATATTTTAAAACAAGTTATGTACTTTAAATTTGAAAACATTCATTAAGGGTGAAAATTTAACTGTTGGAAAGTTTTATGTAGAGTTCAGTCTTTATTATTCATGTTTTTAAATGTTTCCAATACTTGCTCAAGTTTACACAAAGCCAAAATATTCTGTTTTTAGTTAATTAATTAATCAAATCAAAGAAAATGTATAATGTGTCAGTTTTAGCCATTGGATATTTTCTATTAAAACCTTACAATAAATAAAACATAACAGCAATGCTGTCATTTCATTAATAAACAAAAGGTCATCACATACATTAACTACCCCATTTCTTACATTTTACACAATATAGAAAACAAGATATCTTGTTTATCATACGCAAGTTAACACAAGGTCAACAGTGCAGTGACATGTTCAAGATGAGAAGAACTGATTCAACTTTCTAAAAAAACAAAACAACCTAAAGCATGGCATGCAATAAGGGTACAAAATAAAATACCAAAAAGTGAAAAATAAATATATTTACAAGATCCAAAAGAAATATACCGATAGTAAATGACAACATGGTAGAATATAACGGTGCAAGTAGGATAAATTAGTATAAGTATTTGAGTAGTAATAGCTGAAATGTACATGATACATACAGTATATATTTAATATGCACACTATGTTGGAGTAGCTCTGTTACATTCATTATGAGTTGTTGCTTATGAAGGCTTTAATTCCTCTTTTTGTGGATGCAAATTGCTTTTTCATATGATTATTTCCTCTGGTATCAGATGCTGTGCACATGGGAGGATTTTTACTGAAATCTTTTTACTTTTGGGCATTTGTTATGATGCGTAACCATGGCAACAATGTGGTTTTTAACAACCACAAGCGGCCGATTAACATCTTAAAAGCTCAAATACCTCAACTACAGTCCCAAATCCCAAATGAGTTGGAAAGGAGGCGCCATGGATGAATTTCCGCCAACCTGACGGTGGTGCTCAAGTACCTGACCACCGAGATCCTGGAGCTGGTGGAAAACTTGGCTTGTGACAACAGGAGGACCGGGATCGTCCCCCGGCACCTTCAGCTGTCTGTCCATGGTGATGAGGAGCTTGGCAGACTGCTGGGAGGAGTGACCATCGCTCAGGGAGGAATTCTGCCCGGCATTCGGACAGTCCTGCTGCTCAGTAGGACTGAGAGGCCCGCTGGATCTGACAGCAATCTGGATCTGGGTCTATTCTTCGGATTCGCTGCAGGAGATCCTTCCTGCCATCAGCTGTCAGCATCTAACAACTCTTGAATGAAACCAGGATGATGAGCTACGACAACACTTAATTTCCCTCTGGGATTAATAAAGTATTTTTGAATTGAATTTGAATTGAATTTGATTAAATACTTGATTTCCTTATTCTGTGAATTGTACATTTGAGTTTGTATTTTTTTGAACCACGCATAATAGTGAAATCATTGGGACTAACCCTTGAAAAATAGAAACCTTTGTTATTAAGGCTGTGGCTGAGTGGTTAGAGCAGTCATCCTCCAATGCGAGAGTT
>NC_056508.1:37603262-37620548 GCF_014905685.2 Nematolebias whitei | reverse complement strand
AAGGTTATTAGATATTTTATCATAATTATGACCTACATCTCAGTTTAAAAATACAAGTTTTGTTTTGACAGCCACAACCGGAAACGGGGGATATTACCAGGTCCTGGACCAACCTGGCAACCCCGGCAGGTTCAGTAGTTACTGTGGGAAGATGGTGGACTTCGTGACAGCAGCGTGCTCAAAACTCCGTCCTAAACACTTCGAGAAATACTTACCATCTCAACCTGGCGTTAGGTATAAATTACCCGGGGACAATCACAGATAATACTTACAGAAAACCGATAACGAGTGAGTTCTTCGCCTCTTTTTTTTCCGGAATTGAAGACAGCGCGCGGAGAGTTGCAAAGAAAAAAAAAAAACGTGGTGGTTGGCGTGTTCATAACTCAGTCAGTGGGAGAAGCTCAGTGGGAAAACGACGACACATGTCCAGTTCAGTCTGAAGAGTGAAGCGACAGGGATAATTTAGACCGTGGTGTTTCTGCCTTGTTCAGCTGTCAAAGCCAGAAGGAGTTGAACCGAAGAGAAAGCTAACTAGCTGCTAGCTTCGCTGCTGTGAGCCGGAGGAGCCGACATGCCGCGGGGGAAGAAGGGCAAACGTGGCTCCTGTAAGCCGGGTGAGTAACCGCCGAGCTTCCTGCAGGGATGTTGTTCTGACACCATGAGAATAAACAGCTCCATCACCAAACCTTTAAGCCCGAGCAGCAGTCATATTTAGGCATCCATGCTCCGAATAACAAGCAGCCTGTTGCTCCTCTTTCTGCCTGTCTGTAGGATTTCAACCTGTTTACATTCTGCAACACAATAAAGGGCTTTTATTGTTAGTTTTGATGTTCAGTCAGTTAATAAGAATGCCATACTTTTTAATCTAAATATAAAATGTACAAGTGCATTTTTTCATGTCAACAGAAATAATCAGCTGAACATTTTATGAATGAATGTTTGCAGGTGAAGGTTTGAGGGATTCTGGGTAAAGTTTATGCTGATTATAGCTCAAATTGTGTTCTTTTTAGAAAGTTTAAATATAGTCGCATGTGAGAAAACCATTTATGCATGAAATTTAAATTTAGATCTTATTCAGTGGGTCACCAAATTGGGTATTGGTTTCCACAAGTTGTAGACTGATTAATCATTTTAACAGTCACTGATATTTGTCACTTGAAGAAAGATTTGTCTTTATATAATTGTCAAACTTTTCAAGCGCTGCTAACCCTCCTGCTGCCCTTGGGTCAAAACGACCCAGGAGTTTTCAGTCTTAAAACTTTATTTAGTCTCATGGGTGGTTTTGACCCAAGGGCAGCAGGAGGGTTTAATACACAGTTATTTAAGTTAAGCATTTCTGTTTTCTGTTTCGTATTGTTGAATGGACAATGCATATTAAAAAATAGAAAAATTGGCGTAAGTTGGCATACAACCTGATTTCTAAAGCTCAGCATGGGTTGTAGAAAAACCAAATTGGTCGACCCTTAGTTTTAACACGCGCAGAAACAGTTGAGGAAACATCAATGTAATTATTGGAGCATTATTTTTGAATCTTTGTAAATTTTTAATTCACGTTCTGAGCACTTGCAGGCAGAAATGGCACATGTAGCTGCGTGTTATTTTTAGCAGCAGTGCCATCATGCAGCTTAATATGTGCACGCTTTTTTTTTTTTTATTGTCCTAGAAAAAGAAAAGCCCAAACGGCAACTGCATCCAAGTTTTTTTGTTTGTTTTTTGCTCTTATGCGTCACTCCAGACTGTTGATGGGCGCTTGCAGCTTTGCAGGAACAGATTTCCACGTGTCTGTTTTCAGTCTCCTCAGGTTTTATGTGGCGCTTCTGCTTGGGAAGCACATGAGCAGCATGCGAGCAAAAACTGTTAGATCTTCTATAACGATGAGGAGGAAAAAAAAGAAGTAAACTTATCAAAAGATGTGATATGAGTAATATGTGTGCAAACAAATAAATAAAAACTGAGTTTACAGAATAGAATATGCACCTCATTTGATGTTTTCTTCTTCTTCATCATGGCCACATCAACATTTGACATTTATTTATTCATCCACCCACCATCATCTGCTCTATTTCAAACGTTCTTTCACCCCTCTGCCCATACATCAACTCCAGGGTCTCTCCGTCAGGAGGTTCTTCAGCTTCAGCTTTCGGCTAAAGCATCCCCTAAAGGTAACTCTGACCTTTGACCTCATCTTCCTGACCAGTTCAGACCTTTTTTCAGAAGCTTTTGCTTCATTCTAGTGCATGCAGTAAACCCAACACCCACTTACCTGCTAAAGGCAGTTTTTATTGTCCTTAGAGGATATCTTAGAGGAACTAAAGATATCTAATCTTTTCCCCAGTCTTACATTACTTGCCCTGATTTCTCATGTTTGATTCCCCACCCTTTGCCTGGTATGATGCCACACAGTTCTACTCAACATGAGGCCGCCTTGCTTCATTTTCTACAGCAAACAATACTGTTTTGATGTATACAGCATCAGCTGTTTATAAAGCAGCACTGCAGAAGCTCCAGCGACAAACACGACTGCACGAGTTCATTGCATCGCCTCAGTTTGACCGGCTTTTATATCTAAAGCAACTTTCAAGTAAAGAGGGGTGTAGAGGGTTTAATTTGCAAGGAGAGTTCTGCATCAAAGGGTTTGATCCAAATGGTTAATGAACATGCTTATAGGCCTGTCGCGATACACAATAAATCAATTAATCGCATGATAAATGAAAATTATCTACCTCATTTTCGTTTATCGGCTTTATCGTTTCTTCGCGTCTCTTTCTACTGAAGACACTGGATGACAAAAGGCTACCCCTCCCTTTCTCTTTTCTCTTTAAAATCCATTTTAACCATCCAAAATCGTGTTTTTGGATCGTTAAAAGCAGCTAAGCTGAGAAACCAAGCTACGAGCTAAGCTAACAGGCTGACCTCGGGGTGGGGAAAGCTCTGTCTTGTCGAAGCTCCAGAATTAACTGTTGAAACCTGTGCCATTGTGTAAAAAGTTTATTTTCTCTGCAAAAAGAAGCTGAGAACTTGTTTATTTAGAAAAATGGTATGCTAAAGAGCTCAAACCACACCGAGCGTCCACCATTTTGAGAACCGGCAAAAAGGAAAGAAAGACAGCCCGTATCACATCACGGGGCCTCCCTCCCATTTTTCTTAAAGATACACGCTGCTCGTTCCCTCACTATCCATTCTTCGGTTCAAACAGTCTTATACTGTCATCCTGTGGTTAAAAAAGGCACTACACTCAAAACAAATTAACCAACATTTCTTCTTAAATTTGACAATAAATACTAATTGTCAAATTTCAAACAATATTATCGTTTATCGCAATATTTTCTGAGACAATTAATCGCCCAGCAAAATTAGTTATCGTGACAGGCCTACATGCTTATTCTCATTAATAATGCCCACAATATTCAATCTGAGCACAAATAAAAGAGCCATGTTGCAAACTGTGCCCAACTCCTAAAATGACTGTACAGAACCAGAACTGCCTCGGCATCTTTCCTGTCGCAGAGCCACAGGTGGCAATTCTCTCAGACTAATCCTCAGTCTGCAGTGTTTCAACAAACCAGCTTGATAACAAGCTTTTACAATTTAAAAGTTAAAAAAAGGCTGAGCTGTACCGTTTTGTAACGTGTAATGAGAAAACGCCATCTGATACGACTGACCTTACTACAGTCCCAGTCTGTGAATAAATGCCCCATTTTCATGCTGTAATCTTTTTAATTTTTTTAAAGAACTACCAACACAGAAATATAAAAGAAGTTTAATAACATTTACTGCACTATTTATGTTGGCTACAAATAAAACGTTTTGCTCCATCACCATCAACGGTAACCCAATTCTGGCTTTACGTTTTGCTCAGTCAAACTTGTTCTTTCCTCCGCTGTGACCTGGTTGTTAACTCTAACCTGAATAGTAAATGAGGTGAGTTAAAAACCTTTAAAATGATCTGTTGGGGTAGCATCCACAATTAAAATCACTATTCTTCCCAAGATATTGTAAATCTTCTGTAATCTTTTTTTAAATTTTAGATTTTTTTTATTTATCCAAATGCACTAAGAAACAAAGAAGGACTGCCATTCTCTAAGTTTACATGCACTTTCAGCTGAAAATACATCAGTCTTAATCTTGAAAGTGATGTATTTGCCAGATGACCAAGTTCCAAAATATTATCATGAACAAACCAACGGTAAAAAAGTTCCCTATAACCATTCTGAGATAATTTAGATCAATTTCATATTTAAAGAACTGGGTGTGTCATCACAAGGTAGTCCTATTTACGTCATTTGCTCTTGCTTTGGTTCTGGGTTCTGGTTTGTCAGCAGAGCATCTAACTTGAACAAGTGATCATGTAGAGAAGACGACACGTGCGTTGTGGCAGGGAGCTCACACTTCACATTACTGAGCAGTGTGGGTACATCTGCGTAGGAAGCTATATATTTGTGTTTGTGCATATAAGGAGGCTTCAGATGAGTAAACTGCAGTGATCAGGAGTGCGGCTCCGAAAATGCTGACTAATATGAGCCAAATAGTCCAGTTTTTCCACCTTTGAACCAAAGATTTAGTCATTTAATCGTTTCCAAAACCAATAAAGCGACCATGTTTTTTGTAATCATGCCACTGAAACCACATTCACTCCAGTTGTACTATGTAATGGCCAGTTTATAATACATCTTTTCATCTTGGTGTCAAGTTGCTATGGGTGTTATCCCCAATTTTAAATAAAGAAAAGGTGGAATAGATGATCAAAGACAAAGGAGTCCACACCTAGATCGGCACAATTTAAATGACTGAACCTTCACCTAGTTTACTCAGTTTACCCATCCTGGATCCAGTTATTTATTCTGCTGACTAGTGATTTATTTTCTGCATGCAGCTTTGATCTACTAAACTTAAATTAGAACTTTTCTTGTACGTTTGTGGTGATTTAATAAGCTTGAGTTGGTTGTAGATGGTGTGAAACAATTTCCAGTAAAAGCCAAACCAGGAAAACTGGTTTTCTATAAAAGCTGTTTCACATGTTGGTGAAGTGAGTGACCTCTGGTTCGCCTCATCTGTACTCGTTGACTTGGGCACAAACATGTTCTGGAGCGTATATTCTGAATGAATGAACGAATGAATGACCGCGGCCATCGCCGGTAATCCCAGCAACAGTGGAAAGCTCTGAGCCAGCAGGAACCTGAGAGTTCAGCTCTGCCTGCCTCTTGCGCCTCCACGACCACACGTGGCCGAGCTGAAACAGAACACCTGGTTCTAATAAAAGCATAAACCAAGATGGGACATGGCCTAATGGAAAATCTTTTCACCGTTTCCTGATAATTAACCAAAGCTGTTTTTGTGGGGACACTAAAACTCGTTTTGCTCAACAAGCAGCTGTGAACTAATGAGCAGTTATAATATTTTAAAGTAACAGTATAAACTCTTTATGTTCAGACATGGAGCTATTAATCACCACAGCTTTTGTTTCTGTGTGTCCATGAAACATTAAAAACCTTGTCTGTAGCTATAAATTTAGTCTGATTCTGATGGTTTTCAGCTGTTTCTTGTTTTTCACGCTTTTAAAGTTAAAATTCTAATTATTCTTTACCTTTTACAATAATTAAAAAAAAAAAGCGAAGCATTGTATTTTCAAGCTGCATCCAAAACAAATGCAAAATATAACATCTGAATAAAAATGATAAACGGCAGAACGTTTCTGAGTACTGTAGTCCCTCAATTATCGTGGGAGTTACGTTCCGGACACCCCCACGATACGTGAAAATCTGCAAAGTAGGGATATTATATTTATATTAGTAAATGTATTTATTTATTTATTTAAAGGCTTTATAAACCCTTCCCACACTCTTGCAATGTTCTAAACTCTTAAATCTATGTCATTTTAACAACATACGTGTATGTACTGTGCAGTACTGCAAACATTTGAGTACTCACCAGTGGAGATACTACACTTAAAGGACGAGTTCAGCTTCAGGATTATTTGAGATTTTCCTTCCAGTTCTGTGAGTCTAATAGATCGTTACTTCTGACTTTGTGTTGTAAAACTATTTTTACCACATCGGTTTCTCTGTTCGTGTTTGCTCCCTCCATTGCAATTCTTTGAATTTCGACAGAAAGCAGCGTCTGGAAGCACTGTTGGCTTCTGGGCCTTGTAGTTCTTTTGACTTGCGTTACAATGTAGGCTTATTGAAAGAAAACTACAAAATGGCGGTGCCTGTCCGAACTATTTTTAAATTTATGTATTGTCCTCTTGGCTGGTTCCCGCTCCCGTTAACTTTTTATCCCGTACTGTCCCAATCACATGAGTAATAGTAATAACAATTATTGTCGTGTACAATCTTGCGCTGAAAACACGTGAAAGAGTGAATCTGCGAACGTTGAACCATGAAGTATCAAGTGACTACTGTAATAATAATGATCTGGTATTACTGTTGATTTGATCACTCTGCAACGATAGGGGAGGAAAAAATGGCTTTAAGTGAACACTTTCTATTCAAGTCACTCAGAAACTTTTTTTTTAAATGTATTTGATCCAGCAATGTGTTGTTAAAATACAAGTTTGAGTTGTACTCACGTGGTTTCAGCATCTGTATGTATTGACAGAGATGCTCAGCATCACCTGCAGTGAAAGATATTGCATCACCTTTAACCTGACAGCTGTCAACATCCAGATGTGGGGATAAAGTGGCTCTAATTAAAAAGGCTGTATGAATTTTGTGTTTGCCCATTCAGGGAAGAATGAGCTTCTTCTTTGTATAGCAACTCTTTAGCAAAAAATCTGTTTATTTATTTATGTTTTTCAAATAATCCCTCTAAATGTGATTTTAAAAACACATCTCTTTTCTATTTAGTCGTCTTTTTCTCACTTTTGTGCACGTTTTCTGTCTCCAGGTGTCAAAAATGGAGTGAAGGGAGAGTCTACTGCCAGCGATGATGAGATGACCTCTGATATTCTCAGCCACTACAGCAGTGCCAGTGAAAGCGCCTCCGTGATGGAAGAGAGCACTGGTCTGCCCACAGATACAAAGACATTCATCTGCACACACACCGGCTGTTCACAATATGCTAACATATGATGAAAACACAGTCGGTTTGGTTTATTGCTTGTAGCTATTTCTGTTAATTACAAATTTCATTCCTTTTTTGCAATGCGACATATAAACATAAAGCCACTTGGTATCACCTCCTTCAGATGAGCTGTTATCACAGTGAACATATCAGTTAAATGAGCTCATTGATCTTAAACAGGAAGTGAGCAGGTGGATGAGCAGACGGCGCAGGATCAAATGGAAGACAAACTCAAACAGTGTATAGACAACCTGATGGACAAGAGGTAAACATTTCAACTCTAACTCATAAAGAACCTGCTTCAGGCATGTGAATTAAACAAATGCAGACTAGTAGCGCTGAAAGTTACCTGAAAGCTTCACCCTCTTGTTTCTGAACGTCTCAGTGCGAAGACGCGTCTCGCAGCCCTCGAGTCGCTTCGACAGGCTTTCTCCTCCAAAGTTTTATACGACTTCCTAACAGAGAGGCGCCTCACTGTGAGCGACTGCTTGGAAAGGAGTATTAAAAAAGGTAAGACAAACAAATGTGTGTTTGGAAATGTAAATATCTTACAAAAAAAAAAAAAAAAGATTTACGATGGGTGTTTGTTTTTATTATAAAAAGTAACTATATTCACAGATAAAGATTGTATGAGCTTCATGTTAACTGTTCCCTTCATATGTCCAGGTGGAGGGGAGGAGCAGGCAGCAGCAGCTACAGTCTTCACCCTGCTGTGTATCCAGCTGGGGGGTGGAGATGAGGCGGAGGAGGGCTTCAAGGTGCTTCGTCCTATTTTCACCTCCATCCTGACTGACAGCAGTGCCAATATAGCAGCTCGTCAAAGTGTGAGTAATCGTGAACCGTGTTTGTTTTTTTAAAAACCTCAGAGTCTGGGCTCTATAAATAAAACTATATTTTTAATATAAAAAGACAGAAAAATTAATTATGGAAATTTGACTTGACATGTTTTTTTCTGCCTGCTCTCTTTTAATCTGCATTTAATTATCAATGATCCCATCAGCTTAAATTCAAGTAAAGATCAGCAAAAATAAACTTAGATAGATTTTGACTGTAGTCCTAAACAAGACAAATTGCATTTCCTGTGAAAATGCAGTGTGAATGCTTATTGCACAGAAGAACTTGCTGAAAAAGCGCTGAAATTGGCTAAAAAGCATGCTGAAATGTAGATGAAATAAGAGAACAAGCCTAAAATAGCAGAGGAAAGCAGAAAGAACACGTATTTGCTGAATTGTGTTTAAATAAGCAGATATGAGCACAAACATTAGGAAATTGGCTAAAGAAGCTGACATTAATTGAAAGTTTATAGGCTTAAAGTAGAAGAAATGACCGTGAAAAACTTGAATTTATCTGAAAACAGCTAAAAAATGTTAACGATAGCTGAAAAGAGAACAAGCTTAAATTAGCAGAAGAAACCGGAAAGAACACGTTTGTCCAATTAGGCTGAAAGAAACAGAAATGAGCACAAAAAAGTGAAAATTATCTGAAAAAAGCTGAAATAAGGAGAAAACAGCTGAAAAGTAGCTAAAAAGGCAGAAAGAAGCTTAACTTACCAGAAGCAAGTGGGAAGAGAACATTTTTTTCTGAATTGGGCTGAAAAAGTTAAAATGAGTGTAAAAAATGTGGAATTAGCTGAAAAAGCTACAATTAGCATAAAATGGCTGTATAGTAGCTGAAACTTGCAGAAATAAGCTGAAAGAAGCATAACAAGCTGAAATTAGCAGAAAGAAGGTAGAAAAAACACAAAAATATTACAGTTAGTGGAAAAACATCTGAAAGGAGCACAAAACAGCTGGAAGTGGCTGAAAGAAAGTTTTTAAATTTGCACAAGGAAGCTGAAAGAAGCTGAACCAGAACAAAATGTGAAAGGAGCAGTAAATGTGTAAACACATCTAAAGATTTGAAGGATGTAAAATGAGCTCAATTCAATTTCTCTGAGAAACAAATGGCAGAAAAGGCTAAATATTTCAAAAAGCTAAAGTTGTACAAATACTAAAAGTCATAGCACCCTTTTCTTGAACGAGCTGAATGTTTTGAGATATGATTTGTTGAAAACACTTGAACTGCGGGATGAGTGAAATAATAGTGTGAATGCTTCATGAGCATTCACACAATTAGGACCACTAACAACTGGTTCAGTTCAGTTTGACCATTTTGAGAGCAAAAAAAAAAAAGACCAAAACACCCGGCGGTGTTTATCAGACTTCTAAGGACAGATGGGAGGAGTCTGTGTCATTCACAACGTTTGAATGTTTGTGTAATAATTTGTCCTTTTCTGCTTTTCCCTCATCTCCATCAGTGTGTGAGAGCTTTGGGGATGTGCTGTTACGTGTCAACTGCTGAAGAAGGAGAGGTGATTTCACTTTTAATTCTTAAAGAACGCACAGCAATACATGGGTCTGCATGACTTGCACCAAGTTCACAATTCTGAGTGGTCACGTTTTGATCCATAGTTTCAAAGTTTGAACTTAACAATAGCTATAAGTTGTACATTTGTTCTTGTTCTTTGTTGGAAAAGTTGCACTCATGTGACTCTTCACCTTATCGCTGCAGACCTTAATCAAGTCATTGGCTCATCTGGAGAGTATCTTCATGTCTTCTTACCCCAACAAAGAGGGAACGTTGCCGACTCCCAAACCAGGTAGTTCAGGACTCCACATTACAGCCCTGCAGGCCTGGTCGCTGCTGGTCACCCTCTGTCCCGCTTCCAAACTCACTCTGCTGCTGGACATGTGAGTCAAAAAACCACTCAAAACCCAATATGTCACAGTAAACATCCAACTCATGTCAAGTCATTTTGTTCTATCTGAAGTAACATGTTATAAGTGTATACTGTGCCAACAAAACAATAACTGTCTTTTTTTCAACTTCTTGGCTTTATTAAACTTTAAATGTTGACAATATGATGTAATTTAACACCACACTGACTCGCCATTTTACGTAAAGTTATCAACATTAACAGTGATTCATCTGCTTTGTTTATTTTTTCTGTTTTTGCAGTCACCTTCCCAAGCTGCTAGCTTGTCTTCAGAGCAGCGACGTCAACTACAGAATTGCAGTGGGAGAGACCATCGCGCTGCTCGTGGAGTTAGGACGAGATCTAGACGAGGTAAACACACGCATTAACAGCACCGAACACAAACTACAGAAACGTGTGTAATATATACTTATATTTACATATATAAACCTTCTGAGCTGGATAACTTGACAAACGAGGAACCTGCCGACTTGTTTCGGTGTGTGGCTACAGCTAGGTGTAAGACATGTTCCTTTTGAAAACTGGGTTGCCGTGTCAAAATCCAGTCCAGAAAAACATCTCAAAAACTGCAAACGTTCACACGTTCAAATCCCTCAGCGATTGGGGACATCGGCGTACTTCTTGTTTTTGCGTCGACAACTGCTGGCACTAAGTTAGCGCTAAGCTAACCGACCCCCGCGTGCAATCTTGCAATCGTGCAAGTCTCCCCACCTTGGTTCTGCTTGCTGTTTGGACCAACTGTCAATCCAGCTGCACCGCCCCGGCGAAATGCAGCTGATTTGACCATTAAAGTGCATTTATTAAGCAAACGTTAGATTGATACACACTTTAATATAATTTTGAGCAAACAAATAATTGTTTTTAAGTGTTAGTCTTGTTAAATTCTTGTTAAAGTCCTCCTGTGCATGCTCCCGCGTCTGCCATTTGGTGGCCCAACAGTTTTTGGCACAACACCGGTCCACATTTCCGGGTTGTCAGCGGTGACACGTAACAAACGCGATGCGTCAGCTGTGATGCATAATAGATGCGACGTATACGGCGTAGTGACATATGTATGGATTTTTCCACTTTATTAGACAAATATGGACTGATGCGACTTATATGGCGGTGCGACGCGGTTTTACAGCAGAAAATTCGGTTTACTCCCACCCCTGTATTTTACTGCACTAACGCTTTGTCCTGTGTGTGTGTGTGTGTGTGTGTGTGTGTGTGTATAGGAGTTTGAGGTGGAGGACAGTGAAAGTCTGTGTGAGTCTCTGAAGAGTTTAGCCACTGACAGCGCGAAACACAGAGCGAAAAACGACAGAAGGAAACAGCGCTCGATCTTCAGAGAGGTGCTACATTACATCGAGGTATGGACTGACACTTGTGGCTTAAATGATACTTCAGGGGATGTGAGACAGTGGTAAATACTAACAGAAGATCAACTGAAGCCTCGGGGATAATTTACTTGATGTTTCTGTTGCAGCATCCCTTCTCTCTTCATCATCTTATTTGCTTCTTTTATTTATTTATCCATTTCTTTTTTTCCTGCAGAATGAAGAGTTCACGGAGGAGAAAATCCGGTTTGGACTGGAGAACGTTTACATCGACAGCTGGATGAGGAGACGAATCTATGATGCCTTCAAGGAGATCCTAGAATCTGGAGTCAGACACCATCTACAAGTGAGGGGAATATAAAGTCTGCAGCTTTTATTGAACTAATTAGAACTGAAGCACCGACGCTGCACCAACAGCATTAAAGAAAAACCTACAGAGCTTTACATAGATGAGGGTTCACATCGGTCATCTCAAACACAACTAGACAAATAGATTTCCTGCAAAGATGCAGTGTGAGTGCTTATTACTGAAGAAATTGCTGAAAAACAGCTGAAATTAGCTAAAGTCATACTGAAATGTAGCTGAAATGGAAGAACAAGCCTAAGTTAGCAGAAGAAAGCTGAAAGAACACATATTTGATGAACTAGTTTTAAATAAGCAGAAATTAGCACAAAAATTAGGAAATTAGCTAAAAAAAAAAAAAAAAAAAGCTGAAATTAGCAAAAAATAGCTGAAAATTAGCCAGAAGTTCAGAAAAAAACTTAAACTACCAGAAGGAAGTGGAAGGAGCTGAAATGAGCTAAAAAAAAAAAATGGAAATGGCTGAAAAAGCTAGATTTGGCAGAAAAACTGCTAAGAAGTAGCTGAAATAACAGAAAAAGCTGAAACTTGCATGAAAACGATGAAAGAAGATTAACAAGCTGAAATTAGCAGAGAGAAGTTAATTAAGCTGAAAGTAGCAGAAATTACCTGAGAAACTTGAATTTATCTTAAACAGCTGAAATTGACTAAAAAATGCTAAAATAAAAAAAGTAGCTGAAAAGGTAGAACAAGCTTAAATTAGCAGAAGAAAACAGAAAGAACACGTTTGCCCAATTAGGCTGAAAGTAGAAAAAACTAGCACAAAAAGTGCAAATTATCTGAAAAATATTAAATGACCAAAAAGCAGCTGGAAAAAAGTAACTAAAAAGGCAGAAAGAAGCTTAAATTATCAGATGGAAGTGGAGAGAACATAGTTGTGCCCAATTAAGCTGAAAAAAGTTTAAATTTGTGAAAAAAATATGGAGTTAGCTGAAAAAGATAAAATTAGCATAAAAACAGCTAAATAGTAGTTGAAATAATAGGACATGCTGAAACTTGCAGGATTAAGTTGAAAGGAGCATAAAACACTGAATTTAGCAAAAATAAGTTAAAAGAAGCACAAAAATGTTGTAGAGAGAGAATTCCTCAGCAAATCCTTTTCACTTGCATGTATTTTATTTAATTTATTAATGTTTTTAATCAAATGTATATAGCACATTTAAAAACAACTGTTGTTGTCCAAAGTGCTGCAGGCATTACAAATGATAAAAAGACACAACTGAACACAAGAGACCGGACAAAAACACAAACTAAAACACATTTACACGTTTCTCTCGTTGATTTGTTTCCTAATGTTTCCAAGTCAGACGTGAACCAGACAAACTAAATTTAGGACATAAGTTCAAAAGCCACTTTGTCATCTGTCAACAAAAGCAACCTGAAATCGGGAGTTCAAAGTGTGTTTGTATTAGTCAAGTCAGTTTTTTCTTATTTTTGTGTGTTGGATCAGTAACGTGAAACAAAGCTCTGCAGTTTGTTTTCACTCTAGTTGTGTAACTTTTCTTTTTGTTTGTTGAAGCATAACCCACTACTGCGAGACATCTTTGGCCTTGGACCCCCCATCATCTTGGATGCTACCATCAAAGCCAACAAGATCTCACGATTTGAGAAGGTAACGGACTGTTTTCTGGCCTTGAGCCGAAATATTCAGACTTTGTTCACATTTTCAGCATTTTACTGGAACGTTTCCCAGTTTGCTGCGTTTGTGCCCTCTGCGATCACAGCCCGGCAGCAATCTTCTCTTGTTCTTTGTTTTGAGCAGCATCTATTCAACTCGGCTGCCTTCAAAGCCAGAACGAAACAGAGGAGCAAAGTCAGGGACAAACGGGCTGACGTCATGTGAGAGAAGCATAAAGATGGAGCGAAGAAAGGAGGCGAGGGACTCCTGAAGCTGCTCTGATCCAGACACAACGTGGTGCCTTTAACTCTTCGCCTGTCCGACACATGAAAACTCAGCCTATAGGATATTTTTTCCTCAAAGCTCGGATCAGTTTCATTAGTGAATGTACTATAGGAGGCCTTGTTATTCCTTCGATACTCCTCCAGTTTCACGCCTGAAGAGGTTACTTCAGCTGCCAAATATGTTCAAGCGTTACAAATAATGCAACCTTAAGGAAACTGTGTGTGGTGTTTGTGTGCGAGTGTGTTTGGACATTAACCATGAAATGAAATTCTATAACAAGAAGATGCCTAATTAAAACGTTGAAATCAAAGACTTAATATTGTCTTCTCTATTTTGATGTTTTTGCAACAGAAATGTTTGTGTTGACTTAAATAATTGTATTTTAATTTATTAAGACAATGCATATTTTTTAAAGAAACTTGATGTTTTTAAAAACTGTTTACAAACACAAATACGATTAAAATTGTGATTTCCCCCCTTGTTTAATTGTAATGCAGGTCGGTGATGAATTTTTATGTCTGTTTTAGATAAACTGACATGGATTTATGAAGATATGCATTCATAAAATCTGAATAATGTATTTCTGACGAGAGGAAGATACGAACTGGTCACAAGTCAGAGCTGTTGATGAGATGGGTTTGGGGATGCTGAATTTACTGGTTATGTTAGAATTTTAAATTCATTTAATTGTCTGTTTTCTTAATTTATAATTAAATGAACCATAAACTTTTAAATAATTTGATAAGAAGCCAACAATTTTACCTGGATGACTGTCGTGTCACAGGTCTGTCTCATCTATTCCTGGTGCTGATGGAACAAATGGATTAAATGAAATAAATACTTTTACACTTAAACTGGTTCTCATTTATTCTAAACCGTTAATTCTGCTTGTAGTTTCTCAACTGGGAAGATGTTTTGTGTGTAATCGGCTACTTTAAATGCTTGTTTGCCATGGAAGTCAATTTTATTTACAAAAAGGCAACAAGTCAAAATTATGTTTAAAACAGCAAAAATGACTAAAGTTCAAACTTGTTAAAATTAGTTCTGCTGCCCCCTCGTGGACGCTTTTGTCATTACAATTTACAAACTAAGCAAAACTGATGTAATATCTCAATATTAAGTTTTAAACTTCATGGTTACTTTTAAGAAAGAATTAAAAAAAGTTAAATCAGTTTGAGAAAACGCTAATAGTATTGTAAATGTATATTTTTGTTTTTATTACATGATTAGAGCTGTCAGCAGTGTAGGCTTTCCATACACTTCAATTTGTTTATATATATATATATATATATATATATATATATATATGCCAGTTTACAATTAAAAAATGTGTCCTTACAAAAAGGCAAGTCAAAATCATAATGTTGAAAACGGCAAAAATAGAAGTTTTGTTAAAGCTATGCTGCCTTCTTATGGAGTTTTTTGTCATTACAAGTTTATTGGCCACAAAGTACAGTATATACTGTATTGAGGTTGAAGGAAATGAGAGAAAAAATACTGAAAACAGATGTGATATCTCAATATTACGTCTTAAACTTTTTAAGTTCATGGTTACTTTTCAGAAATAATTAAAAGTTCAATCAGTCTGAGGAAAACATTTTGTAATAGTATTGTAAATGTATATTTTTGTTCACTATTACATGATTAGAGCTGTCAGCTGTTTAGACTTTCCATACGCTTCAATTTATGTTTTTTATATATGCCAGTTTACAATATAAATGTCGGGTCATTACACAAAGGCAACAAGTCAAAATCACAATGTTTAAAACAGCAAAAATAATGACGTTTAAACTTGTTAAACTCATCTCTGCTGCCCTCTTGTGGATGTTTTTGTTATTACGATTCAACAAACTGGCCTCAGTGGGTTATGGTCCAGGTCCACTCATAAATCCAACATGGCGATGCGGGCACACTTAAAGTAATTGTTAGCTGCTGAACCAAGTCTAAAAGTCAAGAAACGCTGTTTTACAAAGGGATTAGAGTAAATAAGTGAACTAATATCGAGCCTGTCGGCAGGTGCTCCTGAGAATAGCGGTTTAATTTGTTGCGCATGCGTGACTGGGGTTGTCACAGACATATGGTTGTTAGCTGATGTGAGCTAGCGTAGGCTAACTCAGTCCCGAATGGACTCTGCGCAAATCACGGGGGTGTTCGGAGAACTCTGCGGCCTCTCTACGCCGGTCTCAGCTCATGTGAGCGATGAGCAGCTGCCGGAGGCCCGAGTCTATAAAGTGACAGCAGGTGAGCTGACTGCTGCTAACTTCTTCTACAGTATATCATTTGTGTGTGTTGTTAATTGTCACACAGTTACACAACTAAGATACAGTAATTTACTAAATGGAAATAAATGAACAATGGGCAAGTAATGTATCTTTTTACAGAACCTTTCAGGGTGTATCTGTTTTTTTACCAGATGAATATGATGACTTATCTTATCTAGTGTTCATGTGCTGTGGGTCCTTCCACCTGGATGGCCAAAAGCAACCATGTCCTTCTCATACTGATGTAGGATGTATGCACAGGGACCACCCCGAACAGTGAGATGAACAGTGATAGACACAGTTTTTTCACATATCACAAAGAAAGTATCAAAAATAGATTGCCAATAGGTCCATATTTTGGGACAAGTCCAGAATGTATGCAGCTGGAGTTTGTTTACAATGATTACATGCGGGGTCCAGCTTGGTTTTGATCTTGGACTTGTCTTTGGACCAGTGCAGCCAGTGCACCACCTTGAATTGAATTACAGTGTCTCAGACCGATTGAAGATGAGTAAATGTTCTTAATGAGCTGTCTCCAGATCGAGTCTGATATGGATGCCTTCAAATCTGTTTCCCATTTCAGTTTTAGAGAGCCAAACTGGTCTCGTGATATGAACTGAGCAGTGTAGATCTTGCTGACGGCCCCCTTAGTATCAGACTTGTATTCCAAAATCTTAACCAAAATGTTTAGAGGTGTACAAAGGAAAACAATCAGTTAGACCTCACAAAATGCCTCCGTTGCAGATATGTGATATGACAGTTTAGGTCAAAATAGTATAATTTTAAAGTGACAGTACTATAGTTCATAATTTCTTATCTGGCAACACAACTGACATGGAAACTACAGCATTTACACTCATGTTTTTGTTTATTATCCCCAATAAACATTGAAAAAACACAGGTTGTTCTCATGTAAACAGGACCTTCTAGTAGGTAGATCACTTTCATTTCAAAAGTAGCTCGCATGATGAAAAAGTGTGGGCACTCCTGGTTTAAACCATTCAAAACTTTTAACCCTGAACCATAAAATCTTCTTAAAACACATTTGTCAGATTAATACATGTACATATCCTTCATGCATACACAAAGACTGGAGGGACATTTCCAGTTTATTTACATTTTATTTACAGTATTTACATTTTATTAGCATTTTATTTACAGCATTTTAAATTTAATTTAATTTAAAAATTTTGTGATTTATATTTTTACGGTTTATTCACAGTAATAATTAATTTTTTTATTGATTTAATTTAATTTTAATTAAAGTGTTTTACAATTTTTTTACACTTTAAAGTTTTGTTCTTAGTTTATTTTTTAGTTTATTTTAAGTTGTTTTTGTTTGTTTGTTTTTGCTTTCAGGTATTATTTTTTTTACAGTTTGTTTATATGTTTAAAGTATTTTTACAGTTTTTTTTTATAGTTTAGTTTTTGTCTTAGTTTTTTGGTTGTTTTGTTTAAATTTGATTTATAGTTGTTTTAAGTGTATTTTTCAAAGTTTTTTTTAAAATATTTTAGTTATAGTATTTTTTGTTGTTGTTTTTTTTTTGTTTTTTTTTTACACTTTATTTACTGTAAATGTTTAGTTTTTTTTGTTTTTTTTTTTACATTTTATTTAGGGTATTAGT
>NC_056508.1:37584220-37603162 GCF_014905685.2 Nematolebias whitei | reverse complement strand
GTTGTTTTTTTTTTTTTGTTTTTTTTTTACACTTTATCCACTCTGTTTGTTTAGTTATTTTTTTTAGTTATTTTTTCTCTTTTTTTAATGTTATTTTTTTAAATAATTTTGTTGTTGTTGTTGTTGTTGTTGTTGTTGTTGTTGTTGTTGTTGTTGTTGTTTATTTTTAGTTTTTTCTTAGTTTTATTTTTAATTAAAAAAAAGTTTATTAGTGATAAAAACCTGTTATTTACTTAGATATTTTATTGTTTTTTTACAGTTTTTTTTTTTTTACATTTTATTTACAGGATTTTTTAGTCGTTTTTTTTACAGTGTATATTTTATTTACGGTATTTATTTTATTTTTTCATTACATTTTTTAGGATTTAAAGGATTGACTCAACTTTGGTGATTGACACAAGGCTTTTATCAAAGTCCACAGCTGGACAGATGTGATGTCTTAGCATTATTGGTCCAGCTCTGGTTTTGGTCGAACCGCAAAGGTTTTTGATGAAAATAAAAATATATTCTGTCCTCCATCAGTGTTCTCATGTCTCTCAGCTCATCCTTTTTCCCTTCTGCAGGACTTTCTGCACTGCAAGACGCTCGCTTTCTTCCACGGTTTTCTCCCACAGCTTCTTAAAGTCTTTATGAAGGCTCAGTTGTTGGAGGACAACATGCCCATGGGGCCTGTAGAGATGGACACACAAGTTTTAATGTAGGAACAATGAACTGAACTTAGTGAGTTTCATTGTGACCTGAAGACGGTGATAACTGACCTGACTGTAGCTGCAGCATCCAGACACATCTTGCTGAGAGCCAGAAGGAAGCGTGAGGTGAACCTGACTCCTGCTGTCAGGACTGCATCTGCTCCCATCTCCTCAACCAGGAGGTGCAGCTGCTGAGCAGTGCTGGTCCTCACTGCTGCACTGAGGTGGCTGAGGAGGGACACACAAACACATTCCTGTTGATTTCTGCAGCATCTGCACGACTTCATAGAACTTCATTCTGCATGTTGACCTTACCTCAGCCCGGTGTTGAGCAGAGCCGTCAGCACGCGGCCGGGGCTACAGTTCTTCACCATGGCCTCCAGGGCCAGGTTAACCTGCTGCTGAACAAACCTGCTGGCAGAGGCCTGAGCGATCCTCAGCAGCAGAACACGACCAGATCTCTCCACCTCTACATCCATGTCCTTCTGCAGGTGGGTGTAGAGAGAGCCCAGGGTGTCTATGGCTGCACAGGCCACGGAGGAACGCAGGTTCTTTATCTGAGGGGACAGAATGAGCATGAACAGTGAGGAGCCCGGCTTCTACTACAGAAGAGTTCAGAGTAAACATGGAGACAGGAAGGGACATGTCTTCTCACCTCATCTATAACAGCCAGACACACTTCATGCAGTTTGACCATCAGTGTGTCTGGGTGGTGCTGTGCCAGAGCTCGGACCAGTCCCAGAACCTCCACTTTCTTCTCCCTGTGAAAAGAGGAGAAATTAATCTGCTGCTCTCTGCTCCGAGGATTCTCTATGACCTAGATCCTGCAGGCAGTGTTGTTCTGTTTAGGCCTGTCACAATAACAAATTTTGCTGGGCGATTAATTGTCTCAGAAATTAATGTGATAAACAATAATATTGTTTGAAATTTGACAGTAATTGGTAATTGTCAAATTTAAGAAGAAATGTTGGTTAATTCTTGTGTGTAGTACCTTTTTTGACCACTGGATGGCAGTATAAAATGGTTTGAACCAAAGGATGGATAGTGAGGGAGCGAGTAGCGTGTCCTTAAGAAAAATGGGAGGGAGGCCCCTTGACGTGGACGTGGACTGTCTCTTCCTGTTTTTCTGTTCTCAAAATGGCAGACGCTCAGTGTGGTTTGAGTTCTTTAGCATAGCTAGTATAGCTAGCCATAGCATAGCAATGAGTATGCATCAGGATCTTAAGCATAGCATTTGTCACACAAAGCGTTTAATAAAAAACAATAAACAAGCTTCTTTTTGCAGAGAAAAGCAACTTTTTACATGAAGGCACAGATTTCAACCGTGAATTTTGGAGTTCGACAAGACAGATGTTTTTTTCCCCGAGGTCGGCCTGTTAGCTTAGCTCGTAGTTTAGCTTCTCAGCTTAGCTGCTTTTAACGATCCAATAACACGATTTTGGGCGGTCACAACAGATTTTCAAACGAAAGGGAGGGGTCAGTGAAGAGCACCGGAGTTGAGCCGTTTGTCATCCAGTGTCTTCAGTAGACGCGTCGGCCGAACGCATCTACTGAAGACAGAAGGGAAGGAAAAGAAACAGAAACACATTCAAGAAGCTCTTCAAACATGTGGATATCCTAACTGGGCTTTTGTCAAGTCAGCGAGGAAATCTACAAAACACAGTACTAAACAGAAAAAGGACAACAAAAGACGAAAACACATTGTCATCTCTTATGTTGCTGGAGTATCAGAGAAATTCAGAAGGATTTTCAACAACCACAACATCCCAGTATATTTCAAACCCAGCAGGACTCTCAGACAGAGGCTGGTCCATCCTAAGGACAAAACACCCAAACACAAACAGAGTGGTGTAGTGTATGTGGTCCAGTGCAGCGAGGTCTGTCCAGACCTCTACATTGGAGAAACTAAACAGCCTCTTCACAGACGCATGGCTCAACACAGGAGAGCCACCTCCTCTGGACAAGATTCAGCTGTTCACCTCCATCTCACAGACAAGGGACACTCTTTTAAGGACCAAAATGTGCACATTCTGGTCCTCAAAAGAGTGTCCCTTGTTTGAGAGGGGGGTGAAGGAAGCAATTATGTAAAAAGAGAAAAGCCGTCTCTTAACAGAGGAGGAGGCCTCAGATTTCCACTTTCAAAAACATATAAAGCAACTTTAAGACTGATTCCCAGCCAGTTTTCACACCTGATGGGAACAGAGGGGCCTCGTCTGTGAATTAGAGGAACAAAGACCTTAAGAAACCACTACTGTTAAGGTGTGAGGTGTGAATTGTCAATCTACATGTGTATGTGTATCTTATCTCGGCCTTATAACCTGTATCTCTCACTCTCTGCTCTTTGAATTGAGAAAGCTCCTCGGATGAGGAGCGAAACGTCTTCTGTTACAAATAAAGTCCAGTTGTTTTTGTATCCGACGTTTTTTGAATTCAGTAGAAAAAGAGAGACGAGAAGAAACGATAAAGCCGATAAATGAAAACGAGGTCAATAATTTTCATTTATCATGCGATGAATACATTTATTGTTTATTGTGACAGGCCTAGTTCTGTTAGTTTAGTTCTGTTTTAAAATTTAGTGTGAGATTCATGAAAACATACATCTCTGCACTGCAGGAAAGGTCAGAACCTGCTGTGGGTCAGAGTTTTACCAGTCGTCTTGGCTGAGATGCTGGAAGACCAGGGACAGACTCTGGACAGGGTTTGGAAGTGGCTTCAGGTCCTCTTTAGGCTGTGGTCTTACAGTCTGAGGACCTGATTTCTTCAGATTTGGGGTCTTTGTGGAGCCCACATCTGCTCTTACACCAGATCTTTTAGTTTTGGGGGGGTCAGGCTGTGGAGGTCGAACAAGAAGAGTCTTTTGAGGAGCAGCGGCGGGTCGAGGCAGAGGAGCTACAGAGTTCCTTCTGAAAAGTTTTGGTTTTTTCAAAGGTTCCCCCTGAAGTTCAGCTCTCTGAAGACTCGCTGCTTCTTTTTCTGTTTGCATCAAGATTTAAAATATTCATTAATGACAGGAATTTCACTGACAATACAGCTGATATTAGTATTAATAATAATGTTGTTTTGTGTAACTGACAAAATTACAAACTAAAGACAAGAACAAACAAAAACATCAAATATTTTCACATCTCAGGACTGAGGCATGTATCAAGCTGTAACTAACCTTTTGCACGGTCAAACTTCTGAGAAAAACAAGTTCTCATCAGAAGTTTGAAGCTAAATGTTGGAGGATTGTTCTTCTTCATAAAGTCTCGTTAATTTCACTGCAGGGTTTAAAATGTTTTAAATGGAGGAGATGTTTCAATGAGATCAACTGTAAAATAACTGACCTGGTTTTTTAAGGAGCCTCTGGATCAACACAGGGATGAAGGACTTCCTCCTCCTGGGCTGTGGAGCGATGGGGCGAGGAGGTGGGGTTGGGATGAAGGCTGTCTGAGGTGGGGCCGCCTCGTCTGGAGTTGTGATGAGGGGGATGTCTCTCAGCTCCCGGGGAGTCTGAGTGTCCACTGAGCTGAAGCTGTCTGAGGTGGAGACCGAATGTTTGAGGAGGTCCTGAAAGAACTCGAACACCGTTTCTGGACTCCTGGGGGTCCTCGCCTTTAGAGCGCCTGTATCTGTAGGAGGGTCCACGAACAGAGGAGCGATCCTCCAATATCTGAGTGGAGCTAGAGACCTGCATCTGGCTGGAGGCTCCGGAGACCTGGAGGGGTTGGGTCTGCAGACACCCAGTCTCTCCAGAAGTGCACTGGTGCGAGCTTCTGCTGCAGCACAGATCCTGTGGATCCGGTCAGTCCGAGCCTCTTCGTGAGCCTTTCAATGACCCAAAACAAGAAGAGTTGATTTCTTTAGCAAATTCAAATTGACCAGAGCTGACACAAGTGCTCTAAGAGCAATACTTTTATTTATTAACATTTATTTAACATTTATTTAACCAGGCAAATCCCAATGAGATCATATATCTCTTGCAAGGGAGGCCTGGACCTGAAGGCAGCCTAACATGCATGTTTTTGGTCTGTGGGAGGAAACTGGAGTACCTGGAGAAAACCCACGCATGCACGGAGAGAACATGCAAACTCCACACAGAAAGACCCCAGGTCCAACCAGGGATTGAACCCAGGACCTTCTTGCTGTGAGGCAACAGTCGTGCTGCCAATAATAATAAAATGAAGTTCAGTAGAACACCAACACATCAAACCAAAACTAAAATACACGTTAAAAACGTATCAATTGTTTAAACAATAAAATATATTCTAACTACTCCGTTTCAGTATGGATTAAAACCATTAAGAGTTTCATGTATCTGATTGGACTGAGATAACAATTAAATTAAAACGAGCTTAAGTTCAGATAATGTGTCAGGTTGTTTAAAAAACAGTTTCAGTGTAATGATCTACAAAATATCTCAGTTGAATAAAGGATATTCTTTGTTGCCAGATTAAAATATAATCTAAAGTTATTGGAGATGGTTTAGTTTTTTTTTTTTTTTTCTGTGTCTCTGCAAACTTTCACAGACTGGAGCTAAAAAACAAAACAAAGACATTTCCTGTCAAACTGCAGAGTGAACGCTGAGAGCTGAATGTCAGCTGAAGTTTGTAGCTAAAATAACAAAATGATAGCTAAAAGTTTATTGCAGAAATACCACAGCTAAAATTTAGCAGTAGCATGAAAAGACAACAGAACGTTTTCTGAATCAGATTTCAAACAGAAAGCATTTGAAAGAATCGAAATATTTCAGTATCTTGGAGGAAAATATCTGTAAACAAGCTGAAGATTATAGAAGTTGCAACAACCAAACATCAAAGCACTCATCTCCTAAATAAGCTGAATTTTTTTAATGTGCGATTGGCTAAAATAACAAATTAACAAATACAGTTATCTTCAGGATCCGTCCAGAGGATCTGACTTAACTTTTTTAGAAACATTTTAAATGCTGACTCAGCGTTCACACAATTCCTGCCCAAGTGTATAAAATCAAATTATTGTTTTTATTTACCGGGTCTTCTTCTGTACACGTCTTCTTTTTTGAATTTGTATTCATGACCTGGTTTTCACCAACAAGAACGAAACTGGGTTTTCTCTTCGATCGCTCAGTGAATGTGTGTTTGTTTCACAGTTGTTTACTTTTGTTTTCCAGTCGTTTATATTTTTAAAATTATAGTTGCATCTTAGTGTAACCCGTAACCATGGTAACCAGCCAGTTATCGATGCTAGTTGTGTTCTGACCTTCATCTTTTTACAAGCATCTTATATTTAACCTGAGCACAGCTACCATGAGAAGAAATAAGATGCACAAACACCAGACCTGACAGATCATCATCAGATCATCATTTTACCAAAAAAAAAAAAAAAATTATTCCAAAGTTATTTGTGAGAAGTCCACCTTTGATTTTTTTTACCTAATTACTTACATTTAATCCCACAAAATCTCTGTCTGTCTGTAAATTTTCTCGTCCTGCCAGAACTTATGTTCTGCTCAAGACAATTTAATGACACGTTATACACATACAATATACACTTCATCACCGCAGCTCCAAGATAAAAATACTACAGTATAATTTTAAAGCGACAGTACTATAGTTCATAATTTCTTATCTGGCAACCTGACTGACATGAAAACTGGATTGACATTCAAAGTCGGGTCTGTGTTATAAAATAGGCCACTATTAGATCATTAAAACCAGATTCAGTGCTGACTGCAGAGCAACGCAGGGATTCTGGTGTAATGATTGCAAGAGAGGAGACGTGCACGTTCCCATAGATAGACATGTAAATCTAATTATCTGTCCTTCCTCTGCAGCTGACTCTAGTAATCTCAGGTCAAGGGTTTAGAAAGGTTTAAGGATAAACCCATTTGTTTCTCAAGAAGTAGACTGCCCAACATGAGTGTCATTGGATCATTTAAACTAGATTGTGAGTTCAGGAAGAGATCCTCGTGTCCTCACCACTCGTCACCAGTGACTGAAGTGTTGAGGCTGTATTGATGCTATATTTCATCAGATTTTACAAACACCATACATTAATAGTATTTTTTGTGTTTGGTTTGAACAAAATCAGCAGTAAAAACACGATTTTTCATTGTTTGAACAATTTATTTTTCATACCGCATAGTGGAGAATTTGATTTGAGTTGTGTTTGTAATTAAACATGAGTAATTGAGTTTTTTTTTTTTTTTTTATCTAACGTGAAAATGTTTTATCTGTTTCTATGTCTAGAGTGGAGTCAGAGTGACCTGGTTCGAGGTTACAGACTTAGGTACTCACAGCAGTGGACTCTGATCACTGACAGCAGCAATCACAAGAGCATCAGGACCGTCCTTCCATCAGGACCATGTGCTCCTGTGTCTGGAGAGTGAGTTATTCCATTAAAAAAAAAATAAAAATTACAATCAGAGAAAAATGCAATTATTTGTTTAGGGCTACAAGCACTAGAAATATAATAAAGTAAAGTATGAAATATACCGTACTTGCCGCCGTACACGTTGCACCGCCGTATAAGTTGCATCAGGCGAAATGTGTCTAATAAAGTGGAAAAAACATAAATAAGTCGCTTCGCCGTATAAGTTGCATCTATTATGAGTCACCGCTGACCACCCGGAAACCTGGGCCGGTGTTGTGCCAAAAATCGATTGGCTGCCAAATGGTAGCCGCGGGAGCGTGCACGGAAGGACTTTAACAAGAATTTAACAAGATTAACGCTTAAAACAATTATTTGTTTGCTTGACATTATAGCAAAGGTGTGTCTCAGTTGAACTTTTCCTTAATAAATGCACTTCAACAGTCAGCTGCATTTCTCCTGGGCGGCGTGGCGAAATGCAGCTGATTTGACGTTTGCGCCAGGAGTTTTGGAGCGAGTTGAAGGTGGGGTTTTTTTTTTATGGTAAGCCAAGTGTCTCATTAATAGCCACTTTTACCTTTTAATGAGACACTTATTGGCTTGCCATATTGGTCGAGGGCCCTCTAGTGGCTGAAAATGGTAGTGTTCAATATTTTCCATGTCAAAATGAATGAAATAGTCAGATCTCAGCCAAAAAATTGGGTTATAAATGTGTGTGTGTGTGTGTGTGTGTGTGTGTGTGGGGGGGGGGGTTCACTTAGCTGTATAAGTCACAGGACTTGTAAATTTATGCAAAATTATTGCTACCACGCAGGACTTTCACTTAGATTTGTGAAGAAGCAAGTGATCATGTAGAAAACAAAGGGTGCGTGTTGTCGTGCAGTCACGTAATCTTCCCTGTACAAATCTTTCTTTCTGCTCTTCAGGTTATTGAGTGAACCGTCACCCGTTCAGGGCCTGAGGGCTGTTGTCAGAGAAGTTGGCAGCCACCAACTCCTGGAGGTAAAGATTGACCATATCACTCTCAGTAAGATAAAGATTCAAGCCCTCATGCCAGCATCTCACTGTGCTATACCAAATGCAGAACAGGGAGTTTCCAAAGTGTCTGAAAGGTTCTTGGGTGTTCTAAATCTTCTTGTGCAAGATGCACGTGTCTCAGTGGGATTACAACTAAAGTTCCACCTATTTCTCACAATTGCCACCTAATCTCCAACAGTGACATCCGAGTAAGATACTGGCTTCAAGATCATGGTTTATGGTTGTTGTTGTGCAGATATGGGACTGCCATGGCCTCAGAAAATGCCTCAACCTGTCAGCCCTCAACATACATGGCAAAGTGTACGACGACGGTAAGAAAAGGAGCCATCAGAGATTTTGTTACATAAATATGATGCATGTATAACTCACTTACAATTTTGTTCTCTTTTGTGCTTTTAGCTCATTTTGGTTGTCTGTCGTGGTCCGAGTGTGAAAAGAAACTTCTGTACGTCGCAGAGAAGATTAAGAACTCAGCAGGAGGAAGAGATACTGGAGAACCTGCCTGCATTAAGGTATCAAATACAAACTTGTACAGAAACTCATTTATGTTGATTGACAAATCAAGTACTTGTGTTTGACCAGGACCGGAGTGTGTACTGTGAGGACTGGGGTGAGGCACTGACCAGTAAGAGTGTCCCGGTGGTTTGTGTGGTGGATTTACAGAGTGGCACCGTCAGAGTGTTACAGGGCATCCCAGCTGATGTCTCACCTGGACAGGTGAGGCCAGTGAACCTTACACCTACAACATCTGACACTACTGATTTATAGCATGAACAAACATTTAAAATGTTTTATTGTTTGTTCTTTGAATGTTGACAGAAACTCAGACCCTTTTTTTAAAATCCATTTGTAATCAACATTGATTCTTTTTGTTTTGTTTTTCTTTCCTCCAGGCATTGTGGGCTCCCGGCAGTCGGTCGGTATATTTTGTTGGTTGGTACCACGAACCTTTTAGACTTGGACTGAAGTTCTGCTCCAATCGCAGGTTTCAGACATACAGTACAGTACACTCTGTCTAAAACCCCTCTCTGGCACCTATATAAGCACATAGTTGGGCTAAAGAATAATGTTATTCAGTGGCAGTAAGCCTGTCAAAATAAAATATTAAAATTATAATAAAAGTGCACAAATTAGCCACTCCTATGTCCTATGTATAAGCCACACAGTCCAAAGCATGAGAAAAAGTAGCGGCTTATTACGGATTATTTTGTTTATTATTCACACATTAGAATACGGTACTCTACATATTTCATTCCACATAGACCTTTTTTTTCTTGAAGTAAAGTTGCACCAAATCATGAGTTATTGTGTATTTTTTGACAAAAATGTAAGTTGTTTCCCCACACTGATTGATTAAAAGTTGTTCAACTCAAACTGGACTATTTGCTTTGTACTGTACAGGTATTTTAATCTAAACAAATAGAGAGATAAGTGATACTTGTTGGCTTCCCTTTTAATATATATTTTATTTTTGCCTCTGTTTCAGGTCTGCTTTGTTCGAACTCGGCCTGAATGGGCGCTGTGGTGAGAGCAGTACTTTTATCTTTCTGTTAAAGTATTAAACTTTTGTAGAGGGATATGGGGCTGGATATATATTGTAAATTATCAGTTATGAGTTAAGATATGCATTTATTATTTAAATAACCTCGTTGTGTGGGCACCACCTCTTTTAGAGGAAAAATCAGTCTCTTTTAACCCCAACTTAATGTAAACTGAAACGTGAGTTCTTTCTTGTGTTTAAAGGGCATCAAGTCAGTTAATACACACAGATATGCCAAAAATAATCACAAATTTAGTTGATTTTATGTATTTTATTACAAAAATAATAATCTGTGATATAGCTGATGAAGATTATGCATGACAAAAGTTAACTGAATAACAAAATAGCTTTGCATCAAATGTCTAATTGATTATTCAAATCAGTGAAACTTAAAAAGGCAGATTTTGGACTAGTTCTGTTTGTGAAGTAGTTAAAATTTGTGTCTAAAGTGAGTTAGGTTTGCAGTTGTGATAGGTTCACCAGAAGTGCATTGAAGAGTCTCTCACCAGAACGAGATGTCAGAATGTTCCACAGCTGCTTAAAATGATACCAGCAAGGCCTGAGATTGTCTCCTCAAAGTTCACCTATCATCGGTTGGAGGGACGAAGGTCCGGCCACTGGCTCTGAAGTCAGCTGGGATTTACCACTCTGCGGTGTGATGGTTCTGGTTCGGTCAGGTTCTCTCGTCCTGAGACGTCTGCAGAAAGTATGCTTATCTTCTTAATTCTCTTCCTAGGATGTCTCTCTAGGAGGATGCATCTTTCTCTGAAGTTTGCTCTAAGTCCAGTTGAAGTGTGTTGAGTCGTTGAGAAGTAGATGTGCTTGCAAAGAAGTAGTGAAAGAAGAAGTGAAGATGAAGTGAAACTTAACTGTCTGTGTGTTACAGATTGACTTTGGTCCACCTCTCGGAAGAGGGATGGTCCTAACTCTTTGTCATGTTTTATAAAATCTAAAGTCCCATTTTCTCTGTCTGCCTTTAAAAGTTACTCTTTCAAAAGAGACAATAAGACCAAATATATTCTTAAAGAGAGATTACTTAAAACACACATTTTCATGGATAAACATTCAGGTATGAAATAAGACAGAATCAATGTTCATCAAAAGGTGTCGCTGTTCATCTCCTGAAAAGAAAATGTCATTAAACAAAGGGGTTCTCATGGTGTTCTCTTCATGGGAACCATCCTGGGAGTAATACTCCTTTTCGATAAAGGAAGATATCAAATTAGCAAGTTCAGATGTTCCTAAGCTTCGAGGTCAGTTGAACCAAAAGCTCTCATTAAAACGATCTGTCCGTTTCATGTGAAATGAGTTCATATTGGCAGTGAAGTTAACACAGTGACAGTTTTTTAAAATTACATTTACATTAGTGTCAACTAAGAAGTTAGTGAGCTGAGTTGAACACCTGTAAAACAAAGTCTGTTTGTTCCCAAGGGAATAGATGCATCTTGTTTTAACAGTTTCAAACACAAAAACACATGAATGATGTTTGTTTGAGATGAGCTGAACTCTTTTTCTGTTT
The DNA here is from genome assembly GCF_014905685.2 of Nematolebias whitei. Classification (NCBI taxonomy): domain Eukaryota; kingdom Metazoa; phylum Chordata; class Actinopteri; order Cyprinodontiformes; family Rivulidae; genus Nematolebias; species Nematolebias whitei. Next base: position 37,592,046 of record NC_056508.1, on the reverse strand, counting down.
AAGCTGAGAAGAGGTGTTCTTTTCTGAGGTGGTGTTCCCCTACACTTTGCACATTTGACCCACTCTTGTACACACTCCTCCCTCCTGTCCCAGAGTGTCTGTCGGGGGACAACCTTTCAGTGTCCTGTCCCAGGCTGAGTCCAGACGGATCCGTGTTGATTTATCTGCAGGGTAAAGTGTTTGGTCCTCACAACCAGTGCCTCTGTGTACAGCAGGTACAGTCTGCAGGTGGTTCTGTTCATGTTTATATGTGATTCATCTGTTAACAGTCGCCTGTCAATCATCCACAGCTGGAGCTTAAGAGCAGGAACATCTCAACGCTGGTTGATGTTGTCAACAGATCTCAGACTGGTACATTTCACTTTGTTCAGAACTTTAAACATTTTAAACACATACATTTTATTTTTAAACCATTAACAGATGCTCTGTTATCACCCGCTGACAAAAACAATAATGTTTTATTTATGATGTCTTAATAAAAAGAAATATGAAGTTGTTCTGTCTGTTTCAGGTGATTTTGCAGGTGTTTATGAAGCTCTGCCGTCCCACTGCTGGTCTGCAGATGCTCAGAGGATTGTATTCAGCAGCTCCTGCAGAAACTGGAAGGTAGTGCTCAAATTAAACCCAACAAACTGGATTTTCTGCTGCAAATTCATAGAAATCAAATAAGATTTGTTTAGTTTGTGCCGTCATATCCACCAACACTCCGTTTTGTATGTTTTCTGTCTCAGGATCTTTTTATGGTTGACAGAAGATCAAAAAAAGTCACCTTCCTGTCTGATAGTAAGAGTCCATCCTCTCCTCTTCCCCTCTCGCTTCTGTCCTCATCTCCTTCTTTTCATTTCCCTCCTCCTCCATCCTCTCCCCTCTCTCCTCTGCTTCCTCCTCCTCCTTCCCCTTACTGGTCTTCCTATTCTCCTCCTCCATCTACTCCTCTGTCCTCTATTTTTCCACTTCCTCCGTTCCCTTTTCTCCCAAACTCTGCCCCTCCCATTTCTGCTGAGTCTTACATTACACATCCTCCTCCTCCTCCTCCTCCTCTTCCTCCTCCATCATCTCATCTTCATCAGGAGCACCAGAGAGAGGGGCAAGGTATGACAAGACCAACAGATTACAAATCAGTGACATTCATTTTAGAAAAATTGAAAATCCAACTCAAGTCAGAGTTTTGAATGAGAAGTAAAAAAATGAAAACATAATTTTTTGTCTGACCACGTCTTAATATGATATAGACATTTATTCAGGTCAACGTTCAATCAAGCCCCATTTCCCCTTTTCAAAATCTATTTTATGTATTTGTTCTGTTTTTACTCCTCCTCCATCTCACCGTCTCTTTGCTGCAGATTCCTCTGATTCTTCTAAAGTGTACGGCAGCTGGAAGCTGGTGACCGTCCAGAGAGATCTGATGGTCGTCTGTTGCTCCAGCCCCAACACCCCCCCCACCCTGGTCAGACGGAGCATGTGCTTCACCACGTTACTTTGCAGCTTGATGCATTTGTAAACAAATTGTGCAAATCTTGTTTTCCTGTATGAGTCACATGTTTGTGGGTTTGTGTGTCTGGGGTGCAGAGGGTAGGATTCCTCCCATCAGAGGGCGAAGCTGTTAGCTGGCGAACTCTACAGCAGCCTGTTGTGAGCTTTGACTTCCAGTGGACATCTCTGGACGTGACGCCTCCACCAGAGGAGGACAACACTCAGTACTGTGAGCTTTCATTTTCTGGTTCATTAGAAGATTTATACTGAGATTATGACTTGATTTAACATACCCGTGCTTTGATCTTTTAAACCTGCACTGATACAGGTTCTTAAGATATAATAATAGTTTAATTTTTTTTAAATATATTTATACACTTGAAGGCAAAGTCAGTCATTTCCAATCCAAAGTAAAAACATTGTGTTTGTGTTTATTTCAGAGGCAAAGATGTTTGTGATCACTTTTAAGTTTTTTTAAAAGTGATTTTTTATTTATTTATTTTAAAGCGTGAAATAATTTTGCTTTAAAGTCATTGTTCTCCATTTTTTTCTTCTCATCAAGCTGGTTTAGACTTCGGCGCTGTCCTGGTTAAACCTTGTCCTCTCCTTCATGAAACCAGGACACCTCTGGTTGTCTTCATCCATGGTTGGTGCTCACTTTAGTTTTGGATAAAAAGGTTTATATATATATTTAGTATTGCAGCACATTGAATACATTGTAAACTGTTTGGCTCCCTCAGGCGGCCCTCATTCCCAGTTTCCTGCAGAGTGGAACTGCACCACAGCCGGATTGGTTAAACTGGGCTTCGCTGTACTGATGGGTGAGGCATTATTCATCTCTTGGTTGTTGTCACCCAGACGTTTATAGCCTTAGATCATTTGACATGGTTTTTGAAGTTTCTAACATCTTATCATTGGAGACTCTTGAATAGTTTCATAGAAACATGTCAATCATCTTCTGGAGCACATGCAGAGGGATTTATTTAGTCAGAGTGGAACGTTTACTATTATGTATATTGGATAAAATGCAATAAAATATTTTGGGTTTCTTTGTTAGTCTATAATTAGTTGAAAATTAGTATCATTGCATTTTGATTACCTCAAAAGGAGCCAGGTCTTTCTTGGAGTATATCATATTGCATCACCGTTCATTATCCTGGGCCTTGCACGTTCACTTTCTCTACTTATTTTTTTGTTTGCATCCAGTGAACTATCGGGGATCCACTGGGTTTGGCCAGGACAGCATTTTGTCACTGATTGGTCATATCGGGAGTCAAGATGTAAAAGATGTCCAGGTATGGACTTTTTATTTCTGACTAAATAATGGTGATGTATATGGTATTTATTAGCAGCTCACCAAATGGATAATTAGTGGTTCTAATGTTTTACAAAGTGAATGCAGGTCCTTCAGCATCTTAACGTCACTGTGTAAATGTAAGAAAACAACCTCACCTTCTTTACACAGAGGGCTGTGCTCACTGCGCTGCAGGGCGCCAACACCCTTGATCCCGAACGCGTCGCTGTAATTGGCGGATCTCACGGTGGTTTCCTGTCTTGTCACCTGCTCAGTCAGTATCCAAACTTCTACAGGGCATGTGCAGCCAGGAATCCAGTTATCAATGCTGCCACATTACTGGGAACCAGTGATATAGTGGACTGGTGAGAGACACTGGTGTACAGTGCATTTTATTGGCAACAACTCGCGTGCATATGATGCATGCGATCTTCACATTTTAATCCAGGCTACTTCATGAGAATTGTATTTTTTTTGTCTTTCTGTTTGCCTTCAGGCGCTACACAAGTGCTGGTTTTCAGTTTGCGTATGACAACATACCCACTGCTGAAGTACTGGCAGCAATGTTGGAGAAGTCACCCATCACACATGCAGCAAAGGTCAGACACATTAAAACATGCTTAAAATATTAACATCAGTTGTATTGGTATTGAAGACTATATTAGTACAATTACTATACACTATATTAATATAATGTACTGTACTAATATACCACTACTAAGTCACTAAAACATAAATCTTTATTAGCAACTTGATTTAAAGATTTAATTAGCATTTTGAACCTTAACCGTGTTTCTAAACTTGTCCTGTAGGGGGTGCTAAAACCATTTACAAGGACAATTTTGCAAGTCAACATTTTACCAGTTTTAAGCTTTGAAAGGCACCATGAAGCATCCCATTTATAAAAGTTGCATTTGTTTGTATAATATACATAGATTTTGGTAAACAAAAGAAGACTCTGTATGAGTTTTATTTAAAAAAATATCCCATAAAATCAACTTTCTAATAGACTGTATTAACAGTGTTGTGTGATGGTTTGCAGATTAAGGCTCCAGTGCTTCTGATGTTGGGTGGAAAAGACAGACGGGTGTCTCCTCACCAGGGTCTGGAGCTTTACAAAGTACTGAAGAGCAGGGGGTCACCTGTCAGGTACAACAGAGCACTCGTTTCACAAAAGTCTGAGAACACAAACCAGTCTGAGTTTTTTAGTTGCTTTTAGTTTGTCAAAATACGTAACCAGCTTGTATTCAAAGCAACTTGTTTTCTTTGTGTCAGGTTGCTGTGGTTTCCAGAAGACGGACATTCTCTGTCTAGGTTGGACACTCAGGCTGACTGCTTCCTCAACACTGTGTTGTGGCTGAAACAGCATCTTTGAGTGCACACGCGTGTGCACACACACACACACACACACACCAGTGAAACTGTTCTTCCAATACTGAGCCATTTCAGTTGAGCATTTTTTACTCCGTCTTTGTAACACCAAAAGAAGACTTGGTTTATGTGAACACGCTTTTGTAAACTGAATTTTAAAGAAAAGCATGTAATAAACAAAATGCAAAAAACAAAACACTAAATTGTCCCTAGTTGTGAGTGAGAGGGTGAATGGTTGTTAGTCTCCATCTGTCCCTGTGATGGACATGTGGCCTGTCCAGGGTGCACCCCGCCTCTCGCACAGTGACTTCTGGAGATAGACACCAACTCCATGTGACCCAGAAAGGTGAAGCAGGTAAGGATAGATGGATGGGTTCTAAATATCCTTTGAATGGAATTTGCAGAAGTGTTCAACAGATGGCAGTCTAGTCATTTTGTATTTTAAAGGCTCTTTAGAAACAGTTCTGCTGTTGCAGCCGTTCATACCTGCAGCTTTATATCATGTATTCTTGGTTGGCTGCTGTAGATCTCTGGGTAACCATATATGCATTAGTTCAAGAACAAAAACAAAACTGAGCAGTGAATTGGGTTGCTTTATTCAAGCTGATGCATTAATCAAAGCAACAAAAAAAAAGGCAAAGTCTTACATACCAAGTGTTACCAGACATCTGAGACTTTGTAACTTCACAAATCCGCTGCAGTTTCAGACCACCTGAAACCTAATCCGAAGCCTTTAAATGAGGCTCTTGAGTAGCTTTCTCATGAGACTGCCTGAACAAACAGTCTACTGTAATACTGACCTTCAAACCAGGAGATAGAAACGAGGCCTGAGAAAACATTCCTTTTGGATTTCTTGCCACAATGATCCATTCTAAAGAAGTAATTCCATCAAACCGGTTAGATTTATTTTGTCTTGTGTGTCCTTATGCTTTTATTTATTACTGTTCAGGCATTAATCTCCTGTAAATCCTCATTAAAAAAGAAGCCCTATCTTCTTGACAAGGATAAGAGGGCGTAGTGAGATAGTTGCTGATGAGGCAGAGCCTCCACATCGGCCTTGAACAGTCACACCACTTTCATTGCCCAGACCAGAATGGCTTTCATTTCATACTGGTGGCAAATGAAACCTTAGATGATTTTTTTTCATAGATTAAATGCCTAAAATGATACATACAGTTGATGGATTATCTTCTGGACGTCTCACATGGGCAACCCAGACACAGTGGCGGCAAAAACTGTCCTCTTCACCAAACAACTCTGCAGCCTTGAGCTGTTGCCTGATGAAGTCACTGGTGTGGGTGTTAGTTGAGGCCACCAATTTGGGAGATGGATAGCTGGATGAATGGAGGAAGTGACGTATAACAGAAGGGAGAGACAGACAAAGATGAGCGGGTGTTGGAGACAATGAGTGAGCCAGATAATGGGAAAGGCTCCCGGCACCCCTCTGTGGTATTCTGGTACGTGGGATGGGACACAGAGATGAAGTATTGTTGAAGTCTCGGGGCGGGATAATGACGTGTGTGTATGTAGGATGTAAAAGGACAAAGGAAGGAAAGTGGGTTTTCTGATGCTGGTGGACAAAGAGCCTTTTGGTGTTGGTTTGTTCTGGTGATTTCCCATTTTAACCAGCGGTACAGGACATCTGGAAAACCAGAACAGAAGATGTAGATGGGGGAGTTAAATTAAAAGGTCTAGCAATTCTTTAAAGAATGAATATTACCCACTCCCTTTCATGGCAGAGTTTCAGACTAAAATAATCTTATAGAGAAAAGAGAGTTAAATTAAATAAAATCTTAAATAAAAGTTAAAATCTTAACATAATGCTCAGACTATGTATTGTGAACTATTACCACGTCAACTCTTAGCTCAAGATTTGTAAGAGACTAGTTATATTTTGTGTTGGCTAATGTCCATTAGCTGTGGCGGCCATCTTGAATTGTGTTGATGCCAAAAGTTAAACGGTTCTAACGCTGCGTCTAGTGATTAATTTCTGAAAGTTTCAGTAAATTCTGTGCAGTAGTTCATCAAAATATTTAACTAACGAACCAAAAGAGAGGACTCTGAGTGGACAACAGCTGATGCCAAAGTTTTACGCAAAAGGTCTCGTGCAATGAGTAGCACTTGGATTATGTGTTGAAAATGACTTTGATCTACACTGAATTTTAGCACATCTGTAAAATTGACTGAATTAAATAAAAGCATTTTTGTATTTTTTTAAGGATAAACTGTGAAAGCTATTTTGAATATGGCTGGTTCCAGAAGTTATTGAGTCCTAGATGTATGTCTGAAAGGTTCATTAAAATCCATCCAGCAGTTCACGAGATATTTTGCTAACAGACAGAGTTGACACCAAATAGTAAATTGCTAAATTTTAAACAAAGATTTAGCAAAATCGGTGCTCAAAATATATGTTGGGGATAATTATCTGCTATATTTTTGGTTATTATCTGTCAAATTGATTGAGTTTAAATAATTGTTGTGTTTTTTTAAGGTCAGTTGGCTGTGACAGTCAGAGGGTGACTCCAAAAGCTAATCAGCTGTAGATGTACATCCTAAATGTACTTACTGCATTAACTTTTGAGAAGTTTTGCTGACAGACACTCAAACGTGCATGCAATCATTATCGTCCTCATTTTGCAGGTCAGCTGCAGTCAATAAAAGCAGAAGAGAGTTGTGTCGGGTTTAGTTGTTGGCATTAAATTATTTTGCGTTGATGAATTTTAAATCCAAGTATGGTGTAGAAACGCTCCAGAATAAAATTTTATTCTTAGATACAATGTATGAACCAGGTTGGTGTACTGGAGGCATCACCAACCATCAGTACTCTAAATATGTACTTAAATATTTCATGATGGGCTGGCAGCTGCTATGGATCAGTGGCCTTGAATTAAAGAAATCGTTTCAGTGTTGAGGCTGATGCCAGCAGCCTCTTTAGCGTGACATGGTGGCAGGAAACATGGGGGAAGCAAGAAGAATATCTGATTACCAACACTTAACAATATTATATGACTTGTTATGTCTCGCTTGTTTAATGTAATAAAAGCAAACTTGAATGTTTTGGATTTTTACTGGAAACAGAAATCTCCTTTGCTTTAAAGTGAACTGAGATGTGTCAGTTAAAGAGTTATTACAGCCTGAAAGCTCAGATGGAGTCAAATGTTTTAGACGTGTTTATTTTAGGAAATTCAAGCTCTTCTTTAGTACTATAGAGGGTGCAATTTTCTGACCAGGGTTTCATTTCTCTTTGCTGTTTTGCTTTAGTGTGGCCCCCAAAGCCTAAATATTTAACTGGTAGAATAATGTGCTGTGCTATGGAGCCTAAATAATAATAATAATAATAATAATAATAATAATATCAAATTAGTTTTGTGCTTAAGTGGAGTGAGTTGACATAATGTTGAAGAGACATTTATGCCATTTTCTCTGGCTGCAGTGTGTGAATCAACACTTATTTTCTTGTGGACAAATATAAAAGTTCAGTTTACAGGATGAATGAATCAGATTCATAACAACAAAGTTTAAACATCTGCATGTCTTTACACTAACGGGAACTTTCCCTTCTATCATCCAAATCCTTGAGCCATGACCTTTACTTCTTGGGACATTGGGTTTGAGCTGAGACATAACACACAACTTGAATCTGTGTGTGTGTGTGTGTGTGTGTGTGTGTGTGTGTGTGTGTGTGTGT
>NC_056508.1:37577461-37584210 GCF_014905685.2 Nematolebias whitei | reverse complement strand
TGTGTGTGTGTGTGTGTGTGTGTGTGTGTGTGTGTGTGTGTGTGTGTGTGTGGGGGGTATAAGGTTCATTCACAGGCCTCTAAAGCCGGCCTTTCAGAAAGAAAGTTGAATTTTACAGTTTTCTTTTCGATTCACTGTTTGTTGAAGGTTGTTTGAACAGATGACCACTTGAAAAGGAGTGATTTATTATTGGCCCGTGCCACTTTTGTCGTCTCCCTTTATGTCTTTCTTGAATTCTTTTTTCTATTCGTCTCTCCTTTTCAGAACAACCGTTCTTCCTTTGAACCTTTTTAAATACTAAGAAATCACAAAACAGAAGGTTTATCTTTGGGATTCATATGTTTGGGGTGGTAATGGATTTGGGTTTGTCAGGAGAAACAACTGTGCAGGAAGTGAGGTGCGTAAAAAGTTGTAATATAACCTTTTTTTTTTTTTTTTAAGACAATTTGCAAGCCCTCCTCCCCCAATTCTTCTGTGCTTTGTTTAAGCTCGGTCTTTAAAGCTCCTAAATGAAGAAGCTTCAATGGGCAAGCAGACTAATAAGCCCATAAACTGACAGTGATTAAATGAAGACTCATCCAGACCATTAATAAGCTTATACGAGTCATTATTAGACTTAACTGTCAGTTCACTATGAAAGCTTAGCTCCCATTCATGCCGTTTTATTTGAATAATTTGCTTTTGGCACCAAAAATTACTACATTTCCAATTTTGACACTAGTTTTCCCTGCTTTTTAGCTCATGTTTAATGCTTAAAATATTCTTTTAACAATTTGTATTTTCTCCTCATCTCATCATCGCATACACATCTTCCTTATGAGCAGTTACCAAATTCTGCTCTACAACAAGCACATTGTCCATACAATAAGCTTTCATAGTCTATACAATCAACACCTGAGCCAAACTCAAAACGACATCAGGTCTACTATAATGCATTAAAGATTACTAGAAAGCTTATAAATTTGTAATAGGCTTATAGTTTCTTTTAAAGCCATCAATGATTCTTATATTTACAAAATCATAGTTAAGCCAGAAGTTTTTTTTATCAAGATGACATGAAGCATTTATGGAAGATTTTGGACTACTACCAAAACGTTATAACATCGTTAAAAAGAAGCACTGAATCTATTTGAGGTTAAATGCATAGCTAAAAGTTTTTGGGTTAACCAGTTATAATTTATCACCCAAAATAACTTTTTAGCACATTTTAAAATCCTTTTTGAGGATTTTAAGTTTTACATTTTTTAAATCCCTTTCATCAAGTTTGTGTTTGTGTCAGCATGTGCATATTTGCCTGCATATATGCAGAATGTGTGTTTGCATTAATAATCTATGCAGCTGAGCATTTAGTAATGTGTGTGATGCATAATTCATTGAAAAGAAATGGAATGTTCTTTCATTAGTTGAGTATGATGCTGCTGTAAATGCCACCTGTTATTGCACTGTTCAGTGATTCGTACAGTGGTATCATCTAAATGTCCCACTGAAAACATATGGTGTACAAAAATACTGTCGTTTTTAAAAATATCTCCGAAAAGGGAAGCGAGCCCACAATGATCTTCAGACACACTCATCCCACGTTGCGGTCTTTGCCATACCAGGATACGATGCAGTTTGATAGGATACTCTCAATGGTGCCCTGATAATCAGGATGGAGGAGGGATTCTCACACACTTCCCTCTCCTAAGGTTGTTTTCACACCTGATAGTTCGGTAGACTCGGTTCAGTTGGGGACCAATATTCATGACATTTTGTTTACATTTGAGCTGGTGTGTTTGCATTCACACTGCACTGTGCAGTCGAGCCAACCTGTTCCAACCAACCTGTTCCCCCACTCGCCTGTGGGGGCGCTGCACCAAGAACTACAGAAAGAAACGACACAAAACCCTCTGAAGACACTTCTTCTTCTTCTGGAAATAAAAAAAAAATGGAGTGGCATCAAGTTTTAACAGTTTTAAGAGTTATATTTTGTCATTTTTCAAAAATGGACTCGGCATGAGCAGAAGATGAGGCAGAAGACCATGGAGAATGTTTTTCACACAAGACAGCTGATGTCGCAATATGAGGTAAGAGAAATGCGTGTTTGTTTGCCCTGCGCTGTACTCCACTTCTTGCTTGTGGAGCGGGGCTCGGTCTGTTTGCATTCACACTGCACTCGAACCGCGCTGGAGTTCTCTTCTACCGGACCGAGACCTAGGTTTTAGCCCGGGCCAGAGTTCGCCTTTTTGTTCCGTGATAGAGTTCGATGGCACGTTCACACCTCCCCAAACGAACCGGACTTCCTAGGAAAACAAGCTAGAGTTCAATTAAAGCGGACTAAACAGGGCTGGTGTGAATGCACCCTAAAAGTGTTGCCTTTGAGCCCTCTTGGCCAGGTTTATGGTGTGAAGTGTCCAGAAAAAGATCTACAGTAATGGTGTCTTAAAACATTATTGCTGTTGTCCTTTTCTACATGGAAGCCACTGAAGCACAGGAGAAATAATCAGCTTTTTACAAAAGTTTTAGAGCCAGTTTTTTAGTTTTCTTCACAGTAAAAAAAAAATTCTTATCTCCACACAAAATCATGAGGTGTTCCACATTTTCTCTGAAACTCTCTATTTTTGTTGTTTTATCAGCAAACTTGAGCTGGTTCATACTGAATTTGGAAAAAAACAAAACAGTCATGTCAGCAGACTAAAGAGCAGAGGACTGGACACACATCCTTGAGGAGCTCCTGTGCGCAGTCTGATGATGTGTGATATTTAACTGCCAACAAACTGTTAAAACAGATGCAATTAAGGATCATGAGAATAAGAAGAATCTGGCCATAGCAGCTCATTTTACTCAGGGGAGTTATGAAAATGTGCAGCACATTTGATTGCATTTTCTGTGGACCAGCTGGCATTATATGCAAACTAGTGAGTCCAGGCAAGATGGGAAGCTTGTTTTCATGCAATCTATTACTAACCTTTTGAATAATAACATGCAAGAGGTCAGCACCAGTGTCCATTAGTCACTGAGGAAGGTTGCAGTTGTCATTTTAATCACAGAGATAATGAAATATTTATTGCAAAATTAATAAAAAAAAAACAATTGTAGTTTATTCCATTGGTCAGCTTAACACATCACTAAAAGAATGGTTGTTTATTCTTTCTTTTTACATAAAAAGTATGCAGATCTTGCTCCCTTCTTCTATAACGAGTTCATTGTTTGGTCTGGCAAGAGAGATGCTACTGACCAAAGAAGTCTATTAAACTTTGTTCAGTATTGTTGGCTTCTGCACAAAGTGCATAGAGAGAAAAATGAGAACGAGCCATGTATAAATATGTGCTTTTTGTGTGTGTGCATTAATTTTGGTCTGTGAGGATTTTGAGAAGGCATATGTGGGTGGGTATGTTGGTTTTGCCTGGAGAGTGTTAGTCAATCCAGGGTGGGTTTTAGAGGCTAAAACAGGACAAACTCATGTGCTTCATGAATAAAGGATTACAATATACCATTGATTCACACAAACAGGCAGAAGCTGAGTATCACATGCTGAATGTCACATAAACCTTTTTAAGTGCCTTTATTCTGTGCCTGTGTTTGAGTTTTATTAAATAAAAGTTATGCAACGAGTGAAGATGGCCTAAACATCGGTTTTACTTGCTGTATGTGTATGATCATCGATTTGCATGAGCATTAAGATTCAGCAGATGATGTGTGTCCAGCAGCAGTGGATTTTATGTATCACTTTACTTAAAAAGAGATGCATGTGTGTGCATGTTGCCTAAATGTCCCACCTCATGTTTATTCATCAACTGCTCAAACGTCTCCGCAGCGTTCACTTAACTCTGTGCACTTTGATCTCGGAATCAGTCAAACTGCTGAGTCAGGGTAAAAATTAAAAATCGCACACGAACACTCTGCAGAATACTGAACGCACTGAACTTAATACCCCTTTTAAATAAACTCTACATGACCAGTTGTGTTTGAAACATGCAGAACCCCCGTCAGCATTTCAAATCTGTTCAGAAGCCTATAATGACACAGGTGCAAGAGGCCTTTGAGACAAATTGACAAACCATCCATCCTTTCATGAAAAATAATCATCCACTCTTCAACTCACACCTGGAGACAATTTAGAGGTGTCAATTCATTCAACCTTTATTTATACAGGTTAGTCCCATTGAGCCTCGGGAACTCATTTACAAAAGACCTGATTTTTAAACAAAGAGTGATGACAACAGTGGACAACAACGACAACAATAGACAAAGGACTCGTACAATTTTTTTTTTTTTTTTTTACAAATTAAAATAAAATGGTAATTAAAAGAGGCAGCACGGTGGCGCAACTGGTAGAGCTGCTGCCTCTCAGCGAGCAGGTCCTTGGTTCAAACCCCGGTCCAGGGGCCTTTCTGGGTGGAGTTTGCATGTTCTCTCCGTGCATGCGTGGGTTTTCTCCGGGTACTCCGGTTTCCTCCCACAGACCAAAAACATGCATGTTAGGCTGATTGGTAACTCTAAATTGTCCCTAGGTGGGAGAGTGAATGGTTGTTTGTCTTGTTTGTCTCTATGTGTCCCTGTGATGGACTTGCGACCCGTCCAGGGTGTACCCCGCCCCTCGCACAGTGATTGCTGGACATGGGCACCAGCGACCCCCGTGACCCAAAATGGAATAAGCGGGTAAAGATAATGGATGGATGGTAATTAAAAGGATAATTTAAAGGAAAAGTAGTGAAAACACAGATAGATTGTAAGGCGGTGTAGAATACTAAAAACAGGAACATGTCTGCATTGGTTTAATTACGCAGGTTTAAGAGTTTAGAACAATGCAAGAGTGTGGGAAGGGTTTATAAAGCTTTTATATATATATATATATATATATATATATATATATATACACACAGTATATACTAAAATAAATATAGTGTTCTTACTACGCATTTTTTCACCTATTGCAGCGGTGTGTAGAACGTAACCCCTGCGATAATCGAGGGACTACTGTATGTGTATGTGTGTGTGTGTGTGTGTGTTATTTTGTGTTGTGTTGTGTGTGTGTGCACAAGCAACAAGACAGAAGTAAACATATTTTTGAAATTTAACAAACATCTCTAAAAACAAACAGTGTTCTTTGTTACCCAAAACATTTAACCACCATTGGAACATCCACAGAAAAGGATACAGCAAATGGCTTCCCATTATCCAGAGTCTCCAGTTCAGATATTTTTAGTCTGAGAGAGGAAACCAGAGTATTTGTAGAAAACCCACTCAAATGCACAGACAAACGAAAGTTGAACCAGCGACCTTCTTGCTGCCAGACAAAGAAAATAGTGCATCCATGTGCTGCCTGTTTTTTATATCTGTAAACTGGATAAAAGGGTCATGAACAGGCAAAAAAAAAGTACCATTGTGACTCGAGCTAATTGTTTGGGAATGAACTCCAGTTCTTCTGCCAGTGAGAAAAGCAATAAATATTAAAGCTCTTGTTTACTCTTTGACCAAAGATTTTGAAGTCGTGTTTCAAGGATTCAAGGATTCAATGTTCTTTATTGTCATTCACATCACATGTGGTACATGAGGTGGAACAAAACTATGTACACAGGGTCCCAGTTGCATCCAACAAAAGTATAAATTGTAAAGAAAAACAGTAATAAGATCCAAGACATGAACTAAGAAATACACTAAACTAAGAATACACTAAGCACTAATAGTGCAAAACAATGTGCCAAACAACAGCAGCACGAACATGAGTCTGGGTGAGCAGATGAGGACAAATGAACACAGCAACATGAAATAAATCAGCAGCATGAGATCAGCATCATGGATAGTCAGCAGCACAGATCAACAATCAAGTGGCATTACAGTGATTTTTTTTTCACAGTGATTTTCACAGTGATAGGGATTCATGAGTCTAACAGCCTCAGGGTAGAAGCTGTTCCTCAGCCTAGGGGTTCTGCACTTAATGCTCCTCAACCTTCTGCCTGAGGGGAGCGGGTCAAAAAGTGTGTGTGCTGGGTGAGTGGGGTCCTTCATGATGCAGGTGGCCCTCTTCCTACACATTGAAATACAAATGAGCATCATTTACTGGCTAATATGAATATCCACAAGAGGAAAATCAACAAGTCATTAAGATAATTGGTGTTACAAAAATGATATAAACACACATTCTTCTCTGTTACATTTGATTACTAAAACATCTTCACACTTTTAAAATAATAAAAAGCAAATCAGACATTCCTACTTCTAGTTAAAGTCTTCTGTGAAAGTCTGTCAGTCTTCTGAGTCAATAAGAAATTTAGTTTTCTACTTGCCAAACACCCGGAGGTATGTTTTTCATAGAAAGCAACCATAGTGTCTTTTGGCATCAAAAACATTTAATCTTATCATGTTGTAGCTTGTTTTACATGTGTAATAATCTGTGTTTTTTGGTGGTTTCATGCTTGAACAAGTCTTTAATTGCATTTAGCAGATAACCACCATTATCTGCACAAGATGGTTAGCAGCAACACATAATAGAAATGAACAAAGCCCGAGGTTGTGACAGGCTTTTCATAAGTATGAAGAGTTTATGGCGAGCTCCTACCTGCTGATACAAGTTATTTTGTGTCATTGATATTATTTGGGGATTCCTTAAAGGTGTAAGTCATGTTTGCCAGCAACAAAACATCCCGTTTCACCCTGCGGACACAAACACAGTCAAAAAGTATGCAGGGCTCTCTGTGATACTAATATGAGTACATAGTGTCTTCTTTCACTAACAAACACGTGTGTGTGTGTGTATATATATATAT
>NC_056508.1:37555742-37577061 GCF_014905685.2 Nematolebias whitei | reverse complement strand
GATAGATAGATAGATAGATAGATAGATAGATAGATAGATATACTGTATAAATAAATAATCACACACACCTGCAGCACAGATCCCGCTCCCACCTGGACTATACATGGAGCACTGTAGGGGTCCCGTTTTTTTTACTTTTAGCTGGAAGAAACCAGGGTGGACAGTTACCTGACTGCATAGATCCTCAAACAAACCACAGTATGTGAGAATTTGTGACTCAAGTCTGATATTGTCAGCTGCACGGGACGCCCCAAGGTACTGTCTGTCTGTGCCCCCCTCCCCCTCAGCCTTTAAACTCAAAACTGTTGCTTAATCCAACAATTCTCAGATGACAAGGCCATTAAATGTTATGCATCTGATGGGTATGGCCAGGAATGCAGGGAGTTCATCACTTTGTCTGCTGGTGTGAGGCCAACCACCTTTACATCAAAACCACCATGACAAGGGAGATTGTGATCAGTTTCAGGAAGGTCACACCCCCAATGCCAGCAGGGTTTGAATATCAAAACTGTGGTGGAATACAAATACCTGGATGTTCAGCTTACCAAATTTGACTGGTCCACTAACAAATGTTTTGTACACAAAGGCTCAGAGTCACCACCATTTGATGAGGAGACTGAGGTCCTTTGGAATGAGCAGGACTCTGCTGAAGACATTCTTTCACACTGTGGTGACATCTGCATTTTTATGCTGTGGTCTGCTGGCGGAGCGGCTGCACAAGCTGGTCAGGAGAGCCAGCTTGGTCTTGGATCACCCTCTGGAGGTGTCCAAAGGGTGAGTCATAGCTAATGTTGGCTAAGCTAATATCCATCATGGACAACAGAAATAATCTCCTTCATGATACTGTGAGGGCTCTGAGCGGTTCTTTCAGTGGCATGTTGCAACATCCACAATGCAGGACAGAACATTTCCAAAGGTACGTCATGCCATCAGCAACCAGACTGTTAATTAACAAAAGTTAAATAATGGAAGTTTTTTGACAGTGTGTAAGCATCTGTTTCCATTAGTTGTCATTGACCATTGTGTTCCTATTTTTACTTATTTTATATATTCTGTGATTATATTTTAATTTTATGTTTCCAGTTCCAGACTTTGGTTTTCTGTTATGGTCCAATGATGTAATGTGTGAATTCCCCCAGCATGGGATAAATAGTTGTTCTTATTCTTAATGTAAAAAAAAAAAAACAACAACACAAAAAACAAGTCTGATACATTACAAGGCAACCTAGAATGATGATGCTGGTACCAGTACCACTGTGTTCATTGCTAAAGTGTTTATTTGAAGCACTAGGTCATGTTTCTGAAAGACTGTAAGGCCCAAAGCTAAATTTGTTCTCTTCTGATGCACAGACAATTCACAGAGTGGACATACTCTTTTTGTGTTTCAAGAAGAAGCAACATAAACAAATAGACTTTAAAGAGATAATAGCCCCTGAGGCAAGCTCTTCTGGAGCTTGTTTAAAATAATTCCTGTAAATGAATGGCCATTTCAAATTAAATAAGGATTGTTTTGTTACAGTTGGCCGATTTTTGTAGTGGTTTTATTGCCACATATAGATACCAGTATACACCCCCCTCCCCCTCCCCTCCCCCCCACACACATACACACCCTTACACACACACACAGATATTGTTGGAGAAATTCTCTTGTTCTCTGGCGAACCGCGCTCATGCCAAGTTAAGATTTTTAACTGGCATTTTACTTTCAAGGGCAGACTTCAGTGCAGGTTACATAAATCAACATACATAAATGTACACGCATAAAGACCAGATACAGAAATGAGCTGTGAGCCACATTATCAGCTTACTTTTCTGAGCTCAGCAGAGTTCAACATAGTTAAATGGGTGTCCTTGAAGCCTGCTGCAGCCTCACACGGCACTCTTTGCCTTCACAAATACGGTTCATGGGCGTCTGTTCAGATTGACATGAGAGTGTTTGAGAGACAATTTGGTTGTTTTGGGAGACAACCGATCTCCTTGCTGTCAGGGCAGATGGGAAAAAAGTTCTCAGCCACAATAAAAAAAAATCCATAATCTTTGACCAAAAGTTCTCTAACATACACACACACATTCATATATACACATATATATGTATACACAGTAGTCCCTCGCTACTTCGCGACTATCGCGGTTTGTCAAAAAAAAAAAAAAAGTGCTGTACAGTTCACGACACACGATTGTCAACTTTACAGTAATATTACTGTACTCACGTGGTTGTGAAAAAGTAAAAAAATAATAATAATAAAATTCGGACAGGCGCCACCATTTTGTAGTTTTCTTTCAATAAGCCTATACAGTAATCTCCACTCAGCAGGTCTTTATTTTCCAGAAGCTACTACTGTACTGTGGAACCTCTGGCCGCTGCGTTCTGCTGAACAGTATTTTTGCAAAGCAAAGTCATGACTGCCGAACTGGCTTTTCAAACGTAAGATTTTAATCATATCACTTGCACAAGTTACTTTAAGAAAATTAAACTTTACAAACTTAAGATTGACAAGAGAGAAATCATGCCAGGTCATGTCTCTTTAAGAAATGGAGCATTGTGCTATGTAACCCGGAAGCTGATTGGCTGCACAGGACCAGACTCTCAGACCCAGTGGTGAACCTAAGAAACCCTAGCTGGTCCACGAGGACTTCCAAGTAGGGACATGCTGCCGTAGGTCCAGCGCTGTTTCCAGAGCCCACCGCCACTACTGTACCCTGAGTCAAAGAGCCGACCAGAACCAGCAGGGTAGGTCCATCACCGAAACATAACAAAATCGGAGCGGAACCGAGCCGCTGCTGTTCTGAGGAGCTGGTGAGTAAAATTTAGTAGCTACATATACGTATGTTGTTAAAATTAGGTTTAAGAGTTCAGAAATTTGATTGTGGGCATCGTTGCTGCAGGCTAGGTCTGCAGAAACGGAACTGAGTCAGAACAGAACCGAGAGCTGCTGCTGTTCTGCACATCTGGTAAGTAAAATTTAATAGCTACATGTACAGTACTGTATGTATGCTGTTAAAATGAGTAGGTTTAAGAGTTTAGAACATTGCAAGAAAATGGGCAGGGTTGCTAAAGCCTTAATATATATATATAAAAAATACTAAAATAAATATAATGTTGCTACTTTGCGGATTTTCATGCAGCGCGGGGCGGTGTGGGGTTTGGAACATCTGCGATAAACGAGGGATTACTGTACACATATATATACACACACACATAATGAGGCCATTCAGCCAAACACAGGACATAAAAATACAGGAAAAAAACTGATGTAAAATTTCCATGAATATATGACACAAAGCCATGCTGAGTAAATCCAGTTTTGGAAATAGGTTTTCATCCAAGTTGTACTCATGTAACAAGCAATGACAGAGTCTGGCTCTGAGGTTTTTAACTCCACAGCACCTCTCTATAGTGAGTCAAGCGGTGAGAGTGGCATAAAACATTTTAGTGAAAAAACGTCCATCACAAACCTAAACATTCCACACATCCAACACTAAATCTAACATTCAGCATGATGACGCCAGATGAAAAATTCCAGCAGTGATTTGTGAAGCTTTTCTCATACTGATACAAAACACACATCTGCTTTTGAGTGTACTGGGAATTTGCATTCAGTTTAATATGAAATGACTGCAGGAACTACAAATAATTACTGCATCCAATTATTTTGGTATCAGTGGAAACAAAACCCATGTACATGGCTGATTTTTTTTACGTTGACTTTTAAATGGAACAATTTCAGAAGTTTTAACAGGGATTATTAATGCCTGCTGGTGGATGATTACGTTTATGCTCATGTCCATCTGTTATTCCTCATGAACTACTGGACTGATTTTAATAAAACTTTTAAAACATAATCATTGGATGCACATTAAATTTTGGATTCAGTCTTATTTAAGATGGCTGCCACAGCTAATCAACGCAAAAATACCTCTGCCATTTTAAAAGACATTAAGCTAAAATGTGATGCTGTGGTGGCTGTGAGTCATTAACAACCCAAACTCTGAACATTATATCATGCAATAATGTATGAAATTGCACAAAACTAGTTTAAAATGTTGACCCTCTGTCACTTCTCAAAATAAGATAATCTTATTTTAAAGTCTTGGCATGAAAAACAATGTGTGATAGGCATTCCTTCAAGGAATGCTCAACCTTTAATTAGTTTTCAAACGGTCATTTTTAGAATATTATAAAATCCCTTGTCAGCCGTGGGAGAGAACAATTATTTGTAGCGCATGTATTAAGCTTTATGCACACACATTTTCAGTAGGTGCTACAATTGCAACTGCAAGTTTAGCAGTTTGCATTTTCTTTATGCAAACAACCATTCACTAAAATTTAATGTACAAGCCACAAAACTGACAACTCCCTGATAGAGACAAAAACGACAAATATACCTATTTGTATCATAACCGGACACTCAAGCAGAACTATTAGCATTAGTTTTACATTATAAAGCTTTCACAATATAGTCCAAAAATTAAGTATCTCAAAAGCATCCTAATGATCCATTATGTTATATATGTTTTAATAGTCTCTGTTCATGTTGCCCTGATCTTCTTTAATTGTGACTCCGGGGTAAGTTGCAGCTGTCTGATAATTAACTAAAACATATAAATAAAATTATCTCCTACACCTCAATCCAATATTTTTTCTATCTGCCAGACATGCCACTTCATTTGACCTGAGTGTTTCTGTAAAGACAATTGCAGCTGACTGTTCAACTTTACGGTTTCCTCTGCAAACAACACACTTTTCCAACTCTTTGTAAAAATCTCAAGTCAGCTGTTTTTCTTCTCCCAGCGAGAGTTTGCGAAACACACAAGCTTGTCTTCAACGCTCGTACCCTCCCATTTTCTTTCCCCTAATCGCTCGCTCCATCCATCACATCTTCTCCTGTTCCATCAGTCCAATGAGCTGTGAAGGGATTTACTGCTTACATGCATGAATGTGGTTTACAGCACATCCATATCAATGCCCATCCATGTCAGTTCCTGCCAGGTCAAACAGTTGGGCTTTTGTCTCCAATAAACACAACACGAACGGTTAAACCAGCTATGATTTGTGAAATTCCTTCTTTAAAGTGTAACTTTATGGAAATTGTTTTCATCTTTTTAGTGAGCAGGAAACCACAAAAAAACTGCAATGGAAGAATCATAACTTGACCACAAAGAAGTCACTTTTATTTAACTTTTTAAGATCAATAAATACATGCAACATTATTTAAAGTGCAGTAAAACCAAAATAATCAGCTGAATAGACTGTTTGTAGTCACTGGTTTTATGTTGAATATTTTCTCCTCTAAAGAATAAATGCGCATTGCCAACATAAAGATATGTGCAAGCCAAATACCCAAATGATTTTAAACGTACTTACAGGACCAGTGGAAAGACTCAAAAGGAAGGAAATGATTTGGCTGCTGTAACTGAACAGAAAATGCTTCAAAACATTTAAAAAGATTTCAACTTCAGCAAAAGAACATTTGATGTGAGCTGAGGCCGAATGACTCCTCTGAAATAACCAGAGACAGAAGGGAAGATTGGGAGAAGTGTTGAATAAATTAATTATCCCATCATCAACTCATTACTCAAATAAGCCACTCTGAGGATACGAGACGATCTTTCCAAAGGGTGGTGTAGTCTACGCGATATGCGGGTATATGGAGTAAACCCACTAGAAAAGCTTAAGAATTTCAGTATACCCACTTAAAAGTGCCCACTGATACATGACATATCATTAGACACGTGTCATTGATTCGTTATATGTCAGTTAAACGCTTCCATAACAATCTATCTGTATGCAGCGCTTGTTTATTATATTCATATATCCAGCGAATTACTACTCAATACTTGAACATGTTTTGGTTTGATACAGTTTTAGAAATTCTACAACATGTTTTTAATACAACGGTTGTACAAAGTTTGTTGAACATTTATTGAACTACAAGCGTCAGAGAAATTTTGAAATGTTCAATATGCGTAAAAATCAAAATAAATTGACAATTACATTGTACTAACCAGTGTACTTTGGTTTCTAAGCACAGTATACAGACCGACCACAGTAAAGTTAGTTTTACGTTGGACATTCGTGCTCTGTGGCTTCAATGGTGTCCAACATCCAACGTAACTTTCCTGCAGTATACCCACTACAAAAATGTAGACTACAACCCAGTTTTTCTTGCAAGGGGGCGCAGAATTCAAAACAGGCTTACACAGATGTTACATTGAAGCTCCGGTCACGAGAATCTGCCCACAGACAGTATAAAGAAGAGAGTTTTTATAATGTTTACCAGACAGAGATGAGGTCAAGACAACCTCTGCTTTCCAGCTTACAGCCTGCAGACCTGATGAACTCAAAATGTGTGCTCCTGCAGGACACACAAGCAACTCTTTAACTCACACACATTAGTTTAACACTAGTTACTAATAAACATCCTTAACCTTTACCTAAATTGTCCTAACAGAAAGAATGGCAGAAAGAAAGTGAGCTTTAGCGCTGAGCAAATCATTACCTTGTCATCACTTGTGATGGATTACTTATTGTCAGAGGAACACTTATGTTCGTATATAAAATGCCCCAATTTTAAAAACAGCATCCTCAGCAACACCAGTATTGAACAGGAACACACATTTTCTTGAAATTAACTGTCTCCAGCTGGTTACATGACAAAACTCAACACAAACAGTCCCAGGAGGTTTTGTGTCACTCACATCGATGAATGGTTAAAGTGCCTGTGCTGCAGCGCTAATGCTAGCTTCTGTATAGGAATGAACAAATACAAAGTAATAAAATCCTACATATTTTTGCTGCTGCTTGGTTGTACGTGCCATTCTTGGTTTATTGTTTATTTGTCATGCAGGTCAATACAAGGTCAACAATCTGACAATCTTCCCCTACACATTCTTCACCCTAATCATTTAACCATGTTGTATAAAATTTGGCATGCAGTACTGCAGGCAACACATTCCTTCAAGAAATTATGTTTTCATTTAATTATTTTTCATGTTTCAAGTTTTGTGAAAGTTGCTATATAACCTTCAGCCACCACCAGGAGTTCAGAAACACCTTACTTCCCGTGTCAAGCAACATGAAATTATTATTTTAAAGTTATAGACGTGAACGTGCAAAAAAAAAAAAACTTTCCATCTATAGTACTTGTTCTTGTCTGAGGTACAACAGAAAAAAAAAGTGTATGTACCTTTTTAATCAGCTGTTTTTCTCCATTTCTTTGTGTGTAATGGAACAAAATACCACTAAGGACTGAGCGGTCATGCAAACATACGTCACAGATTCACCCAGTTTACATCTGTATTTATTTTTTACAAAAGTCTGAAGTTATGATGATTGTGTGGGAGGGAAAAAAACAAGGAAATCTCCATCTACAAACAGCCAGAGCTGATGACCTCAGTCAGAAATCTGTTGATCTGACTGGACAGAAAACAGCTGCCAGGATGGAGGATAATTAGGTGCATTCACATCACACTGTCACACTGATTGAAACTCCTCACAGGTGCAAAACAGATGATCTCACCTTTACTTTTTACATCTTTTTAAACAGCTATTTTAATATGTTTGTTTGTTTGGTACAATAAAAGTCTGAATGTGGTTTCAACTCTTTGCTGACGACACAGTGTGTGGTCCATTAAGAAAATTAAGAACAACTTATCTGAGCAGGTCATGATGGTAGTAATATTTTAGGACTCAGTCCAGATAAGCATCCTAAAATAATAAATACAGTAATAATAATTCTCAGTTTTATTCAAATAGACATTATGCTAGTTTTAGTCATGATTACATCCATATTATAATATAAAGTTCATATAATATCCTTATTGTTACTGTCTTTGTGACATTAGTTTTATTAAATAATCATGAAATATGAGATTTTGCTTGACTATGTGTGACAGCAGAGGAAACAGCTGCTGAGTGACAAAGTGTTGAGCGGCAGGGTTTATTGACTTAGAAGAAAATCAGGACAAAAATAATTTTTCAGCCAACAAAAAGAAAAAGAAGTCTGCCCCAAAGGAGCATGTTAACCCCGTTTACAAAAAGGTCTTATCTCATGGCATGTACCTTTTTTTTTCTAACCCACTTGAAGATGTGACAGTTACTTAAGTACATTTTGTCTGAGAGAGGTCCAAAGAAAACAGTTTCTGAAGGCTCTGGGGCACAGAGCTGAATACCTGAACTTAATGTGAGCCTCTAAGCATTATGTCTTTTTCTAAAAACTTGCTTGGGTTTTTCTTTTAAATCCAGTTAAATATTCTATTTTTCAACCCTTAATTTTTTGGATTGTTTGAAAAACCTTAACATTTTCAGCCTTTCTTAGAAGATGATCAGGATAACTTTATACAAGCTGAGGGCATAAACTTCTGCTTTAACATAAAGTTGTGTTCATGGAGGGTCAGTAAAAAAAAAGTAATGCAATCAGAATATAACGGTATTTACAGTGCTTTGTTTTTCTTACAGTATTCTTAAAGACATTAAAGACTTTCACATAAAAATGTAAATAAACATTTTCATAGCAACTTTTAGCAGCACGGTGGCGCAACTGGTAGAGCTGCTGCCTCTCAGCGAGCAGGTCCTTGGTTCAAACCCCGGTCCAGGGGCCTCCTGGGTGGAGTTTGCATGTTCTCTCCGTGCATGCGTGGGTTTTCTCCGGGTGCTCCGGTTTCCTCCCACAGACCAAAAACATGCATGTTAGGCTGATTGGTAACTCTAAATTGTCCCTAGGTGTGAGTTAGAGAGTGAATGGTTGTTTGTCTCGTTTGTCTCTATGTGGCCCTGTGATGGACTTGCGACCCGTCCAGGGTGTACCCCGCCCCTCGCACAGTGACAGCTGGACATGGGCACCAGCGACCCCCGTGACCCAAAATGGAATAAGCGGGTAAAGATAATGGATGGATGGATGGATAGCAACTTTTAAACAAATATTTAAACAAGAATCAAACTTGGCTCCACAGCATGACGGTCCTGTGCAACACCATTCGGATCTCTGATAACAGACTTTGACAATGCAAACATGACAACATTGCTTTGGGAAATATATCATAGAATGCAAAATATAGTATGTAAAAGCCATGTTTGAGGGCATACCCCCCCCCCCCAAAAAAAAAAAAAACAACAACAAACAAACAAACAAACAAAAAAAACTAGAGGTTCGGTGGAACAGGTGATCAAACAATTACAAAACCTAAATAGTCCACCTTTCCTTAAAAAATAATAACCTTCCAAAAAACATATTGATTCTTTTCTGTATTTTTTGGTTATTTGTCAAAAATTGTGATGTTTCCCTCAGATTTATTCACTTCCAGACTGAAATCACAGCTCCGTCTGCAGCAGGGCTTCTTTGCGTTTATGGGATCAAAATAAAATGCTGAAAAATTCAGAAACCAATCAAATTGTTTTAAAAATGTTTTGCTCATGTGTTTCCCTTTGGATATTTCTGCATAAAAAGCAATGTTAATAGGAGATGTTTAGCTCAAATCTCAGGTTTTATTAGAGGGACTACACTTCATCACGAGATCACATAAATCTTATACAATGATAATAGAGGAGGGAACGACTTGCCTGAACCTTCCTTTTGTTCCCAGAAGTCAACAGTAGATAGGTGGATGGAGGCCCGTGCGATGAATGGAAGGATAAACAAAGTCATAATATTAAAAGGTTTATACTGGGGTGAAAAATGAACACTGGTGTCACTGAATGTGTACAAATTTATTGCCAGCTTAAGTGAAAACTGTTCATTTTCCCACTCAGCTTATTATCTAAAAAGCTACAGATTTATGGAAGAACTTCCATTTTTCTTCTTCATCTTGTCACTTGCTCTTAAGAGGTCCCGTCTTTCTCATTTTAATTTAGTTGATGTTGCCGACACTTCCTTTGTACACTGGTCTCCCTCCTCTGGTGCACTCCTTTTTGCTCCACATGACCTCTCACTGCAGAAGATAAGCTTTAAGCCTACTGGCTGTGAATTTCTTTATTCATAATCTTCAGTGAGGAATTGAAGGTAGAAGTCATGCTTCACTTTAAGTACAGTCAGACCTTCTGAGTTATGGAGTGTTAAGAATTTTCAAATCTCTTTTACATTTAAAAAAAAAAATTCATGTTTTAAAAACTCAGCATTTCAAAACTTAAATGTTTTCTTAAGGCAACCTGCAGACGGTTAGTGATGCTGATGATACTGATGACTATGACACGATGGTGTAATACATGTTGCATTTGAAATGTTGAAAGTCTGAAAAGATAACTTCCTCTCTTCCTTTAACTCACCCTGGGTGATGTCATGGTGTGCTGATAGTGCATTAAAATGCATCTTGTGCGTTTTATCTTGTCAGTGATGGAGATTACGCTGAGTGTTGGGAAGCAGGTACAGGTGATAAGAATCAGGTCGGGGTAATGCAGGTAATCCTCCAAGCCAAACATCTGCATCATTTTCTAAGACACATTTTGATGTACCCGAGGTCTTCAGAAGAGAGGCGTTCTGTTTGAAACAGTGGCGAAGTGTAGACGTGACTGTACTAAAAGCTATTTGCTCACATGTGTGTCACCTGCAGCTGCACATTAACTAGATAAAACCCAAAACACACAAGAATTAAACAACTCCATGCATCACATGTCAGCATAAGTTAAACATTGTTCGTTTATGTGTTGACTCGGTTCAAGCACAATCAGTCATGATAAAAGTTGGCCTAAAACATTTTCCAACTTTAATCTAAAATTTAGTTGTTAATTTTAATGTATTAAATGTATTATTGTGACTAGGAGGATGTTTTATTAGAATTGCAGATAAATGTTCAGAAGCCGGAAGTGTCTTCAGTTTCCAGCTTCTTTAATTCTGCATCTTATTGTTTGAATTCACAACTCAGTCAGTCCATGTGTCAAATTTTATTTCTCAAATAGGGCCTTTTTTTTTAATGATAATGGTAATTTGTATGGTGCAGGCCTGTTTCACCTTCCAGTAGGGCTGGAAGATATGGCCAAAACTTTTATCACGATATATTTCTTAATTTCAGTCGATAACAATATAATTCCGATATCGATATAAACAATATAAAAGCCTCAGAAAAATAGAAAAAAACTGTACAAACTGTACAAATAAATTAATGTTCACCTTTGATTTGTATTTAGCCTTAAAAATATTGAAATCACTGTCAAATATAAAACTCTCAACTTTGTCAATGAATGTTTTAACTTTAAACAACAACATAACGTAAAACGTCTCCGTTTGCTGCATGGGTTTCTCTTTTGATACAGCTGGGCGTGTTGTTTCAGGGACACGTTGGCTCAAACTTTTATTGTGCTTCATCGTCTGACTCAGCATATTCTATCAAGTGGAAACTCTTCAGATGGAACAAGTTAGATGTGTTCCCACCACTAGTAGGAACGGCTCTCCGTCACATTTTGCAGCACACTGAAACCTCCAGTTTATTGGATCTTAGATAGCCAAACCACTTCCACACCGCCGAATTAGTCTTTCCTCTCTTATCAATTATGTCATCTGCTTTCTCTTCGCTTGTGAAAGCTTGTTCAGTCATATTCTGACGGTCATGAGCACTCATTAGCCTAGCCTAGCCTGCTACCGCTAACACCTTCTGGACTCGAGCTCTGCGTAACATCTACGCCACCACGCACTTACGTAGTTGTGTCGCTGCTTTTTCTGTTCGGGTTGAAAATTAAGTGGGCGCTTCAACCCGAACAGAAAAAGAAATGCGTCAGTGAAACGTTGTAATCATATTGAAATATACAAAATGTGCTTAAAATTCATAATCGTTATTGATTTAAAGTATATTGTGATCTATATATCCATATCGAATTATTGTCCAGCCCTACCTTCCAGAAACTTCAATATCTGGAGTGCTGCTGTCTCACCGGCCAAACATGTACAAGATAGATAACTTTATCAGAACATATAAATTGAACATTTTGTTTAAAATAGTTGCAATATTAGATAAAAGCAGTGGTTCTTAATGTTGTGGCAGATTACTGGAGTCATGAACCAAAGGAAGAAACAATAAAAAGGAAAGAATCCTTATAGAAAAAAAACAAAAAAAAAACAGATATAACCCACTTGGCTTCCATTGCTAGTTTTACTTTACTGTGTCCAGGTATGTGTTTTTTTTTAAAGCACCAAAAAAAAAAGACAAATAAAAGCACCCTCCCACCATGCAGGCGTACCCACATGCTAATCACAGAAGACTAACAGAAGTGGAATGATGAGCTGGACTGATGTTGATAACAATATTGCTGCTTCACTCCCTGCACACGTGCTGCAGGTTTTGATCACTTGTTTTATTTCACAGTAATATTGGACACTGTATATTTTTTGCCAGCCTCACTTTCTATTATTATTAAGTTGTTTTTAGTTGCTTTCATCCCACCCAAAAATAAATAAAAAGCGGTGACAAATGCTGTTATCCAAAGCATTTCTCTTTATCGTCTGTGCATCCAGGCCTCTTTTAATCTTTTCCATGAGCCATCCATCTTTACCGTTACTGACTTTGATACATCTCATTATAAATGTACACTAAAATGACAGTTTAATGTGTTTTATCTGCTTGTAGCTTCTCTCCAACACTCTGATTTCCACATCAAAGCCGGTGAGCTCCATCTCCGCCTGCATCTGACTATGTGCCAAGAGACCCACTTTCTGCAATCTTTGCATACAAGTATGTATGAATAAAGGCGTGCTATATTTACCCCTCTTTCTTTCTCTGCTTTATGTATTTTCAAGCAATAAAAAGGGATTTTATTTTTTATTTTTGGCAGCAACACTGGCAGGATTCATACTTAACAGATGCTACATTCCAGTCCTTCCACTAACGTCAGGCTGGTGGGGTACAGTAAACTGTGCATAAAACAGTTGCACTTATTTTGCTCTGCTGCTGTGATGGATGAAGGGATGCGTTTGGTCATGTCTGCTCAAACACGCAGCAGCCCCTTTGTTGTGGTGAAGTTGTGCATTCACAGTGTCAATGACAGATGCACCTGGCTTGATTATAGACCCACGTTTTTGTCTTTTACGGCCTCCGTAAGCTATTAATTCATGAAATTTTACTTACATCTATTGAAGTCAGATGTAAGAGTTTAAGCTTTTGATCTTAAGCCATTTTCGTCAAAGCTCCAACTTCACGGCAATTTACTTTAGCATTTCATCCGGTTATTTTGGTAGAAGGAGAGCACCTGTCAGGTCAGAACAAGAGATGTTTCCACAATCACTCAGTGTCATTTTATCTATTTGTAGCATATCATATGTCTCACACATATCCCACACCACGTTTGTGTTGTGGTTGACTTCGTGTGTGGACACTTACGATAAGTGCATTTTCCTAATTAAGACGATTTTATAAACAAGACATTCAATTTGCTTAATATAACATATGGTGGACTGAAGACTAATCCTTGAGATATAATTGAACATTTTTAAACATTTAAAAATGACATCATTTAAAACTGACCACAAGCAAAAGTTTCAGAACTAATGCATTAAGTCAATACATCAATGATAAAATGTGGTAAAAGTTATTGGTTTACTTTCATTAGAGTAGTTAATACTTTCTGATTGAAATTTTATGGAAAAATAAGATGTTTTTGATGCCATTAGCGTATCGTCATACATAGTATCTTAAATGACAGACTGGAGAAATAGAGATTAGTTTTGAGGCCTTGATGAGCTACCAGCTGGTACAAATGGGATCAAGAACAAAGTGGATGCTTCCGCTTTATAAACCTTCACAGTGCTTCATGGTTGTTTCAGCACAAATATAGCAGTCCTGCAGGAAGTGTCCCAGGCTGCACCAAAAGAGCTACATCTAGCTGCCATTTACAAAACACCATTTTATGTAAACGCAGAACTGACAGAGATGTGAAGTAAATAAAATAGCATTTATGACCAATACAAATCCTTTGATACTGGATTTGTTTTAAGATGGCAGCACGTTAGATGTTGGCCCACTCAGACTAGTTGTGAGCTTGTCAATCTTCCCGTCAAAGAATAAATAAAATAAAATAAATAATTGGGATTTTTTTTTTTAAACTAGAGCTGTCTACAACAAAGAGTACCATAGTTGTTTCTAACTATTCAACAGAGTCCCACCTCCACAGGATATTTAACTATTTATTGAAGCAACAGTTAATTACATTTTACTTACTCTCTCTTTAAAACAGGCCATAAAACCCCTATAAACAACAATAGGTCTTAAACACCAGCCGGATGCAAGTCCCATTACAAGACCTTTATCTCACAATTACAATGTTTGAACGTGGATCAAATTTTTTAAGCAGTACTGGTAGTGACCCATATGACATGTACTGTGCGTGACAAGACATGGAACGGTCTTTGCATGTAATTTCCTGCTAAAAAGGTAGAAGCAAAAAGTAAAAAATATGTTTGCTGAAGAAATCAGAGGAAGAATGCAACAAAATTTTAAAACAATTTCTTTACATCCATATATGTGCATATATGTGTATATGTTTGTGTGTATATAAATGCAAATATGTATGTATCTTCAAGAGTTGCTTTTCTAATGGTAGAGAAGGGGAAGGATTAAATAAGCTTATGCTTCTTCCTACACTTAACACATGTTTAGCATGTACAGACTGTGTTTTTGTTAGCTCTCTTTATAAGTTGTAGTGTTAAAAAAATGTAAAATCTTAATCAATAATCAATCACTGAATACATTTTTATCTAGAGCAAAATTCAGGAAGCAGCTGGACCAAAATTGAAAAACCTTCAGACAGACTCAAAGCCATGAATATTCATTCACTGGACACTCATGGGGGATGAGAAAGGCAGTGGGACTAGAATCATTTAATGGAACCAAGGAAGATGGAAGGTAAGAAAATAAAAATTGATGGGGAGAAGAGGAATGTGGTTGAAACACAGAACAGCTGTTGTGGCGTGTCTTCAGAGCAAAGCGGGGAATAACAAAGACAGGTTAGACTGAAAACCACCTGGATACTGATGGTAACATTTAGCCATGCAGAAGGCATCATTATGCATTTGTGAGCACAAGGACATTTTGTGATACAAAGATGTTTGTGTGTTCACACATACACACATACACACACACACACACACACACTTTTTTTTTAAATTATTTTAGCACACTGTTGTGGATATTCTCAAAAACATTTTAAAAGCACTTTTTTTTTAAAGCATTAACTGACTTTGCTGGATAAAAGTAAAACCTTATTCAGGATAATGTAATTTGAGATGGTACAATAGTTTCCACATCAATCTCAACAAATGCCAGAACTTGTGGTGTACAGTAGTTGCCTTCAGCATTAAACCAAATAAAACTTGTACTCAGAACAAAATTATGCAACGGACTAAATGATAAAAACTAAGCTAGTTTGTATAAAATGAGTTGCAACTTGCTTGGATGGTTGCAGTAGTTCCTGTTAGTATTACTTTTATTCTTTGGAGCATCAGAGAGACCATTGGGGATATAGGCAGCATCTCCAACAACCATTACCCCTTTCTGCATGAAAGGTGAATTGAGGGTGATTATAAAAATGAACATGTTGTCTTTGAGAAAAAAAGAGGCCTGGTTTAGTTTAGTTTAGTTTGCACAATTAAAATACAGATCAAATATATTAAGAAAAAATAATTTTAATAACAGTGCAGGGAAAGGCAGAAGCCCAGTGGACTTATATAAAGCCTCACCCCAATACATATAAATAATACAAATAACACAATCCAAAAATACAGTCAACTGATCATAAATTTAGGAATACAGTTATACAGAAAAAAAACCTATATCTATAAAATATCAATGGAAATTTGAATAAAATATGTAATAATTAAAAACGACAATCACAATTCTTTAATTAAATAAAGTTTTAAACAATGTTTAAACTCTTACAGAAGGCCTGCCCGTTACCAAATGCGAAAAATCATTCCAAACATTAGCTCCCCTGTAACAGAGAGGAAACTGACCTCTACTGGTCTGATATTTAGGAAGATGAAGCGCTGGACTCTGGCGAGATAAGTAAGAATGAAACTGCATATTTGATTTAAAGTAATGGTTGGGTTCATATAAGTATTTATGATGTTACTGTGAACTTTACACTCCCAAGCACAGCACCTTTATAAAATACAGCCCCAAACAATACCACAAATATCACAATCCATTCATTTTCCTTTATGTAACCAAATTAAAACCTAATCAAGATTGAGATCTAGTTTGCAATGAGCAAAAAGTATGCATATAAAATGAAAAAGAAAGTCGCCTGGAGAAGTGCACCACTGAAATATTAGAAATAAAACAGCAAAAACAACACCCAGGATTCCTTAAAGCTAACGTTTGGTACAACTTCACTGACACGCTTGTTGGAGCTTATTCATCTTTTAAAAAAAATTGTGTTCAGTTTTACTCAGAGTTCCTTTGGAAGTAAAAGATTTGGCACTAGTTCTGATCCAAACCCTTTGGTCCCAGGTGAGCGTGATTCCAGAGTATTAATCTGGGCACTGCGCTCTGTCCATATGCCATACATATGGGCCTACTGGTATGTAGGCTCACTCCCAGTGCAGAACTTGTGGCACCACCTCAAAGCAAACTGTAAATTTATACACGTGAGCTTACCCTTAATACACATTTAGAGTACACAAGCTCCTATTTAATGTCAATACTTACTCTGAAACTTGGTCTTATGCTCACATGCCACTCTCTAACTTTGGCAGTGTGGGGGCTAGCATATTCAGAGGGTTGACCTTCCTCTTAGTGGTGCCATTGACTTTACATGAATCTCTTGTTCCTTTTTAAAATAAAGTGAAGTTTATTTGCTTCACCCCAAGCTGTATAGTCTTTTTCTGTTTCGTGATTTTTTTTTTTTTGGAGTCACCAATAAAATCTCACCTTTACTGTTTACTTTTACCCTGATGTTCTAGCTGTGTCTTGTGGTTTTACTCATTAATACTGGCCCAGAAAGCAGAGGAGAAACTTTTCCCACAGTGTGAGGGGCTCCTGCTGAGAACAAGTCAAAATGCTGTGGTATTTATTTATTTTTTACCACTTTATGTAGTGAGGTACACGTTCACTTTCACACTTCATGCTGTTCTGCTGGAGGTACTGTTCTAAAGTGCTAAACCAAACAGGGGCACTCGGACCTAATTATGGAGGAAAAGGTTTGCCAGTAGTTAAGAGTCAAAAGGTGCGAATAAAAGAATAATCCCCCTAATTCAGCCTTGAGATAAAGACATCCACCAAACAAAGAATTCATATAAGACAATTTCTCTGGGCAAATTTCCACTAAGCCTCTCTGAATCCGATTATGCTCCGTTATGAGAGGTTGTGAAGAATTTCTTTTTATAGTGAAGGAAAATTGTACTTCCTCCCTCTTTCTCTCCTCATAGCTGCCGTCTGATTGGATCAGTCCACTCTCTGAAAGTGCAATGGCCTTGTGTATTATTGGTTAGTTTTGGATGCAAGTTATGATATTCCCAGAAAAAGGTTCAGAAGGACTTTGAATGGAGTAAGAGTTGTTGTTTTTTTTGTTCACACAAACAGTCATTTCTGTCATGTCTTGGCTTTAATAGACTAGGGCTCAGCAGAATTTAAACACAGGATTAGTCAAAATGGGAAGGATTTCATGTATTTATTTATTTTCCAGAAAATAATCCTGTTTTTCACAGGCACAATCTTTCTATACATTCAGTTTTAGAATAAGGGAAGAATGTTCTTGGATGAGATGACAGTGAATAATTCAGAGGAAATAAATAGAAATGACATGAAAGTCTGTATAATGGTGACACTTAAATGTATAATATAAATGTTGTGTATAGTAATTGTAAAATCCAGTATAGAGCACTGTGTATGTGTGTGAATGAATAACGTTGTAAAGCACTTTGCTAAACACTGGCCAGGTTTAAAAGTCTGTGTAAAATTGTGCATACATTGTCATTTATACCTTCTGTTTTTGGCAAGAGATGGGGGGAAACCTTGGACAGATCACAAGTCCATCGAGCCCCTCAAAAACACACATCTAAATAAGAATCATCTGGTTTTCTCCCACAGTCCAAAAATAAAATATCCTATACGAAAAGCCCATACAAAAATCAAAGAGAAGACCTTCACTATTTATTTTTTTTAACTTAATTCAGTTCTTTTTATCTGGCAGCATGATGGATCAGTTGGTAGAGCTGCTGCCTCTCAGCAAGCAGGTCACCCTGGTTCAAATCCCAGCTGGGGATCTTTCTGGGTGGAGTTTGCATGTTCTCTCCGTGCATGCGTGGGTTTTCTCCAGGTACTTCAGTTTCCTCCCACAGACAAAAAACATGCATGTTAGGCTGATTTGTAACTTTAAATTGTCCCTAGGTGTGAGTGAGAGAGTGAATGGTTGTTTGTCTCGTTTGTCTTTGTGTGAACCTGTGATGGACTGGAGACCTGTCCAGGGTGTCCCCCACCTCTCACACAGTGATAGCTGGACATAGACACTGGTGAACCCACAACCCACAAAGGAAGAAGTGGGTAAAGATGATGGATGTATGGATAATTCACAACAAATGTCTCCAGGCACTTTACAAAAACATTCACATGCATTATAAAAAGTTATCTACAAAAGACAGCAGCTTGCAGTGAATCTCCACTTTGTTGCAACCTCCCAAACTGAACAGTTACACAGGCGACAGTGGAAAGGAAAAACTGATTTTAACGGAAAGAAACCCCCAGCAGAACCAGGCCCAGGATAGGCAGATATTTGATTTGACTGGCTGAGGAAAGAAGACAGGAAAGCAAAACAGACAAGCACAGAATGGCTGGTCCAGGTGAACTTTCTATGAAACAAAGAAAAACATTTTTATGATGGAAATAATTGCAAATACAAACAGGATCTATAGAGAAAATAAAGGCAGCAGCAGAGTGAGGAAATGTGGTCAGTTTGTCCCCAGCAAACCTGGTTGAAATGTGTTTGTTAATGACACACATCACTAATCAGAACAAACGTCTCTTTAGTCCCTGAAATTTTCGTAAAAAAAAAAAAAATACATTTTGCATTTATTTGAACATTAAAACCTAATGACCCAATTTTGTCTCATGTCCACAGTCCTGTAACAAACAGTAAATGCTGAAGTGTTTCATCCTCTTTGCAGTTACCATTTTTTTCGCCATACATGTCGCACCGACGTGTAAGGCTTATCAGTATAAAAAAGTCTAGTAAAGTGGAACAAATACGTTGCTTTGCCATAAACGTTGCATCTAATGCGACCGTGCTGAAGCATCACATTTGTCACGTGCCACCACTAACCACCTGGAAATGTGGGCTGGTGTTGTGCCAAAAATCGTTTAGCTGCCAAAATGGCGGCCGTGGGAGTGCACACGAGAGAACTTTAATAAGAATTTAACAAGATTAACACTTAAAAACAATTATTTGTTTGCTCAACATTATAGCAAAAGTGTGTCTCAGTTGAACTTTTCCTTAATAAATGCACTTTAATTGTCAAATCAGCTGCATTTTGCCTGGGAGGCGCTCCAGGAGTTCCAGAGTGTGATGAAGGTGGCTTTCTTTGGCAAGCCAAGTGTCTCATTAATAGCCACTTTACCTATTAATGAGACACTTTGGCTTGCCATTAGTCGAGTGCCGTCTCTATGTGGCCCTGTGATGGACTTGTGACCTGTCCAGGGTGTACCGCACCCCTCGCACAATGATTGCTGGACATAGGCACCGGCGACCCCCGTGACCCAAAATGGAAGAAGCGGGTAAAGAAAATGGATGGATGGATGGATAGTCGAGCGCCCTCTAATGAATGAAAATGTTAGTGATCAATCTTTTCCATGTCAGAATGAATGAAATCGTCATATCTCAGCCAAAAATTGGGTTATAAATATGGGTAAAAAAACAAACAAAAAACCAACATCAATATGTTGCTTCACTGTATAAGTCGCAGGCATGCTAATTTATGCAAAAAAGTGTGACTTATGTGACAAAAAATATGGTACTCGTGGGACATTTCTTTGTTTTAACAAAACAGGTAAACTGAAAGGACTTCTAACCCCCACTCCATCAATCTGTGGTTAGACATTTTATAACCTGCACTATTTTGTTAAGTAGCCGATAATTGTTGTGTAATTTCATGTTAATTTGCGTTGCTTCTTTCCCGTGGGATTATACAGTCATCTCGTGTTTTTGAACCGGATGGGGGTTGCTGTGTTTGCATGGCAAATCGGCATTTATTTGCGTCATTACTGTCAGCTGTGTCTGCTGTGTTGAGAGTATTATGTATGTACATGTTTGTGTACTCACAGCTGTGTTTGCTGTACCAGGAAAGTGTTGGCAGCAGTTTGTTGCCGGTAAACAAGAGGCAGGTTTTTCAGTAATTTGCACTTGGGGTAAACTGGCATTGTGTGTGAGCCTTGTCACACCTTTCCTGAACACACAAACCGTGTATTTACTCTTCACACCAACACACAAATCACACTCATACACTCATATGATTTGCATCATTACCTTTCTATAATGAGTAAAGATAAAACTGGAAAAGCACTCAATGTGTCCCATTTATCAGGCATAAAGTTGAGCAACATAAATCATTTTATGCAGAAAATTTTTTTCCCACCCGGTAGTTATTTATTTATTTTTAGGAAGCACCTGCTTTTCTTAGCCCAGTCTTCTTGTGACCCTAGTGTTCACATGCTCAATATTATGGAAGCTGCTTCTTTACTCCCTCTTCCTGTTTGAGGTTTTACTATTCACCACACCTCGAACTGAGATAAGATCTACAAATGCATGAAAATATTTGTGTCCTAAAACTTCTGCTGCTGTCAAAAATTTAGTGAATAGAAAATGATTTTATTCTTCAAACTCTGCAGAAGTGAAGCTTTTCTGGTGCACAAAACTTAATTTATGGAAAAAACAATAGTTTAATCCTGGAGCTTTCACTACATTAAAGTGCATTATGAGTGTGATAAGAGTGAAAAGCTAATGTTAATTTTTTTGCACGTTTTTTTTTTTTTGTGCAGCATGAGTCAGTTATATTTTGTGTGCGTTTTGAGTTTATGTTGTGTTTAAACAATCAACACAATACCAGGCCTCCAGGGTTTTGAGTCAGGCTTGTAAAGGCCTGTCTTTGCTACGCAGCTCATCTCTCTGACCTATGGCCTTCAACCTTTAACCCCTAATCCTTCACCATATACGCTGACAAAAAAAACAGGGCAACCTCCTCAAGGACTACAGGTTAGCTCAAACTGTCATCATAAACTCAATACAAGTGGTGCTGAGACTGATGGTTTTATCTCATTTGACACAAATATTGTTTATTTCCAAAAAAATTAATGTTCTGTATTCTTTAAACATAACATGTTGTTGATACATAATGAATCAAAAAAATAAATA
>NC_056508.1:37477775-37540742 GCF_014905685.2 Nematolebias whitei | reverse complement strand
TATTTTAAACTTAAACCCTAATTTCACTAAACACACATGCACAATCACATTCTTTATGTAGAAGTGAATAATCAGCATATGGCTGTGGTGTAAACAAAAATACAGCAAACGAGACTCTGAGATGGAAAAGCTATGGACTAGAATAGAATCGTATAGATAAAAACAAAAAGGATGAAAGCCAAGGGCGGAAAGGAGAGAGAACGAAGGAGAAATGAGAAAAGATGGAATAGAGGTACACATTAAAGCCAAGGACAGGACAAAGGAGGAGAGGAGACATGAGGGAGGGAATAAAAATAGGGCCAATTAAACACAACCTGAGAGTAAAAACCAACAGGGTGTCACCCTTTAGGTTGGTGAGATTAACCAATTTATATCACTCCAATGGCATTTTAGGTTGCCTCATGACTCAAGCACTTTCAATCTGTAAAAAAACTGCTTCATTTTTCATTTAGAAATGTGCCAGGCATTTATGAAGGAGGAATAGCTTCATGTTAGTCATTTTTCTAACGTTTTAGTTTTTTAAATGCCACATTATGTCAACAGAATGTCAGAGAGGATATAGAAAATACATGGGTTAACATGGCAACATCACATGTGAAGTGAATGGCTTGTTTTCAAATGACTATTTCCTCCATCCACGTCCAATTTATAACCTTTGTAAGTGTTTGGTTTCCATGAGCGTCTGTGTGTTTATCTGTTTGTGAGAGTCTGGCTGACTGCTCTCAAGGTTCCCTGATGTCTGTTGTGTCGTGCCACTTATCAAAGTTCAAGTGTCCTTGAGTGACACTGCAAAACACACACGCTTGTGTCAAACATGCACATCACAGTGAGTCATAAACATTTATATCAATGTTCGTGTTCACGTTGGGTCATAAAAAGAAGTGGGACACAAAAGGGAGAAGTGTTTGATGAGTACCCCAAACACACACACACACACACATAAAGTTGATTTGGTTAAACTATGAAAAACAAGAAGCACACACACACACAAGCTCACACACACAGAAACACACTCTTGGTTCCCACGACGAAGGACGAGTGTGTTTGGTCTGTAAGCGCTAGGCTTATCTGTCTATCATGTCATAACAACCGTGTCAGTGTGTGCGTCTCTGGGAGAGATAGAAGTACAAGTTCACGCACGCACGCACGCACGCACGCACGCACGCACGCACGCACGCACACACACACACACACACACACACAAACACAGGTAAAAAAAACTTAGGCACTTGGCCCATGAAAAGGTCAAAGAACCCCTTTAATCGGAAGTAATTGAAACAGACTGCAACACTTCCTGACAAGATCTAGAAACACCGCCCCCCCCCCCCCCCCACACACACACACACAAACATTCACCCTTCCTAAACTGAACTGGCACAACAATCAGGGCACAGTTGTCATGAAACAATAAGCTGAGGTTGGTATTTATGTCTGTATATTTCCGAAGTAGAAGCTGATTTCTTCCTAAATGCTTCCAGTCTGCTGCTGTCTGAACATTTAGCATCATTACCCATCCTCAAGGGCAAGTTTCAGTACATGGAAAATGTATTATTTATTTTTTTGACCCTGAGTAATTAACATTTTGAATTTTTACAGATAAAGGGACTGACAACATACATGGTTATTAAATCAGACACTGGGGAAATGAAGGAGTGAATATTACACTACCTTTATTACCTTTATTTGTACAGGTTAGTTGATCAGCTGATCTGAGGCATTGAGCAGGAGAGTATGGGTGAAGCAGCTCAGAGAGGTAGGATGAGGCTAGACCATTTAAACTTTTAAAAACAAATAAAATAATCTTAAACTGAACTCTAAAATGAACAGGCAGCCAGTGGAGTGAAGCCAGAGTGGGGGTGATGTGTGCCGTCTTATGAACTCCAGTTAGAAGCCAAGCAGCAGCGTTCTGGACCAACTGGAGACGTCTGAGGGAGGACTGGCTGACTCCAAGGTAAAGAGCGTTGCAGTAATCCAGCTGAGAAGTGACAAAGACATGGATTACTGTTTCCAGCTGCTGTTTTGTGAGGATGGGCTTTACCTTAGCCAGCTGTCTGAGGTGATAAAAACTGGTCTTGACCACCACTACAATCTGGGAATCTAATTTAAAATCACTGTCCATTTTAAAACAGCAGTTAGAAACTGTTTTCTTTAGATAAGGTGTCAGAGGGCCCATCAACAGGGCAAGGTTCACAGGAGCCACTAGGACCACGCACCATCACTTCTGTTTCCCTTTCATTCAAATTTAAAAAGTTTGAAGACATCCAGGCATTCATGTCTTCAAGACACAACAGAAGTGGCCTAATTGAGGGGGTATATTTATTTTATATTTATATCAATGTTTGTGAGATATATATAGGTACGAGCCTCCTATTGGATAATTACTGCATGGGTGATTATCTTTCACCTGGCAACAAGTTATTTAATCACAACTGGTTCTATGAGTTGCTTCTCATTTCTTAAACAACCATGTTGAAAGACACATCACGTGGTCGTGGAAAAGATGTCAGTCTGTTTGAGAAGTGTCAAGTAATTGGCCTCAAGCAGAGAAAATGTCTAAGGAGATTGCAGAAACTACTAAAATTGGGTAAAAACTGTCCAACGCATTACTAAAAACTGGAAGGATCGTGGGGACCCATCGTCTTCGAGGAAGAAATGTGGCCGAAAAAAAATCCTGAATGATCGTGATCGGTGACCACTTAAACATTTGATGAAATCAAATTGAAGAAAAACAACAGTAGCACTCAGGACTATGTTTAATAGTGAAAGTAAGAGCATTTCCACACGCACAATGTGAAGGAACTCAAGGGATTGGGACTGAACAGCTGTCTAGCCTTAAGAAAACCACTAATCAGTGAGGCTAACTGAAAAAAAAAGGCTTCAGTTTGCTAGGGAACATAAAGATTGGACTCTGGAGCAATGGAAGAAGGTCATGTGGTCTGATGAGTCCAGATTTATCCTGTTCCAGAGTGATGGGTGCATCAGGGTAAGAAGAGAGGCAGGTGAAGTGATGCAACCATCATGCCTAGTGCCTAGTCATCAATGCAAGATCTTGGTGAAAAATTAATACAACACTGAATGGAAATAGATCTTGTGACATTGCAGAAGCTTATCGAAACAATGTCACAGAGAATGCATGCTGTAATCAAAGCTAAAGGTGGTCCAACGAAATATTAGTGTGACCTTTGTTTTTGGTGGCAACTTTTTTTTGGCCAGGCAGTGAATATATAGTTCTGATAATGGAACAAAACAACAACAATAAAAACAAAAGACAGACTGATTTATTAATTAAAAAAAGTTGACATACAGGAACACAGCGATCAATGGATAAAATTTGGAATAGAAGAAGTTAGTTCTTGTAAAAGATTAACCATCGTTACAGCCAAACTGACAAAACAGATCACTTCTGTCAACAACAGACACATGTAAATCTCTTTGGGCAAACTGAAGATTTTATTAATTTTAGAAAGACATCTCAATTAGAAAGGTCATTTGTGTGAAACAAGTGGTTAAAGGTTGAGAACAGCAGAAAAAAATAAGAGATTACCAAAAGAGAAAAACAAAACAGAGAGGACAAGAGCAAAGGAAGGGTGACGTTTAGATATAGTAGCCAGTAATTCAGCTGCCTGGACAGGCAGTTTATCTAATTAAAGGGCCCTGTGAGTGAAGTACACAGGAAGTGATGGGTGATCAGTCAAGTGTTCACTTTTGGACCCTTTCTAGGTTCTTGTCCTCCCTGAAAGAGGAGGTTCAAAGAGAGATGATAAGAAACAAGACGGTAGACGCCACTGGCACACGTGATGCTACAGTCAGACGTTTGCATGCGACAGCTGAAACTTGTTTTCTTGCAACATCAAAGTTTTACAGTTAGCTCAGACTAGCGTTTCACTACCAGTTTAGGTCCACTTTATAGTCAGCCCAGCTTCTTCTAAAATATAGTGGGACAAAAACAACATAAAGACAAAATGCTACACCGCAAAGACGGCTAAAAAAAATAAACCAGTGCCCAAGATAAGAAATAAAAAATGCTCAGCCAAAAAATAAACACATAAATTTTTTTGCTTTGATCTATTTCTATGAATCCATATTTTGCTTTATATGTTATTACCACGGTCTCCGGCTGACTCTGGGTTCTGATCCTTGGATGACCCGCAATCCTGGGAGAGTTGCCCAGAACTCTGGGATTCATAAGAAAGCACAGGGAATGCTTTGTCCTTTTCTCTTTCTCTCCTCTTTGTTCTGTCATTTTAATTTCTACCAGCTTCTTTCTCTCTCTCTCTCTCTCTCTCTCTCTCTTTCACTTGCTTTGTCTTTTCCTTTTTTTATGTGTGTGAATCGCTCACAGATTGCTGTGGGCTCAAATGTCACAAAGTCAAGGGTTTCCCAGCCAAGCAATTACAGACTGCAGAAACACACACACATTTACATACAGGATATCGGCATTGAATGAGCATGCAGTTCAACCATAAGTGTCACACACACACAAATCCCTGTTCAAATCTATCCATACGTTCTGTTGACCACCTGTCATTCAGATTCCAGACCATAACTACCCCTCCCACACACATACACACACATTGTTGTCAGGTGGTTTTCAAATCATCGGAGCTATGTGCTCTCCAGAGCAGTAAAATGATTTTAGGTCATCTGTTAGCAGCTTTGATGAGTCTAACACACCACTGACTTCTGGTTCATTCTATCTGCCTACAAAGACTCTGACAGGAAGCTGCTCCACCCTTTTTAGGCACTTGAAATGCACCTGCTTAATGTGTGAGTAGAGACACACAAATACACACTCTCACACTTAATCAAGGACATTTTTTTTTGGTTCATTTAAAGAACGTAAAGGGACGGTGCAAGGAAAAACTGAGCTGTTCCTCGGCTGCCAGGAAAAAAAAAATCCAACCAAGCCAATGATAAAATAAGAAAGTCCTTGAAAATCTGAAAATAAAACGGCTAGATGGAAGAATATTTAAAAAATAGGAAAGTGACAACAGTGCCAAGTGCTGTACTTTCATATTTCACTATGTATTTTTGCAATAAGGAAAATGTATTAAAAAATTTCCTGAATTAAAACCAGAGGATGAAAGTTAAAGTGTTGCTTTTATTAAGGTTACATTTAGTACAGATTTTTGTGATGCTTTATTTGATAATCTGTCATCATATCACTTTTATTCATAGCCGTTGTGTCCCTAAGCTAATATCAAAATAACTGCAACACTTAATAAAAGATAATTAGAAACTGTTGGTCAACTCAAAAGGGAATAAACAGATGTAGTAATGGCAGTAACAAAGACCACATTAAATAAGTGGAGAGAAACACAATGAAGTGACAGTGAAAAGGGGAACCGTAAAGAAGGTGAGAAACCGGTGACATACTGTATGTGTGAAACTCAGGAAGACAATGAAAAAAATCAATGTAGCCCAGGTGTATACAAGTTACAATTTAATTAGCAATAAAACTACTTTTCTGCTCCAGTAAATTAGAAACATATCTTGCTGCAAACCTATTGTTTACTTTGTTTCTTTTGAGAGTATCACTATTAGGCACTGGTGCTCTTGATCATAGAACAAATCAATTATTAAAATCAGATTTAAAAAAAAAAGCTGACATTAATACTTTCAGTAGGGAAATTTTAAAATCAGAATAAGCTTTATTATCATTGTACTGGGATACAGTGAAATTATGTTCGTACAGTCGTCCGAAAGTTGGACGGAGTGCGCGTTGTTGTTGCTAAAAAGCACGGCCCCTTTTTTTTTTTCAGAATACTTTTAGAGAGAAAAAGCATAAGGATAGATAGTGGTATTACAAAAAAGATCTCTTCAAACACATCAAAAAACTCTACCAGCAAGTACATTTATAGACACGTGCATTTGATGTCAAGATGTTGAGATTTGTCCATGAGCACTTTCAGACAGGCCACAGTCCTGGTGCTGTTCAGCCGGCAGCGATAGACGAAGCTTTGTCCCTAGTGTAGAGAGATATGGGGTTGGATATATATTGTAAATGATCAGTTATGAGTTAAGCTCATAAGATATGCATTTATTATGCAAATAACCTCGTTGTGTGGGCACCACCTCTCTTTGAGAGGAAAAATCAGTCTCTATTTAACCCCAAATTGATGTGAACTGAAATGTGAGTTCTTTCTCGTGTTTAAAGGGCATCAAATCAGTTAATACACACAGATATGCCAAAATAATCACAAATTCAGTTGATTTTATGTATTTTATTATAAAAATAATAATCTGTGATGAAAAATTTGCATAACAAAAGTTACTGAATAACAAAATAGCTTTGTATCAAAGGTCTAATTGATGAGAAAACTTAAAAGGCAGATTTTGGACTGGTTCTGTTTGTTAAGTAGTTAAAATTGTGTCTAAGGTGAACTGTAGTTTGTCTGATAAGATTATTGTGATGTAGGGTCACCAGAAAGGCATTAAAAGTCCCTTGTCCTACCTGAATGAGATGGTCAGGAATGATCCAACAGCTGCTTAAAAATGGTACCAGCCCAGATGTTCTGGTGACTGAGAAGCTGATTTTTTTTCCTCAAAGTTCACCTGTCATCAAGAGGGACGAGGGTCCATATGGGAGTCAGCTGGGATTTACCACTCCTGCAGCATGATGGTTCTGGTAACAAATCTCAGGTTAATGCCAGGTTCTGCTTCTGGTTCTGCTGGGTTTCTTCTGTATCTTTTGTCCCGTCTCTGTGCAGAAAAGATGCTTCTCTTCTGTACAGAAGCTGGGTTTTTCTCTCCCAGTACCGAGCTCCAGTGAAGTCTGAGATGGAGCCTCAGTCAGTGTGTGGTGAAAGATGAAGTAGAAGAAGCAGTGAAGAAGTGAAAAAGTAGTGAAAAGGAAACGTCATTAACAAAGGGTTCTTTACTGTGTTATCTTCATGGGAACACATCCTGGGAGTAATACCCCTTTGGTGAAATCGCAGCGTAGCGAGTTAGGATGTTCCTAAGCTTCGAGGTCAGTTGAACCAAAACTCTCATTCAAATGATCTGTCCGTTTCATGGGAAATAAGTTCATATTGGCAGTGAAGTTAACACAGTGACAGTTTTTTTTATTTTTAATACATTCACATTAGTGTCAACTAAGAAGTTTGTGAGCTGAGTTGAACATCTGCAAAAATGTCTGTTTGTTTCCAAGGGAATAGACAAATCTTGTTTTTAACAGTTTTTAAACACAAAACACATGAATGAAGTTTTTTGAGATGAGGTGAACTGTTTTCTGAGATGAGGTGCTCTTATAGTCGGTTCGTATCCGAGGCCAAACGGGGGAATCCGATTCAGATAAGCCACAATTGTTGATTTTTCTTCAGGCAGACTATTTTTTCTTGTCAGGCTTAAGCCCTGCTGGAAACTTTCCGGTCAAAAATGGCAAAATTTATGGGTATCCCACTCCACTGATCCATGTTATGAGCCTTTCTCAAGGTCGACACCAACATGCTGACAAGTCCTAGGAGCTGCAGGCGGCCTGCGATTATCTCAGAAATTGCTTCCATCTTACGGTTTAGCTCAAAAATCAGCTGATTTTGAGTACTCAAAGCATGACCCAAACCTTTGCACTGACTCGGAAGCTTTGCCATGATCGAAACTGCTGCTGATGTCTTCTTCAAAGATTGATA
Source organism: Nematolebias whitei (assembly GCF_014905685.2). NCBI lineage: Eukaryota > Metazoa > Chordata > Actinopteri > Cyprinodontiformes > Rivulidae > Nematolebias > Nematolebias whitei. Next base: position 37,533,114 of record NC_056508.1, on the reverse strand, counting down.
AAACAGAGCCCCGCTGATGCCAAAGAGCAGAACCCCTGTAATCATAAAACCAAATATATAAACGTCTTCAGCGTTCTCCTGAGACAGAACTGAGAGGCACATCAACTGCCAAACTCCCCACGGATCACTGACATACCCCGCAGCGCGAGTCTCTGCTGGACAAGAGGATTCTCCAGGACCCTGTCATTTTGCTGAAAATATTTTGTCGATTGCGTTGAAAGTCCAGCTCACCAGATCCATAATCTTATTTTTCATTTGGGAAATGTGTATCGTGAGCTTCAAACACACAGGGAGCAAAGCAGGATTCCTCCATGGGGACATGTGGAGGGAGAGCAGGAGCATCTGCCTTGAGCGAGAGCCAGAGTAGATGAGTCTAGAAAAGGTATCTTAAAAATGTTTTATTTATTTATTTTTAAGAAAAATACAAACCTTATCACAACTTTAAGTGGACAACAAACTGTTGTGTGTGTTGTTCCAAGCTCAAATCAAATCACTATATTGTATTTTCCTTGTACTATTTTTAATAATTGCACAGTATTTTTTTCTTATTTTTTTCTTATGCTATAAATATGCCCTTACTGTACAGTGTCATTCATTTTCTGTTTTTATCATACAAAGTATATATATATATATATATATATATATATATATATATATATAGATATTATTATTATTTTTATTTTTTTTCTACCTTTGTGTGAATTTGCATTGATTCATTTACCTGTCACTTTGCTGCTGGTTCACCTGAATTTCTCCATTGATGGACAATAAAGGTCTATTCTATTCTTTTCTATTCTATTCTATTCTGCCATTCTCAACCACAACACAGATGAAGTCACTGAAATTACATTTTGTGGTCATTTGGGTTTTCTCCTGTTTGCTGGTGTGATGAGTAATTTTTCCAGTGTTGAATCATGTATAATTATAGAAAAGGAAGGAAAGAAATGTGATTTTTTTTCCTGGCCTGCTTGGCCTCTTATGACATTCATTTCCCAAAGACGCAAAAATACTTCATTCTGTAAAACAGCGAACAGAATCGCTATGACATTAACTTACAATATTAAAGTAAGGTCACAAAATAAGGAAATTATTTGTTTTTTGTCATCTTTTCCCGTATTCAGGTTCTTTTTTTTCTTGACTTGGTTGGCAAACATTATGAGGTTTAGGAATGATGGTTGGAAAAATAAGTCTGGCTTTAAGAAATGACTTTGGTGCAGCAAGAATCCAGCACCACTTAAACTGAACTGTGACATGAATCTACACCACTGAAGAAAATATAGAAAGTGTGTCAGATACAAACTCATCATAGTGGAGGACACAGTAAATCATACATGTTGTGATATGTACCATATTTTTTCAGACTATAAGGCACACTTAAAATCCTTTAAATTTTCTCAAAAATTGACAGTGAGCCTTATAATCTAGTGCACTTTATGTATTAATTCTGGTTGTGCTTACTGACCTCAAACCGATTTTATGTGGTACAACTGAACAATGTTGAAAGTTATTGTGAAAGAGATGAATAAAGATTGACTTATCTGACTGTTTTGTTTTGCTTAATGCACCTTATAATTCCATGCGCCTTATAGTCCAAAAAATACGGTATATGTTTCCAAGTATACAATGTTGCATTTCGATAATAATGTTCATTATGGTTAGACACCACCACTGAAAGTTATAGCAACAAGCAACTATTTGCCAAAACAATTAATTATTTTCTGTGCTGATAGGCTTATTAAAGAAAGCACTGAACCTCAGATTTTAATGTACTTGTACTTAGATACTTCTATACTTATTTCACTCTGGAACCGTTTTAAGTAAAAAGGACCATTCGATTAGACACAAACTCATTCTGGTCTTTTGTCCTATGAAATGTAGATATCTTTATAAAAATGCAGCAGACATATATATTTTTTTCTGGTTTCTAATTCATAGGTTCACACTCTGCTTTTGATATTAATATCAATATACATGAGACCTTCTGCAGTATCTGTTTTTGGTCAAGCTGGAAGCTGAAGGAATGTTTTAGAGGGCAGAATTGATCAGTTCTTCTCTTTTCATCCTCATAACATAAATCATTAATACGGTATGTGTATCCGCCTCACCTCTCCTTGGCCAGTCCTGCACTGTGTGTTTGTATGTGTTGCATTCACTGAAGTCTGTGAAGTGAGAAGGAACAGGCATTTTTAACGTCTGAATGTGAAATATTTATATGAGCAGTAGTGCTGCTTTGGGAAAATGGTTTGAGAGAAAGATGAGGAAAGACAAATCAACACCACAAATAGGCAGATATTTAAAATACCTACTGAGGCAAATCCATTAGTCAACAGTAAAACAAGATTTGTTGATGCCTTACCTATACTGAACAAAAATATAAATGCTTTTGTTTTTGCTGCCATTTTTCACGAGCTGAACTAAAAGATCTAAGGCCTTTTTCTATGTAGACAATAGGTATTTTTCTCACAAATATTGTTCACAAGTTTAGATAAATGTGTGTTAGTGAGCACTTCTCCTTTGTAAAGGTAATCCATCCACTTCACAGGTGTGGCATATCAGTCAGTCAATCATCCATCCATCCATCCATTTTCTTTACCCGCTTATTCCATTTCGGGTCACGGGAGTCGCTGGTGCCCATGTCCAGCAATCACTGTGCGAGGGGCGGGGTACACCCTGGACGGGTCGCAAGTCCATCACAGGGCCACATAGAGACAAATGAGACAAACAGCCATTCACTCTCTCACTCACACCTAGGGACAATTTAGAGTTACCAATCAGCCTAACATGCATGTTTTTGGACTGTGGGAGGAAACCGGAGTACCCGGAGAAAACCCACGCATGCACGGAGAGAACATGCAAACTCCACCCAGAAAGGCCGTCAGTCAATCAGTCAATCAATATCCAGCAACTTCACACAGCCATTGAGAAACAGACCAACATTCAACCATGATCAATTCTATGTGAAGCAGATTTTTGCACAAGGCATGGTGGTCACACCCGATACTGACAGATTTTATGACCTACCTAGATCATTTGAGACAAATTTACTTATGTGCAACTTCTTTGAATGTCATATTTTACAAAAACAACCTGCACTGCATATTTAAAGGGCAACAGATGATTGAAATGAAGAATTTATGACAAGAAACAAAGTTAGGTCATAAAAAATGATACTGAATTTTACTACATTACTACGTCAATGCTAAACATTCTCAATACTTAATAAAACTGATCCAATGAACAGAAACAAGCCTGATGCTTTCTTGCCACCCTAAAGTGACTTAGATGCTCTGATATCAGATCCAAGTTATTGATTCCAAGGTTTGAAAAGAGGTTTTCTGAAGGAGGCCTTGTGAACTTGTCTATTCTTTCTATATGAAAGTGGTAAAGGTCAAACTGGGGATTTAGCTGGACAGGACAAAGGACAGAAGGTGTTGAGACCTTTAATTGACAACCATGTGTGCTTTTGCATGCATGTTTAAATATCTGTGAGTTTGTGTGTTCTTGCACACACATGAGTCTTGGTGTATGCCTTTTTGTGTGCATGTGAAGCCAGACATCAGAATTGACAAGAGTCTGTTAGGACCTGGGAGGAGCCTGGCTTCGTTAGAAGAGGCCTTGAATAAACAGAGAATAGAGATGAAAGGATAGAAGAAGGGAGGAATGGGTACGAGGGCACCCTGCAGTGGTGGGGGGAAAAGGTGGTTGAAAAATGGAGGCAAAGGTGCAAATGGAAAAATGTGGATGTATGGCAGTTTGAGGAGCTGTGCAGAGAAAAAAAACCTTTACGGCAAGGTGTTTGAGTTAAAATGGGATAGCTGGAGAAAATGGAATAAATGAAACAGAGACTAGTGGGATTAAGGAGGTAGTGAAGCGGGGGGGGGGGGGGGGGGTAAGGCAGAGGGAAGAGGCATGAAGGGGCAGATGAAGTCAGAATATAAAACAAAATGATTAAAGAATGGGTGGAGAGGCGCAAGGCTGGGTGAACAAGAGCTGGAGGAGAGAGAATTAGGATGGGTGGATAGATGGATTTGGGGAGGAGGAGGCAATTTTAGATAAGGATAGACAAAACTGAAAGAAAAACCACAGGCGGAGTAAAGGTTAGCTGCGGCGAAAGAAAGTGGCAACGGGGTCAAATGAGTGTGTCAAAGGGTGAAAAAAAAGACAAATAAAAGAATTTGCCTTGCACATTTCTCCCCATTTCTGCGTGAATGAAAGCATTAGGGATCGTTGATATTTGTGTGAGGGTGTGCTTGTGGAGCCAATCAATAACTGATAAATAAATTATCAGCCACAAAAATATCAAAATGCACCAGCAAATACAAATAACCCGAGCTCTTATTAGCAATGAGTGGTGGAAAAAAGCACAAATGGGTGTTAGAGCGTGCACACGTTGTGTGTGAGTGTGTGCTTCTTTTGTTGCAATGGAAAATGTTTGGCGCCTCAGTTGTGTAGGTGTTGATGTTTTCAGCATGGCGTGACGTTCTCTCATGTTCACGTCCGGTTTGTGACATCAGACGGTGTTTTACTGAAAGGCTTACTGGTCTTTACGTCAGGTGTCGGATATCAGTTAATGTGAAAACCTCACGTATGTGGCTTGAATGAACAGTAGAAGGAGAAGAACAAAAGGTTCACTGGGAGGATGTAAATAATGGTGACTGAACTACCAACACATTGTCATTTCTCTGGCCACATCCTTTAAATCATATTTTGTGGTAAATCTTGGTCGCATGACAGGAAAGGAACTTGTTTTCTCTGAACAAACAGAACTGAATGCATTCATTTATTTTCCAGACCTGCTTCATTTTGTTCAGGGTCATGGGGTGTGTGTGTGTGTGTGTGTGTGTGGGGGGGGTGATCCCAGCTGGGCACGAGGCGGGGCGCACCCTGAACAGGTTGCGAGTCACACACAACAAATAGACCCATGCCCAACTACCAAAGAACTGAAGCAAATATAAAGTGGAAAAAATGGGAGAAAATGTCTGTTTTAATTTTGGTGAAATGCAAAGATGCGCATATACATAAATAATGTGCATTAATTAAAACTGTTCAACAGCCTGCATTATACTCAGTTAGCAGCCAATTAAAATGTGTTTGTGTAAATTATTCCAACTTTAACAGTACGACGACATGCCATGTCCCAGTCTGTCTGAAACACTGCCTCTTTAAGCCCCACCAAAGACCCAGTCTGCTCAAAAAGTATGGAGTAAAAGGCAGCAGGTGACTGTTTGTTTTAGGCAGGCCAATCTTTACTGGGGAGGCCTTATCTAAATTAGTTACACAGTAATTTCTGCAAGACGGAAAGAGGGGAAAAAAAAACTATGCAGTCATACAAAATAGTTGTTTAAAAACCAAATTATAAAACCTTGAAAATCAAAATGTAACTTTTTAATATTCACCTTATGTCACATTTACTTTTAAACTGAGAGTCTGGTATTTGTGCACATGAAGGCCAAATTACATGAGAGTTTTACAGTTATATAAAATGGTCATAATAGTGCAATAAAACTTGCCTTATTTGTTTGTAGTTTTAGTTTTGATTTAAAACATTTGAATCAAATGGTAAAATTTTAGCAAAAGCAAAAGGGTTTTCCATCCATCCATCCATCCATCCATCCATCCATCCATCCATCCATCCATCATCTTTACCCACTTCATCCTTTTTAGGTTGCGGGGTTCACTGGTGCCCATGTCCAGCTATCACTGTGCGAGAGGCGGGGGACACACTGGACAGGTCGTAAGTCCATCACAGGGACACAAACAAGACAATCATTCACACTCACACCTAGGGACAATTAGAGTTACCAATTAGTCTAACATACTTCTGTGGGAATGGGAGTATCCAGAGAAAACCCAGGTGTGCATGGAAATAACATGCAAATCCACCCTGAAAGGTCCCTGGCTGGGATTTGAACTGGTGACCTTCTTGCCTAGAGGCAACCGCTCTGAGCAACCTACTGAGCCAATGGTCCACCATGAAGGGGTTTTAGTTACAAATTTTATTTATAAAATCCAAACAATTCCTTTGTTCATATTTTAGGCTATATAGTTTTTCAACTGAAGTGCAAAACTTGAAACCTAAAATAAGTTAATAAACAAAACAATAAAAGGTAAAGGGTTTAGTTTGCTAATGAACAGAGTATTTGATAGATCCTGTTATATGCAGACATAATTAATGCCCTTTAGTTTAACAGGGTGTTCTGTGATTCAATATAAAAATATATATTTTACCCTAAAACCAACATGTTTGGCTCTTGCTTGGAAATAGGCTATGCAAATTGTCAAGGGTACAAACTAAGCCTGCCCTCCTAGCGCTCTCCTGGGTGCTCCTGTGTTGAGTGGGCTCTCCAATCACCTGGGTAACTTGTCTTTTCTCCCCAGTCCAATGACTGATTGCCTTATTAATGTGGGTCACCCTGCTACCTGATTCAGGCTCTAGTCTGGGCCCAGCTACCCATCGAACACACCTCTGTGCAGCCCAAACTGCCTCCATACTAAAGTGCAATCTCCTGACTTCCTGCTTCGATGGCTCAATGACAGGTTGTGTGCAGGTTTGTTGTGAGGAGCAGTGTGTCGGTGACTCACAGTGAAGACTCAAAATTAAATTGAAGAACTTAATCTCTTGTGTGGTAGGATTGAATCACACTTGTTTTTGTATGAGAATAATATATCTGTCCAGCTACAATATTTACACTTCCTACTATGTGTAATAACTAGGAGTGACCTGCTCTAATGATTTTTTTTTTTTTTTTTTATAAACTGGGAAATTTTGCAAGTAACTACTGATCTTTTCTGATCTTGCATTTAAAAATATTTCCATTCTGAAGACATGTTGGTCTGTACATCCCAACAGTTGCTGTATGGCAGCCAGATTGTGGCTAAAGTAAAATTATAGACAGATGGTCAACATCAGAGACGAGGAGCATAATAATATGACAGCTACGTCAATACCGGTCAATGAAACCTTTTTTTGATTCATACTCCAATCTTATTTTTGTGATCAGCTAACATCCCTAGTATTAATGTTACATTAAATGTGATGTCCGTCATGCAGAAGTCTTGATGACTTCTCTGCATTCCGCACAAATGACTAAAAATAGAATTCAGTAGAAACTTAAAATCCAGATCAGCTGGCCCATGTGAACACCACATTAATGCAACATGTAATACTTGCCAATTTCTTGCAGTATATCAACTGTTAAAGATCTCTTTTGTTCAAATTAGTATTGTTTCATTTCACATGAACAGTATTTTTAATTATACACACAGGGATATTTACTGTATATACACTTCTCTTAGTCTGTTGTCCCTTGTGGCCTACTGTGTGTGCCTGTGTGTAGGGGTGTGTGATAATGAAAGCTGTTGACTGTCAGATGTGATTGGCTCCTTCATCAGCCTTTAGAGATGCCCGTCTGAATGGTGCCAGCTAGACGCCAGACAGACGGCATACATTGTGTTCATGCGTGTGTGTATTTTGTGCTAAAGAGCATGACATGTGTTTGTGTTTGGATTAATGTACTTTCAGCAGCTGATTTTGTGGATCTAAACGTTTGCATTTAAATGTTTACCTGCATCAGTTTTGATCTCTGTGTGTCAGTGAACATGTCCAGTGTCCATGACCAGTTTTGTGGGATGTAAAGACATCCCTTTGCTGTTTCCCATTTTCTGAGGCCTGATTATAAATCCAATAAATTATCCCAAACTCTGTTAATTGCCCCAATGGTTATATTTACTTTGATTAGTTTGTTTCTTATTTGCTTTTAGCATCCATCTATTTTCTTCCGCTTATCTGGTGTCGGGTCGTGGGGGTAGCGGCCTAAATAGGGAGGCTCAAACTTCCCTCTCCCCAGCCACCGGCCAGCTCCTCCAGGGAAATCCCAAGGCGTTCCCAAGCCAGCCTAGAAACAGTCTCTCCAGCATGTCCTGGGTCTTCCTCTGGGTCTCCTCCCGGTGGGACGTGTCCAGAACACCTCACCAGGGAGGCGTCCAGGAGGCATCCTAACCAGATGCCCAAGCCACATCAACTGGCTCCTCTCGATGAGGAGAAGCAGCGGCTCTACTCTGAATCTCTCCCAGATGACAGAGTTTCTCACCCTATCTCTAAGGGAGAGCCCAGGCACCCTGCAGAGAAAACTCATTTTGGTCTCTTGTATCCGTGATATCGTTCTTTTGGTCACAACCCAAAGCTCATGACCAAAGATGAGGAAAGGAACGTAGATTGACTGACTGGTAAATTGAGAGCTTTGCCTTTTGACTCAGCTCTCTCTTCACCACGACAGACCGGTACAGCGCCCACTTCATTGCCAATGCCACATCTATCCGCATATCTCTCACTCAATTTTTCATTCGTGAACAAGACCCCAAATACTTGAACTCCTCCACTTGGGGCAGGACCTCCTCCCTCACCTGGAGAAGGCACTCTACCCTTTTCCGGCTCAAGCTTTTTAGCATATCTTGTGAAATTTACACTGCTTCCATCTTGACAGTCTATGGTAAATACCAATAGATCAAATGTAGCCGTAAAGTTTTAATATTGTTTTAACACTGTATGGGCTTGACTCATAATAGGGCATGATGATTGTATTATTTGTGTTTCATTCTTATTTTCTTTGGTTATCCTACTACTACCAGTTTTTAACAAAAAATACTAATCAACAAAATTTGGTTTCAGATATCGTAACAAAGAGCTGCAGTTGAAGTTAAATACACCAGTCAAGAAGGCTTCAAAGTGAGTGAAGTACAAATGTCACTATAAAAAAATATATATATTTACTTGAATTTATAGTACAAATGTATATGAATATTTACTAGAAAGCCTTGTGACATAAACAATTGATTTTAGGATATAGCACATTTTGAGCATTGCACTTTTACAATGCCTGAACAGCCTGGGTATTTGCCTTGCCCTTTTCTTTCAACCCAAACTGACCAATGACCCGTCTGATCAACGCGAACCAGCTTTGATGGTTGTGGTTCCATAGGGGCTTTTGGTGACTTATTCAACTGGTCTTTCTCACTGTGGTGGAGTGGTCTCCCCCTTCTCATCAAGACCTTCCTCTCCTTAGAGAGACATGCTGCAACTTCAGCTTTGAATTTAGCAAGACTGAACTCATGTTATTGGGCAATGTTACAGTCTCTACTGTCTCTCCGAAAGAGAAGCCAAGTCTCAACAATAGCTAGATCAAGCATGCAGAAGACCATATGGTGATAACACTTTTTGGATTGAATGTTTGTTCTGTATAGAGTATGAGGGAGCCGAGTAGATCAAACCCTCCCATCATTTTGTTGTATGCAGTGACAATGCTTGGACATTTCACCTGAACTGCTGTCTTCCTTTTGTTGTCCCATCTTATCACAGTGGTTGTTGGATTTGTCGAGGCAAAGGTGGAGAGAAGAGTAACCGCTCGATTGGCATGCCGTTTCACAGCCCTGAAGGCAACTCCATTGTAGATGGTCCCCCTTTTCCTCAAATGCCTCGCTTCCTTTCCCCTTCACGTCTTGATCAGTTGGGAGACTGCATCCAGTCAGACGATTTGTTCTGACTGTGTCGAGGCAGTAGATCTTTTTCTTTTCCAACATCATCTGCAGATCAAAACTAAAGAATCATTTGTTGAAGAACAACTTGTGGGAGATGTCTGGAATGATGATTGAAATTATTAGCACTATGTTGCCACTTGATCCTGTATCAGGCTGTCCAGTGCCGAGGGAGACACACCCAGCAAACACCTTAAAGTTGTAGACAATTCAATTCATTTTCAGTCCAGTTTATTTATATAGCACCAAGTCACAATAGAAGTCATCTCAGGGTACTGAACAGAAACATTCATGTATATAAAAAATAAGTTAACACTATTTATCTGAGGAGCAGACTACTTTGAATTTAACGCCATCACAGAACTCTCATCTTGAGCTTGAAGGCAACTGTGAAAAGGAAAAACTCCCTCATGAGGAAGAAACCTTTAGCAAAACTAGGCTCAGGATAAGCGGCCATCTGAAAATGTGGAACTCTGTGAGATGTTCATATGTCAGAGTCAGAGTCAGAGAGAGGCAGTCGGAGAGTCTATGTGCTCAAAGAGTAGCAAAATGGACCTATGTGGATCATGTGACAACTTATTTGCATTTTCGTTGGCTAGTATTTGAATTCCCCTCTCACATGTTGGCATTGACCAATAAAACTTGTCTCCTTTTCAGAAAAATACAAAAACAGGCTATGTTGCCTGGAGACAACATGGTACCAAAGAGGGTTAAGGACCTAAAGGTATAAAGGCCTCTGTTGACAACTGGTGTTTCCAAATCATAATGAAAGGGTATTTGATAGAGGAGTAATAGGAGGACTGTAACAGGAAATTCCAATCAATGGAGAAATAAGAGGGAGCAATAAGACATCATCAGGTCAAGTAACAACAAGCTTACAAGAAGGAGTGGCTCCAATTTTTCCAAGATGCAAAAAATGAAAGTGTAGACTTCATGTTGCTGAATCTTGACTTGAACCTGGACACTAAAACTTGATTTAGTTTTTGAGGAAGAGACGAGTTGAAAAGCATCATTATATACAACAAAGTGAAGAGGAAGGATGGATCAGTATTCAAGAATGAGATGTGTCATTGAAGGAGTGAGCCAGCAGGTTGGTTGGACTGCATCAGCAAAACGCTGGAAACAAGATGAGTACAAGCCCTAGCGTGTAAATTTTATATGACAAAGCTCAAAATAGAATCAAATTAAATTAAATTAAATTTATTGAGGTTGCACAGAATGTTCTACCAAACCTGCTCACCTCATTCCACTGGTGGAAGGCACAGCTTGTCATCTTAGCAAAAATATTAAGAAAATAACCTAAATTCACAATCTCTTTGAAAGTTCTGGATACTGGACAACACGACTAAGCTTTGAAAGACGAATATAAACTAGAATCGCATTTCCGACGAAAATGCATTGTGAATGCTTATTGCTGAAGAACTTGCTGAAAAACATCTGAAATTAGCTGAAATCTAATTGAAATGGAAGAACAAGCCCAAACTAGCAGAAAAAAAAACCAACCAGAAATAACACATATTTGCTGACTTAGATTTAAATAAGCAGAAAATACCACAGAAATTAGGAAATAAGGTAAAACAGCTAAAATGAGCGAAAAATTGCTGAAAAGTAGCTGAAAATGCAGAAAGAAGCTTAAACTACCGCAAAGGTAAGGTAACAGAAATTAGCTCCAAAACGTGGAATTAGTTGAGAACGTTAAAATTTGCATTAAAGCAGCTAAATAGAAAGAGCAGAAAAAGCTTTAAAGTACCACAACAAGCTGAAATTAGCAGAAAGAAGATAATTAGGCTGAAAGTAGCAGAAATTACCAATAAAAACTGGAATTTATCTGAAAACAGCCAAAATAAGCTGATAGAAAATGCTAAAGCTGAAAAGGTAGAACAAGCTTCAATTAGCAGAAAAAAGCAGAAAGAACACACGTTTGCCCAATTAGGCTGAAAGAAGCAGAAACGAGCACAAAAAAGTGAAAATTATCTGAAAAATGCTGAAATTAGAAAACAAAAAAACAGCTGAAAATTAACTAAAAAGCAGCAAGAAGCTGAAATTACCAGATTGAAGTGGAGCAGTTTTGCTGAATTAGGCTGAAAAAGCTTAAATGAATCCAAAAAATGTGGAATTAGCTGAAAAAGCTAACATTAGCATATAAACCGCTAAATAGTAGATGGAATAGCAGAAAAAGCTGACCCTTGCAGAAATAAGCTGAAAGGAGCATTACAAGCTGAAATTAGCAGAAAGAAGTTAGAAGAAGCACAAAAATGTTGTAGTTAGCAGAACGAATCTGAAAGGAGCACAAAACAGCTGAAAACAGCTGAAAGTAGCTGAAAAAAGTTTAATTTTGCACAAGGAAGCTGAAAGAAGCGGAACCAGAACAAAATGTGAAAGGAGTATAAAAGGTTGTAAACAGATCTAAAGATCTGAAGGATGTTAAATGAGCTCAATTCATTTTCTCTGAGGAAAATAAATGGCAGAAAATACTAAATTTAAAAAAAAGCTAAAGTTGCACTAATATCAAAAGTCATAGCAGGATTGTCCTGAAAGAGCTGAACGTTTGATTTATGATTTGTTGAAATAGCATGAAAACTGCTGGATGCGCAATGTGATAAAAAAACATACAGAAAAAAAATGGATCACAATAGTGTGAATGCTTCATGAGCGTTCACACAACAACATCTGGCTGAGGAAAAGTGAATGAAAGCTGCCATGACCACCTCATCTGTTCTGACCAAGTCCAGGAACTAAAAAGCATGAAGAAACTGAAGATCCTATCAACTAGTTTCTATTCTACAAAATCCAGACATCATGTTATTCTTAGAAACCTCCATAACAAAAAGACACATGTGGCGAGTGTAAGAACATCAGAAGAGGCATCCATCAAAGCACAACCCTTTGAATACTGGGTGAGGGTCATCAAATCGGACTATTCCAGTTGCGGAGACTAAAAAGGAGTACTTTGATGTGGATAGGAGGTGCTGAATGTGCAACAGGCTTGATTCTTCAAAAACTAATTCAGAGACTTGGGACCAGACTTTCCTAGATGCTACATCACTGGAGTACCAAAAGATTGAGACCGTCATGTTCCGCGTCTTTTGTGTTAGTGTTTATTTACTTTTCCTGTGATTCTGGTATTTTGGTTTTTCTTATGTTTCCCAGCATCCCCAGTGTTTTCCCCTCACGTATTTCAGTTCCTGCCCCTCCCACGCTCACCTGATCCTCATTGTCCCTCCCCAGGTGTTTTCATTTCTCCCTCATTAGTTTCTCTTAAAAACTTGTGTCCTTTTTCTCGTTTGTGTCTGTGCATTTTGCTTTTCATGCCATTCATGTTTTTTCTCCTTCAAGTCCTTTGATCCAAGTTAGTGGCTGAAATGATCTTACTATTATGAAGTTGTAGTTTAAAGAAATGCAGAAGGTAGCACCATTAACCCAGAAAATCGCTGAATGTCAATACTGAGACTAGAAGAAAAATAAGAACATAGGACACAATGTTTCTAAAAGCTTTAAAACGCCAAACCCCCCAAATATGCAGATCCACAAAATAAAGGTTAATACGGAGGTCATAAATGGCTTCCTGGATGCTTGTCTGCACTGACCAGGCACTGCTAGATTTCTGTTTGGGTGAAAATGTTTGATGCAGAAACAGTGAGAATATTCAGTGAGCCAATGATTTACACATCAGCATGTACTGAAATAGAAAGGTCATAATAAACTAAGCACTTATTCCCCTTTAAGAGAAGCAAAACCTGGAGCAAAGTGTGTAAGATGTCAACCACAGGGGTGTTCAGAATAAAGTTGCATTCGGGCCCAAAAAATCCAACCCATATCCATCATTTCCGAACCCCTCCTGACCAGACAAATTAACAGTAGTTACAGGTCCGAACCCCAGATATCAGAATGTGATAGGGGCTAATCCCAGAAATTGGTAAAGAGCTCATGAATGACTTGACATTTTGAAGAATATGAAAAATTTCAGAAATACCTGAAATCACATTGAGGTACTGCACTTACCTGATTATCTGGACTTAAATCATGCCAAAGATCAACTGGAGGGGATAGACCAGCTTCCCCGGGTTATTTATTCAACCTTTATTTAACCAGGAACAATCTCACTGAACTAAAAACATTCTGTTAAACAAAAGCGTCTTGTGTCTGTGTGACGGAGCAAGGGAGCGACTTCACCTCTGGACTGTGGTAGAAGGAGTGGCACTGAAAGAGAGAGAGAGTGTGTGTGTGTGTGTGTGTGTGTGTGTGTGTGTGTGTGTGTGTGTGACACACAGAGTTCTGCTTTTCATGCTTTGCTGAGCAGTGAAAGAGTATTGGCCAGAAGACAGAGCATAAAAAAAGTTATACAAAAGAAACAGACGTAAGAAAAAGAGCATGGGCAGGGAAAGAAGAGCAGATAAAAGAGTTTGCTTCTGTTTTCTGTCCCACCCCCTGAGTGTCTTCCCCTCCTCTCTGCCAGGATGGGAGGGAAAGGAGTGCAGCAGGAGAGAGAGAAGGAGCTCAGCCACGCTCACTCTTTAGCGCAGGACTCGAGGATTCCAGGACCTTTGGAGTTGTGAGAACACACACTCACGCATAAATGCTGCTTTTTTTCTTAGTAATACAAATCTCTACAGGACTCGGAGAGGGATTAAAAAAGAAAAGAAGTTGGAGAAATCAAAAGAACAGTGCTTTCAGCTCTTTCCTGTGGACTATTTGACCATGACGGCACCTGCCAAGGGGAGAGTGGTTCAGAGGGACTGAAACGGGACACAGGCAGAGGAAGCTACTGATGAAGGTCAGATTGTGATTTATTACATCGCTCATGAAGCTCCTGCACCTTTTTTGTCTTTTATGACAGTTTCATTCCAGGCAAAGATATTTATCAGCCTTGTTATTTTAATGATGAACTAAAGTGGAGATTTGTGTGTTGAAGTGAAATGTGGAACATCTCTATTTTTAAAGTGATTATTTATAAAATACTTATTTATGTATGCTGAATGTAAAATGTAAAACTGAGGGGATTTCTTGTTCATGTTTGTGTAGTTAATAGATTTTGCACATTTTAAAGCTGTTTATTTCTTGTTTCATTTCTGTTCTGACAGTTAGGTTCATAAGGCAATATAACACTGTTATTGGATTGTGTGTGTTTGGACCGATTTTTGCAAGGGACAGCCACGTAAGAAGTTTTCGTGGGTTTGGTATTTGACTTAATGTGATCAGGGTGATTCATCACAACTTTAACTCGGAAAGGAAAAGCGTGCATGTTTGTGGGATTGTGTGTTTTGGATCTTTTATTCCCTGATGGTGCTCCAGTGGAAGTGAAGGAGTTGGAGGGAGTCGTTATTGTTTTTGCAGACAATCTGGCTTTTTTCAGCTGACATAACACTAAAGCAACTTTTTTTTAGGTTGAGAACACATTGAGTTCTAATAAGTTCAAGGAAGTAAATATTTTAAATTTGACAGACATTAAATCAGAAGCGGTTTGGCCACTTATACACCTGCTGTTATTGCACATTTCATTTATCTTCTGTTTCCTCTGACCGTCATCCGATTACTCTCCACCACTGTTCTTCCTTAATATAATTTACTTCACCTTTCTGCAGGTTTTCACTACAGTCCCTCAAATAATGGCAGGCTTATCCCGTGCCACTCTACTTTGCTTTGATCTGCTCTCCCTCTCCTGTCCTCTCCTTTTTTGTTCTCACCATCATTCCAACTACTCACATACTTCAGTAAAGCTTAGTATGTCTGTGTACTTTGGCTCTTATTCATTCCTCCTGTCACCAGGAATCCTGTTTTGTGTGCAATTTAGTTTCAGGCTTACAGGTGGGCCTGTGTACCCCCTCCACCCCAAATCCATCTGGCACAAAAACCCTTCTATTATCATACCTTTGGGCCCATGAATTAACCCTTGCTTTACCTTTGTGGTCATGATACAAGAAATGGTTGCATAACACTGTAACGTTGTCTGCTTACTTTAGTGTGCTTTTAAACATTTTTCTGTAATGGATTTTTTTTTCAGCTTTTAAACTTTTAGTTGTGTGCACATTTTATTTGAAAAGGGACCCATTTAAAACTGTTTATCTGCACTGTTAAAAGTTTTGGGCGAGTGTCATTCACTCCTTGTTAGCCTTGTTACCACAAGGACTAGCTAGGGGTCTCCCTATTCTTACTGAAATGTAAGGGAAAGCCGAAGTGGTGGGGCTATTTCACCCTTCAACCAATGACTTTTCAGGTCTACATTTCAAACCAAGTGGAGAGGTGCAATAGCAAAGAACCTCATGAGTGTGAATTTTTTCCTCGTTAGACAAATTGTCTTGATGCTGATATTACAAGATCTCATTCGATGAATTCCATTTAGGATCATTGCGAGTCTTTAGAGAGGTTCTGTAACTCTTGATGTATCAGCTTCTTGAAGCAAAGTCTCATTTCATATTAGCTGTGACAGCTAATATGTTTATTGTTGCTGCACTATGTGGCTGTATCACGTATGTTACTTTTTTATCATCATAATTCAATCTCAATGTCACTCACTAATGTTCAGTAACCTGTCACACAACCTGTGTAGTTTAATGTGAAATATATATCATGTGCATGTTAGCTTATATTACTACCTTGAAATACTGACCGTATTTTTCGTACTGGGTTAGAGTTAGGGTTTATAAGGATTATAAGGTGCAATATCAATGAACGGGTCTGTTTTCATACATAAGGCGCACCGGATTATAAGGCCCACTGTCAATTTTTAAGAAAATTAAAGGATTTTAAGTGTGCCTTATAGTCCGAAAAATACGGTATTCATACACATTCATCCTAGATGCACCATGTTGTTGTTAACTGTCTCTTTAGAACATTGTAAATATTATAATTACTTTTCACTTTTCGGTACTTTATTTTTGTACCCTTATTGCATGCTTTAGTATTTTTTTTTTAGTTTGTTCTTAGTTTTTTTTAGCAAGTCGAATCGGTTCTTCTCATCCTGAACATTTCATTGTTGATCTTGTGTTAACCTGCATATGACAAATAAACACAACTTGACTTGATTTCATAGTGACATGTTTTAATAACCCTCTCTTGACAATAGACGGAAGCAAGGGTTGGGGTAAAAGTTGGCCTTTGAGTCTAAGGATTTTTTTTTTTTTCAAGTAAAAGACACAACAACATAAATAAATGCCTTTAGGCAAAACATATTTTTTAAATGAGCAACTTTTATTGAAATGTTTAGTTTTCTTTTTTCTGGTTCTGTGGATGTGTGGATGTCGACCTTGTTCTTCGTGTTTGCATCAGTCTTTGTTCAGTTCAATCTTGGTGCTCCTGATAATTACCCCATCTCTCACCTTTTGTTTTCCAAACAAACTGCTGATAGTGTGTCAGAGGATTTTTCCCAGGACGAACGGCCTTGGTGTCCAACAGCACATGAACTAAATATCACTTTTACCACATGGCCACAGGCTTTCCTCATTTCACCTCAGAGAGGAGTGCAGTGGACATTTATTTAGCCTTCCAGAGCTCATGGGTTCAAGGTGGGTGTCTGCTGATTGCTTGACAATGAATCGACCACCAAGGTAACTTAACGGTTCAAGTGCCTGTAGACTGATCCACTGTCACACCTTAAAACCCATTAACCCTTTGCTCAACTCGACCTCAGTAGAAAAACACACTGACCTCCCCCTTAACCTTTTGCTCGGATGGAAAAATCTCCACCAGCTCAGCAGCAGTCAGTGTCTTCAGCACAAATAGAAAAGTTTGAGACGTAAGTTTCAATACCAAAAGGTTCTGGGTCAGCAGCAAGACGGAAATCTTCACATGGACTGGCGATATTGGTGTAGTGCTCTGTCTCAGTTGCTCATTTGTCTTAAAAGAGACTGCAATGTCAGGTTTTTAAGAAAATATATTTTTTATAATTGGTTGTGCTCTTTTGAAATATTGACCTTTTCTTCCTATAGCTGGAGGGGACAGATGAGAGAGGAGGTTATTCCCTCATGCAAATAAAAAGCAAAAAGGTGTTCACATCAAACTTTTATCAGGTTCTCTTTATTATTTATTTTACGTTTTGCTTTTCTAATTCTTTAGATTCTAAGAAAAATGTCTACAAATATTTAAGCTAGAACTAATGAAGTTTAAAATATATGTGTACAGGTATGTATGTTTCTCAGCAGAAGGTGTCATTTGTGGATAAATTAAATTGTGTTTGCCTAAATATTCATCAATAAATTTAGACAGAACTTTGTGTCTATAAAGCTTCTTTACTTTTTTTAATGTCCTATTTGCACTTTCATATCGTGAGTTATGGTCAGACTTTTACCAATTTTTCAAAACAAACAACTTGAATTGATTTAAATTTTAATTTAATACTCTAACATGCCTTATGCCTGTCAGTAAATGTTTTCTACACTGACAAACACTTTTTCTGTGGTTTACAGTTATTTTGTCCATTATTGCATGATCAACTCAGAATATTCTTATATTAAGCTAAAATGTAAATCATAATTATTTACAGTTTTTCAAATAAAATCTACACAATAATACAGCAGAACTCTGGAAAACCTATTATAGATAAATGAGTTTATTAGTGGGTAAGCAGGTTTGATTAATTATTATTGAATAAAGTGTTTGCACCATAGAATGAAGACTGTATTGAACAGACAAGAACAGAGCTCATGTTTAAACGAGTCATATGATACGTGTGTGGATAACCTTAAGTAAAGGCTGGATGGATGGTTGAGTAAGAAAGGAGTTGAACTAGACACCAAAAAGAGTTTTCCTAATTCATCACCTTGTAACAAAAAGGTAGAACTTTAGGTAGAAAGATAAACCTTGATTGATTTTCAAGTTTAACCTTTAAATGTGGGCAGATCCTCAAAGATAATGAAAAATAGCACAAGAATTTGATCCTTTGACAAATGTTTTGTTTGTTGTGATGGAGCATCAAAGAAAAACAAGACTTCTAGAGATAAAATTCACCCTGTGTTTAATGACTATACAAAATGCAACACATATGCAAAGGTGTTGTCGTTTAGTTTGTAAAATAGGAGAAACAGAACAATTATCTGTGCTCAGCAAAAAAAAAATCACAAAACTTCATTTTCTTGTCATTAAATTAGTAATGTTGAAAGCAAGAAATATTTACATCAAACCCAGATGTTAAATATAAAGGATTAACAACAAGTTCATACCATACCACTTTATTTATAAAGCACTTAAAAACAGCAACAAGGCCAACCAAAGTGCTAATTTACCAAAAAAAAAAAGAAACTTCAGGGGCGGCTGAGTGGTTAGAGAAGTCATCCTCCAATGCACAAGTTGGTGGTTTGATTCCACCAGCAGACACATGCCAAAGTGTCCCTGAGCAAGACACTGAACCCCTCATTTCCTCCAATGTGTGTCCCATCGGTGTATGAATGTGATAAAGCTCTGATTATTCTTTGTAGAGATCTAGTAGAGTGATGTATGAATGGGTAAACGAGGACACAGATTGTGTTGTAAAGCACTTTGAGTATTTTGATAAAATAGAAAGGTCATGTATAAGTACAGTCCATTTACCATTTAACATTCAACAACTAACTCTATAAAGTTTCATATATCAGGCAGAGATATTTTATTGACATAAACATTTTTTAGAAAGTTTACCTTATGCATACACAAACAAAATCACTGTAATGCCACTTTGTTGATATGTGCTGCTGATCTCATGCTGCTGATTCGTTTCATGCTGCTGTATTCATTCATCTGCTCACACAGACTCATGTTTGTGCTGCTGTTGCTCGACGTATTACTGTTTTTACACTATTAAGTGTTTAGCATATTCTCAGTTCATATCTTAGATCTTATTACAGTTTTTCTTTTACAATTTATACTTTTTGTTAGATGTTACTGGGACCCTGCGTACACAACTTTGTTCCACCACACGTACCACATGCGATGCGAATGACAAAGAAACCTTGACCATGACCGTGACTAAATTTAAAATGGGTTAGTGAACAAGTCACACAGAGCTGTTGCCTACTGTGACCTCAAAACCAGATAAACATTACTTCTGGCTGCCAATTTCTTTTCAATGCTAGATCTATTTCTGCTGTGAAATGTATCTTCAAAACACAATAGTTGGATTTTGGGATCGGGTCATCCTGTCCTATTGGCACCTGAGACATTGAAGAGGGACTGGTTTTATCTTGTCCCTACAACAGTAGGTCTATGGCATGCTGTGTGGTGTGTAGTGGCATCAAAATAACAAATCGTGGTGTTCATGCCCTCATTTATTTTCCATACCTGCTTTGTCCTATTCTTGATCGCTGGGGGCTGGAAGCTGCCTCATCTGTCACCAAGCGAGGTGGGTTACCCCCTGGACAGATCACCAGTCTATTTCAGGGTCATCTCAGATGTGTAAGTTATGTGAACTGGTCATTCCGAATGGATCTTAGATGAGGTGTGTCTGACTGTGTGTGTTTCATGTGACTCTGAAGAGGACAGAGCAATCATGGAAACTTTTATTTAAATGTTTCAACAACGGTAATTAAAACTGTAGTGGGTTCAAGTTGCAAAGCTAAAGTTAGCATTGTTTGCTACATGCTCAGTTAGCTGGAAAATGAACTGCCAAAATGCAAAAAAAACCTGCAAAATTAAAATTTTGGTAATTAAATATAAATTTTACCACTGACCAAAAGATGTAGGAGTTACTTTGTTTTCGTGTCGGCCTTTGTGCTCAACTGAACCTGCATGCATGTTCAAAACACATGTACTTTTACTTTGTAGAAATAATGATGCAAAAGTATTGTGCATCATATAGCACATGGGCATATGTGTAAAATGGCTTTAAAGTTAAGATAATAGCTAACATACTGCACGGTGGCACAGTTGTTAGAGCTTCTGCTTCTCAGCAAGAAGGTTGCTGGATTAAATCCCATCCAGGGAACTTTCTAGATGGAGTTTTCAAGTTCTCTCCGTACATGATTTTCTCCAGGTATTCCAGTTTCCTCCCACAGACCAAAAACATGCATGTTGGGCTGATTGGTAACTAAATTGTCTCTAGGTGTGAGTGAGAGAGTGAATGGTTGTTTGTCTCATTGGTCTCTATGTGGCCCTGTGATGGACTGGAGACCTGTCCAGGTATATCCCGCTTCTCACACAGTGATGGCTGGATATGGGCACCAGTGACCCCTGTGACCCGAAAAAGAAGAAGCGGGTAAAGAGGATGGATGGATGGATGGATGGATGGATGGATGGATAACATTAACATTGGTCCTAACACAACATTTTATCATTGACTTGTACCTGATGACTGACATTAGAAAAAAGGATCAAAACACAGCTTTTAGTATTTATAATTAGGGTTTATTTCTTCACTATTAGGTCAAGGAATTTAGATGAGCTGACTTGAATTTTTTTTGAAAAGTGTCAGTCATAATGGAAGTGTGAGGGTTAATGACACAGCAAATAATCATTTTCCAACCAGTGACATTATTTTTCTTTTGGCTGCTTCAGGGGTCACATTGAGCAAACTCACATGAAAGATTCGGCAATTGTTTTATGCAGAATTCAGATTGTACCACTGACCACCAATAGTACAACCCCTACTGATCAATGATGTAAAACTTTAAAAAAATATTCTAGAGTTTTAAGTTGATAAAGTTACTTCTTGGTTACGAAAATGTACAAATTTTAAAGCTGCTCTGAGGTATAGTTGCATACATCTTTTAAAGTTAACAGAGGCTGTAAAACTTCTCTAAAATCCTTAAAGCATTGCAGGAGTTTTGTTCATGAATAAAAGTTTTGATAAATTTCAATTTGTTTAACACTATATGTTAAATACGTTTTAATTGGAACTAATTCTGTCACAGAATTCCATTTCTTTTGTTTTTTACTAAACCCACCAAAAAGATTGAATATTGGTTATTATAACAATGTCTACAGTTGACATTGGACAATCTGAATGAATGAATGACACCATCAAGCTGATCACAAACAGGTCAGAAATATTAAACCAAGCCATACTAAAGAATATAGTTTATCACACTAGATCTTGTCCACAAGTAAAGAGGACTTTAACACTGGTCTTTTTCTTTCTTTTTTTACTTTTACTACCAGTCACTTCCTTCAGCTGTTCTGCTCTTCAACACACTTTCTGTCTCTCCAAGTTTATTTTATTTATTTGAACCATCTGCTGAATTTGTCTCTAGTGCAGAACAGTCTTCTTTGCCAGACTGACCAGTAATTGCACTGTGTTTGTGTAGTTGTGTGTGTGTTTGTGCGTACTCGTGCATCGGAGGACTCCCGGCCTGTTCTGTCCCATCTCCTTGAGCAGTCATGCGATGTAGAAGGTGAGGTGGAATTTAGTGGGCTTTATCCAGAGAGATGGGAATATAACAAGATTCCCACCATCTCTGTCACACACAATCACACACACTTACACATGCACACTAGAATTTCAGGGACTCTCGTCTTTTGCATACACACACACAATGTATATCCCAAGGGAGAGCTTGAGGGGCTTATGCAGAGGATTTTGCTGTTCTGCAGTGTGCCTGTCAGATAAGAAAGGAGACATCGGCATGCATGGTGACACACTGCTGAACATGTGCCGTGTAGGCTCTTCTCCTTTCGCTTGCCTCTTTAACCCGTCACTCAGGTACCTCCACCCTCTGCTGCTGCTCGTAATGATACCACACACACGCACTGTCTGACATTTCATTTGGTAAACTCATACACACACAAAATACATTTCCAGGCCTTTGACAAACTGAACTTTCACATTTTCTTACTGTAATTAGTTGCTTTAGCTATTCCAGTTAAGCCCACTGAGGGTCCATCAGCTCAACAAGTTAATGAGTTGGTAATTTAAAGTAAAAAAATTGTTTGGCCTAATCTTTCCAGTTGTCTCTTAATTTAATCTGTTAGTGTTTGTTTATTTCCTGTTTTCATCTCCTTGCTTTTCTTCACTTGCATTTATTCTCTCCTTCCTGGATGGACCTTTTTTTTCTTCATTTAAAAAAAGATTTAAAAAATTTCAAATAACCTGATCAAACAAAGCAGAAATAAATTTAAAAAACGTCTCACTTATTGCTCTACACAATTCACAAGCTATTAAAAGAGTACAGTCAATAATATAATGTTACACTCAGACCTAAATGCATTAAACATACTGTAGTGATAATAAAAATCAATATGTCAAAATATGTTAAGCTTTTTCTCTTGAATTAATCCTAACAAATATTAAAATGGTGATTTTTGTTTAAAAACATGGCCTATGTCTTTGTTTTTCTGATTTGGATTTTGATGGCATGTATCTATTATGTATATATTTCTCTGCCTCCATTCATCCACTTCTCATCACCAGCTGCTGTTCAGCATCTGCTCAGTGTTACAGATAAAAAAAAGTGTTAACGGAAAAGAAACCATATTGTTGACAATGTAAAGTCAGTTTTTTCCCAGTATTATCAAATACCATGATATTTTCAGCTTGGGCCAGTTTGCATTGCCAGCTGTGATATTATGTATTGATCAGGTGTAAAAATGGCATTTTTCCAGTTTTCAGCATCTTTACTCTTTACAGAGTTTAATCCTGAAGCACAGCTGCTGCCACACCTACACCACCAGCCCTTCAATCTTCTTTTATCCCCCCATCAATCTTTTGTGTCTCCAGTGAGTTTTGGTTTCATATCTAACTCTCATGGCCCATTCTTATTAAAGTAAGGGAATAATGTCCTATATACATGTTAATATGACCATCAAGATTCATTTGGGAATCACCGTCTTTGTACTTAATGGACACTGAAACATAACCTGGATGAAACGGCCACTGATCAGATGAGCGGGCGACCTGGACCTCCAGCAGAACGACAATATTTTATGTAATTGCTCTCCTCACACCATATGAATACCTTTCCGTTAAGCCCTTTGGCCTTGTCCTGTCTCATCTCGTCCCACAGCACCACTCCGCACCCACCACCACGCTCCTTATCAGCACCATCCCCCAGCCACAGCCTCTTGGCAGCTCCTCCAGGCAGGCTAATTGACTCAGTCCCAGGAGGGAGGGATCATGCCACATTTCTAATTTGGCTTCTCCTCCTCCAGATAAAAGCTGCATCCCTCCATCTTTCAACCCCCCCATTTACTGAAGTCCTGCACCGTCCATAAACCCAGGCTCTTTTATGACAATTTATTTATTTTTTCCAATTATTATTAGAAAAAGCTAATGTCACTATATGGAAAACATCTAATTTATTTTGTTTGTATGTACCTTTCTTACAAGCTGACTGTCTGTCTATTTTACAGACATGACTATATGAAAGAAAAGACAACGCCCCTGAAACACACACAACACTGGCTCACCATGGGGTTCACCTTCAGAGCTTCTAGCTCTACAAATCACACCTGGGGTTTTTAGTGGGTGTGTCTCTCCTTCTTTGTTTGTCTGTAAATGTGTGCATTTGTGCAAAATGCTCATTCTTTTTGTTGATTTGTGCATGTATCTAGCCAACAAACATCTAAAATGTGTTGTGCTCCCAAGCTCTGTCACAAAGAGGTGAAGCAAACTTTAAGTGCACTGACCGACAACAAGAGAAAACACAGTGACCAATAATAAATACTACACACATAGCAGATTTTTACCACAGTGGTAACCTGACAAACTGTTTGAAGGAAGCATATTTAGAAAGTGAAACTGTGGTCGTTAGTAAAATGAGATTTCCAGAAGGACAGATAGGTATTTTAGCTGGAGGCTGTGGGCCATCTGCTCTTGTGGAAAAGGCATAAAGTGGTGCTTTTTGCAGTGCAGAATGTGGAAAGACTAAAGACTTCCTCTAAATATTCACAGCTCGGTGGAAAATGCAGCCCTGAATGTAAAAAAAAAAAAAGCAAGTTGGTTAGACTGATTGTTTGGTGTTCTGGTTAGATTTTTCTCACAATAACAAAAGCTGTATAACATTTTAATTAAAAGTACGAAACCAGCTTGAACTTGAAGTGCAGTTTCTAAATTTGCCATGAGGTCAAGAAGGAAATTTTCAATTGGCTACTAACAGAACAGGAACAAACATAGAATTTTTGTTTAACTTGTGTCTATCTCTCTGAAGGCTGTGCCATTTAACAGCAAAGGTTTTTAACCACAGTTTCAGATATAAATGTTTACAGGACGTGTGACCTCAGCTTCTGAAGTGAAAGTGCCTGAAAACCGTGAGAATTTGCCACCTCCCATTATAAAACAATTAGATTTTACTCACCGTGGGGTCACCGTGAGGATGAACTGATGTGAACTGTTTTACTCAACATGGGATCAAACCTGCAGCCTCAGGATTCTGACCACAGCACCGACCACCGAGCTACAGCAGCCCTGACTGTATTTATTATTCTGCTATTCCTCATAGACCTGATGTCTTTTGATGTAGATAAGAGAAAATATTTTGGTGTACCTCCCTTTGAATTCCCCAGATGCATAAATTGTGTTCATTTTCATGCATATATTTGTAACGTGGGACAGTTTGTCTGACAGATCACTTAAATGTTGAATGTGACTGTTCAGAGTTGTACAATGAGGAAAGAAGAAAACAGCCAATGATATTGTGAGAGAACACATTTTAAACCACTGATGGATCAATGTGAAACTCACTGCAGCACATTGGTTTAAAGACAAAGAACAAAAGTATGATTACAGCTTTTAATCTATCAAAAAAAACAAAAAAAAACCAACAACAAATCACTTTTTTTGTTTGAAGTAGAATCGGTTTAGGTCTTCCTGACTTTAATTTTCTTTTCAATCGAAAATCTCCTCTTAAAGCATTTTCTTTCTTTTTATCTCCCTGTAAGATTTTCTTGTGCAATTTTTGGCACAGTCCCGTTGTAGCAAACTGATTGTGATCCTCACGTACAAAAAACTCACCAAAAACAGAAAATCTCAAAATTATCCAAAATTGAAAACCTAGTTCAGAAACAATAGAAAATAAAAAAATAAAATATTACTAAATTCAGTTTTATAGATCTCTCTTATAAACGAGTCCTCGAGGCTCAATGGGATTAACCTGTCTAAATAAAGGTTGAATGTAGGCTACTTTAGTAGGATTGGTCGTTTTGTTTTGTTCCAAAATTGTGTTTTCAGTTTTAAGGCTTTATGAAACAGTTTTGTATGGTTTTGTTTTGACGGGTGTTTCCTCTCATTCGTCAGAAGAACTGAACGGGCCGTAGAAGACAGATGTGAAGGAAATGTAATAAAACGGGTCATAAAATCATCACTTTTGCTCATTTACTGATAAGGTCAAAGGAAGTGGAGATAACTGCCTGAGGGCATCACATACCTTCTTCCACTCAGGCCCCCACTTTGGCATTTGCTATTTCAGCTGTCAGTTGTGTGTCTTTTAACCAGTCTAACACATAACTGTGTTTCTGTTTCCTGGCCTGAGCATGCACCTTCACCAAATTAGAAAAATCTTCCTACGTGCTTAAAGCGATCTTAGCAGCAGATGTATGTAAACTGGAACTTCATAGACCGAGAGTAAACTGACTGTCTTAGTTGTTCAAGATTGATGCTCTGAGCTGCTGGTTGCCGTCTGTCTGCCTTTGACATGATGAGTGATCAGCAACCTGTAGAGGCTTCAGTCTTTGTGTGCTCACAATTAAACCAAAAAAGGAGAAAAAGGGGCAAGTTGTTTCAAGTTGAACACAAAGTTGTTTTTACCTTTGTAGCTGGACACACCTTTCGTGCTACAGAAAAAAAACAAATCAACAATCTATTCTCACAACTAAACTAACCAAGCATGTGTTTTTAGTAGGTTTTTATGTCAAAAGAACAAAAACATTTCAACAAGCTGCAAAACTCTCACATGAACCTTTATGTGCTTTTCACTTGTAAAAAGATACATGTGTTTTGTGAATTAAAGTAAATGAAACAGCAAAAGGTTAGGTTTTTACAATTAAAGAAATTATTTGCACATATAAGCATGTAAGAAATGAAGAGAAAGAAGAGAATGTTACATGTGTGCAGGTTTACTTGTAACTATGCAAACAAACTGATGTTCACAGATGGAAACTGCTGTCATTGTTCAAGGAAGTAGGACTTTTGAGAGAGTCCATGAACGATGGGGTGTAAGGGTCAAAGCCCATCCATTTCGTGTTGTGTGATATGAGTCCTCAGTGGTCCGTCTATGAGGTTCTGTCAATGAAACACTGAAGATTCAGCAAAGTTTTCAGAAACTCACATCACCTCCACCACCAAGTACATTTAGTTTGAAAATGCATTATAGAGGAAATGAAACAGCTGTGCTTAAAGTTTTCAAAAAGAGGCACTGCACTTAAACTTTTTTTTTCTGTAAATGTGTTTGTATAGAAGAAAGATGTGAACAGCGTGTGGGGAATATGAAAGTTTGGAAACATACTCCACAAGTCAGGTTTTGGGACTGTGGTGAAAAAAAATGGAGTATCCAGAACAAACAAACATGGAAACTCCCCAGAAAAAGACTCCAGCTGAGATTTCAAACTGTTACTGTTCTTGTTTTGACGCAGCAGTAATCCCTGCACTGCTTCAGATTCATGATTCAGAGAAGGTTTTGATAGTTGTTGTCAACAATCAATTTATTTAATTTTAATTTCAGTGTAGTGGTTCAGATTTACACTTTTGACAGCTGTGGACATTTTATTTCTCCTACAATTAGATATTTTCTCATATTTTCTTCAACTGACACTGTCATAACTCCAAGATACCGTACTTTTTGCTGTATAAGTCACAACTTTTTTGCATAAATTAGCATGTCCTGCTCCCTGCTCCATGTACCTGACTCCACCTGCAGGTGGATCACAGACTTCCTGACAGACCGGAGTCAGTGCGTGCGGCTGGGGAGAGCTGTCTCGGACACTCGGACTGTAAGCACAGGATCTCCACAGGGCTGTGTGCTTTCCCCCCTGATTTTCTCCCTGTACACCAACTGCTGCACCTCCAGCCATGACTCTGTGAAACTTATTAAGTTTGCAGATGACACCACCCTCATCGGGCTCATCTCGGACGGTGATGAGTCTGCATACAGGAGGGAGGTGGACCGGCTGGTGACCTGGTGCAGCAGCAACAACCTGGAACTCAATGCCCAGAAGACAGTGGAGATGATTGTGGATTTCAGGAAAGCCACAGCCCCCCACCCCCCCACCACCACCACCCCCACCCCCCACCTGTAATGGTACCCCCATCATCACTGCAAACTCTTATCGGTTCCTCGGCACCACCATCACCCAGGACCTCAAGTGGGAGCCAACCATCAGCTCCCTCATCAAGAAGGCCCAGCAGAGACTGTACTTCCTGCGACAGCTGAAGAAGGCCAAGCTGCCGGCCAAGCTGATGGTGCAGTTCTACACGGCCATCATCGAGTCCATCCTCAGCTCCTCCATCACGGTGTGGTACGCCGGGGCCACTGCCAGGGACAGACTCAGACTGCAGCGCGTTGTGCGCTCAGCTGAGAAGGTGATCGGCTGCAGCCTTCCATCCCTCCACGACCTGTACGTCTCCAGGACTGTGAGGCGAGCAGGTCGGATCACAGCTGACCTTGCTCACCCTGCACACGGACTGTTCGAACCACTCCCCTCAGGCAGGAGGCTTTGGTCCATTCGGACCAGAACCTCCCGCCATAAGAACAGTTTCTTCCCCTCTGCTGTTGGGACTCCTGAACACTCATAATGCTACCTCATAATTTCTGCTTTGGTTACATTACATCTGTATTAAAATTGAATACTCCATCTGTACCGTTTTCTAAGCTTTTTTTTTTAATTGTTTTCTATTGTATGGGTGTACATATGGTTATGTTATGTTTTTAATTTTACTTTATTTGTGGGTGTACACAGGTCTTATGTCTTATGTAATGTTCTCATTTTTACTTCATTTTGACTTTATTTTGACTTTATTTTACTTTATTACTATTCGCACCTTATGTCAAAGCAAATTCCTAGTTTGTGAACCTCGTTCATTGACATGGCAATAATAAACTGATTCTGATTCTGATTCTGATTATACAACGAAGTGACTTTGTTTTTTCCCCATATTTATAAACCAATTTTTGGCTGAGATCTCACGATTTCATTCATTCTGATGCGGAAAATATTGAACACTACCATTTTCAGCCACTAGAGGGTGCTCAAGTAATATGGCAAGCTAAGTGTCTCGTTTAATAGGTAAAAGTGGCTATTAATGTGACACTTGGCTTGCCATGCACCTTCGTCTCCCTCTGGAACTCCTGGCGCAAATGTCAAATCAGCTGCATTTCGCCGCGCCACCCAGACAAAATGCAGCTGATTTGACCGTTAAAGTGCATTTATTAAGGAAAAGTTAAACTGAGACACAACTTTGCTATAATGTCGAGCAAACAAAAAATTGTTTTTGAGTGTTTATCTTGTTAAAGTCCTCCTGTACATACTCTCACGGCCGCCATTTGGCAGCCAATCAATTTTTGGCACAACACCGGCCCACGTTTCCAGGTGGTCAGTGGTGACGCATAATATATGCGACTTATGCAGCGATTCAATGTATTTATGTTTTTTTCCACTTTATTAGACATTCTGTATTTGGACTGATTCAAGGATTCAAGATTCTCTATTTGTCATTTATGCAACTTATACGTTGGTGCAATGTGTACCGTGGAAAATACGGCAATCAGTTTTGAGCATTATTAAGGCTCAAACTGACATAGCTTTGAACCACTGCATTTATGTCCCTAACAATAAAACATTTAACACCATCATTGAGCACTCATGAGCATAAAGAGCCTGTCTGTGTCAATAGAGAAAACACAAGACATACATTTGGGTTCTAATTTACTTCATTTTAACAAGTAAAGAAAAACGAACAAATATAAAAAGGAAACAGGCAGAGTCAGCACAAATGAATCCAACTTGGCATTCAGTTTCTGGCCTCTCGTCCTTTCTGCTCTTTTTTCCACCCAGACATGAAATAGTCATTAGGTGTAGAGGTAATTCAGCCCAGCCGTCGTTGCACATTAGCTAATGTACATCAGAAACGTCAGAAGTGTGCATGTCAGCATGCGTTCATGTATACAGTATCTGAACCTTCTCTGTGCAGCTCTGTGTGTGCGTTAGCGTTCAGAAGAGCACGGTTCTGTCGAGACCAGAGGCATCGGAGTGCAGGGGTGTGTTTTTACGTCAGACAGTTCGCTTGACATGGGTTTTCTGTTCAACAGTCGACACGCGCTAAATAATAAAAGCGCCAAGAACAAGTAGAAGCCGAGGAACAGACAAGACAGGGGTGCATGCAGAGGAGACAAGAGGAGGAAGAAACAAACAGAAACAGAAGAAAGCAACATGAGTGATAGAAAGCCGCAGTGAATTTGCTCAGTTTCTAAACATTTTCCTGTTGAAACTTCATTCCTTCTTAAAGCTGCTGTTGGTAAAGTACAGCAGAACTGTTAAAAAATACTATAGAGTGGTGGATAATTGGAGGAAATAGCAGTACTGAAAGACGTAGCTTATGGTTTGGTGGTATTGTGTTAAGGTAATTTCTCTGGAACATGAACTCGTGTCACACAGTTGTGGGCGTGAGGCTGAAAATGCAAGAGTCAGACAAGGTGACATTTGATGTCAGGTTTCTGTCTGTCTCGTCGTTGTCTTGTTTTTCAGAGTACACCTATGTGTGCTTGCATAACAGACCTTTAACTTTTATCCACCTTGGACAATTTTTTAAACTGATGATCACTTAAGGATTGAAATATGTGATTAAAACATGAAAAAGTAGAGCTATCTGATGAAATGGATCCAGCATCCTGCTGACTGTATGACACTGTCAACCAAAAGTGATTGTTACTGTATCTTCCCGTGTTTCATTTCATTGATTCAAAAAAAGCTCTTCACCAGCTTTGCTTAGAGGCTGCTTGGAAACTCTATACACAGCACACAGACTAAGAGGCACACACCTGGCAGAATGAATCCTTGCCCAAGGGCAGCTTTGAGTGGGGCAGTTGTGAGTGAAGTAGTAGGCTAAGTTAATAATAAATAAATAAAAAAAACTATGAACTGAAGCTACAAACACAAATATGACTTTAAAAAATGTAAAATAAAATTAAAAAAGTAACCCAGAAAGTATTACATTTACAACTGAAGTGATTAAATCAAAGTTTCAGAAATATTCTTCCTCTATCATGTCATTTCTCATCGATTTATTAGTCCATCCATCCATGTTAGCTTATGTTCATGATCATGGGAAACTATCTCCAGTGGGCAATAAATGAGGGGCAGGAAACACTCATAAGGGCCACATAAAGACAAACAACCATGTACTCACATGCTCACACATAGGGTCCCTTTAGAATCCCCAATTAACCTAACGTGTGAGTACTTGATTTCCTTGCTTTATTTGATCCTAACTGGCTTAATCCACCACATCAGTTGAAATCATCGATTTGGCTCTCAAATCAATCCAACTCAAACTTCAGCCATTGCTTTCAGATAAAGCTACTGTCTGAAAAACATAGCTATAATTAAAATAAATGAATAAATAAATCCCAATTTGTACACATAATGTGCCTAAATATGACTACAGTTAAAACAATAAGCAAAATTACCTATTCTCATCAACTACAGGTAAAGCCTATGAACTTGTGCTGATGTTTTACCTTTACTTCAAATAATCTTATCCAGCATGAGTCTGCATTATTAAAGAGAGCTTTGTAAAGGTATAGTTTGAAAACAAATTTAAGCACTTTGTGGAGGTTAAAGAAGGCGAGTCTGTGATCGGAAGGTTGTATGATCAAATCTCAAATTGACAACAAAAATTGTGGGTGGGAAAGGCGAAGCACCCACATGTGCCTTCAACATCATTTTCCCCACTCTGGGCCCTTGAGCAAGGTGCTGTTCCCCGGACGCCCTAATTGGCAGCCCTCTGCTCCACACAGAGAGCTGTGTTGGCTTTGTGACCAGTGGTTGCCTAAGGAAGGGCGTTTGGTATAATTTCAAAGTATTTGCATGAGTTTGCTGGCGCTCCCTAAAGAAAGGAGCAGTAGAAAATCAAGTTCCGTCTGGAGATTATAGAAAGGAAAATAACATACGTGATGAAGGTTGTTGAGTAAATAGTCTAAGACTTCAGATACACATTTTGTTTTTCTTTATGAACTTCAATATGTTCATCCCCACCTCCCCCATTTAGCCACTAAAGCATTGTGTTGACAGAATGACTGGTGCGTGTACGTTTCGACGCTGTGTATTTGGGGTGTGTGCGTGTTTGGATGGATGAGTAGGCTGAGCACTGAGGTGGACTTTGGACAAAGAATTCCTGACTGCATTCTTTCTTTTTATGAAAAAACGCCCAAACGCACCAACAGTGGCGCAAACAGAATGAACGGGTACAGAAGAAACTCTTGATGTCCCCTAATTCCTTCCCATGTGTCTGAAAATCACTTTGCCATGACACCACTTCACACACAGTGAAATGCATCGCCTGCTTCGCTTGCTGGAGTACAATTAGTGTGTTTCTTGCATTTGCCACTTTGCTTTCAAGGGTGAGTATTTGTGTGTGCGTTTCACATACATACATGCATGAACGTCACTCCCTTCAATTTAGATAAGTAGAAGATCCCTTCAAAGTAAAAGTGACTTTATCGTTAAGCTCATCCTCAATCCGTGCACAGCACATTCCTAAACTGCTGACAGCAAACACTCTGTGCTGTTGCTGAATCTCATTAATGTTACATTGCGGCATGGATATTCCAGCATGCAGCACTGAGCTATGTGTATTTTTGTCTAATTCACAGGACTCCCTGCATCAAATCTTCTTGTGCTTTAACTTCTTTCCCTCAAGATTTCAAACATGTTGTCACTTATGGAAATTAAGTGAGCTGAGGATGAGGGGATTTGTTACCAATCCCATCTGTCATCTTCCTAAGTGGTCACAAATCCCAGTTTGCACTGTTGGATTATATAGTAGTTCTCTTGAGAGGATAATGAGCTGCTGTATGTGCTGAATTCAGTTACAGGTATAGATTTTACCTTTTACATTTACTATGGCTGAACTCTCAATGAATGTGGTAACATCCCTGAAGTAATTACTGGTGTGGAGAAGATCGCTGTGGAGAAACGTGAATTTGCTTTCATTTATACCTGCTAACGGTAACAGGTGAACATAACACATGCTATTTTTACAACCAATACCTTTTGCAAAATCCTCCAGTGGGTTGAATAGGAACAAGGTAGTTGAATTTCTCAAAAAAGACAAAAACGATCCTGGGCCACTTTTCATGTGATGCAACTTCTCAAAGGACAATTACACTTTCTAATTTGTCACTTTAGGAAATGAGATTAATCGGATTTTTACCTGGATTACTGAGCATGAACTTTGGTGTTTTGAACCTCTTTAGCGTGATTGTCTCAGAGGAGTTGACCGGGGAGAGGGTGGGCCCCTGAGGCCATCTTAGCACCAGCAAATGTTTTTTTTCACTATGGAGCATGCTGTTTGTGGTAATCAGTTTCCTTGGTGGCTCCTCAGATTGAAGAAATCCTTTGGATGAAGGACAAAACATCTCAGCAAAAAATAAATCGTCCAGATGACCTGACTGGACATTGTTGGATTTTTATCTGGAGCATTGAGCATGGACTTTGGTGAGATGAACCAAAGTTGGTTTGGATTCATGGGGAGTCTTCTCTCTCATTTTTTTCAAGTTCTCCGATTTTAAAGTGGTGAAATCTTAATGTGATTACAGTGTTTGTTTGTTTTTTCTGATGTAATCTGATTTGGGGGCAGATGTTTTTATAGTAAAACAACAACAACAACAAAACATTCATACCATCAAAAGGACACTTAAGGTTCTGCTTTCTGAGTGGTTGGTGCAACAACAGTTTGAATCTAAACATTGGTTGGGATTATGGATTACATTGAGGGTTGTTTGATACTGCAAAAGTAAAGTTGAAACCAGGAACGCTACCTAAAGTTCAAGTTAAGCACTTCACCCCTTTTGCCTGACAAAGACTTTTTGCTCTTATTAGCATTTCTCATGCCGACCAGTGGAAGATGTTAGCTTCTATAGCACCTTGATCCTGGTTATAAAACTCATCAGAACAAGTAGCTAAAGTTGTTTTTTCCCCTCAGGAGTTACGGTTAATAATTTAATTAATTAAATTTAATATTGTTGAAGAAAAAAAAAATTCCTTTGACCCGTTCTATTACCTTCTAGTTCACCACTTCGTTATATATCCTGATGCATGCTCACTTTGATATATACTTTAAATGGACTGGTAAATGGACTGTACTTATATAGCGCCTTTCTATCTTATCGCGATACTCAAAGTGCTTTACAACACAATCTGTGCCCTCATTTACCCATTCATACAGCACTCTATCTATTCAAAGCTAATTGAACAAATCAATTCTAAAGAGACTAATCAGTACTTTATCACATTCATACACCAATGGGACACACATTGGAATCAACGAGGGGTTCAGTGTCTTGCCCAGGGACACTTCAGCATGTGACTGCTGGTTGATTCGAAACCCCAACTCTTGCATTGGAGGCTGCACTGCTCTAACCACTCAGCCACAGCCGCCCTCGAAAATCACTCATCTGCGTCACAGTGTTCTTCAAAATAAAAGTGAAAGTCTATCCATTTCATCATTGCTGGTGTTTTATTCACCCTGAATGGAAACACAAACCATAGTAAAATTGTGCTGGCAGACCAAATTAGTTAATTGGCAAATTAACTCTGTGGAGCCCCAATTAAAGAGCCAATTAGCACAGGACACATGCATTTGGATGTTACCAGTTAGAGGAGGCTTTCACACAGAACATGTTGGGTATAAATTTGCTGTGTTGATTAATGAGGAAGGGTTAATGGGAGGAGCAGGTCAGTGTAATTCCACTGCTTTGTCTGAATTGTCTCCCTTGGAAACAGAGGTGCTATGCAGGCCTCATGTCCAAATTTGTTACTTGTAGATGACAAAATGTGCATTTATAGCACAGAATGTGCGCTGTAGGCCAGTGGATTCTGATCTTTTTCCTGATTGCTCTGCCACTTTTGTCCCAATGTCAATTTTTTTTTAATCTACCAGCAAAATAAACATTTAGTCTTAAAAAAAAAAAAAGCATGGACGTTGCTGAACTCAGTTGTGCATTTGCACTAGTTGGAATTCAGAATAGCAAAAGAGTTTGAGGTGTTGTGGAACAAGATGGAGAGGGAAAGAAATTAAATAATTTATGAGCACGCAGTGTTAGTTTTTTCCCAGTGTTTCTTTTGAGTTTTGCCTCCTTCCTCCTTCTTTTCACCTGCCTTGTTTGCTTTTCTGCAGTTTTTATCATCCAGCCTTCTCTTCTCAGTTTCTTCTGTAGAAATGCCGTCTCCTCCAGCTCTCCATAGTTCATGAATTGTTTGACCAACTTCTGTCTGGTCTTTAGCTCAGACTGAAACCTATTCTGGTGAAAAATCTCAGTAGATCCACTCTGTCACCCAAAAGCCACAAAAAAAAAAAAAAAAAAAAGCCATGAGAAGTCAAGTTACAGACAAGCTGTCATAAGAAGGAAGTAATTAAACCATGCAGTGAAAATATATTTATTCAGCTCTGTGGCCTTCAACTGAATAAAAAAAGTCGCACTTTATGGAAATAATTAACTGCATCATGTTGAAAACTGTGGTCCAAGTTGTTTTAGTTTTTAACCAGCTTGTGAAGCACTTTAGTCGACCTTGTGTTTATATGTTTTTTTTTTATAAATGTAATTGAATAATTTGGGGGGTGATGGAGCAGAGGTTAGAGAAGGTGGACCTGTGATCAGAAGGCCGCCAGTTCAACTCCCTGGACCAACAACATTAAAAAAAATGTGTCTCACAGACACCTGGTGTCAAACAATGTTCTCTGAATACACATTGCTATTTGCTTAGTCTGTAATTTACATAAATGTGCACATATATGGGTAGATTTAACCCTAAATGCATGTATACAATCATATAAGCAAACAGCATCATGGCATGTCTTTCTTCACATGCGCTTTGAGATTTAAGCAAATATCTAGAAAATGATTTACACACTTTAGGAAGATTTTCTTTTTGATGTTTCTGTTTCTTGTTGTGTTAAGATGTTTTGTCTGAGTGCTAAAGAGATAATGTTTTTTTTTTTGTTGATAATTTTGAATTCAAAATAATCAATTTGTCATAGTTTTTCAGTTTATATAATGCAAAAGAATCAAATAAATATGTGTGATCATTATAAATGCTTTTGGTTTTGTTATGCTCTCATTTTCTTGGTGTCTTTAAAACACATATTAAAGTAATACTGGATCAGGAGTCACAGACTTTCTTCTAAGTTTGGAGATCTTCGTGTGTTGTGTTATCTCCCAGACAGACCTTTGCAGCAGGTGTGCTGTGTTTATCCCGGTTTAGTCAGACTGTGGAGACAACTGGTTGTGAGTGTGAGCTAATCTCATGGTGATGTGTTTCCCATCTGAGGATTGTCTTGACAGAAGCTACCAGTGAATCCGAGTGAGACTAAAATAATTAACCACAACGGACCTAGACTGCCATTTCTGTTTAGTTTAATTTAGTCTTACTTCATAATTGTTTTATTAGCTTTTTTAGAAGAAATGCTAATAAAGCAATAGTGGAAAAAAAGGAAAAGACAGAGTTAATTCATCATAAATCAGAAAGTGGAAGGGGGAGGATTTACACAGAAGCAAAATGAAGGAATATGAAGGAAAATGAACTAAATATTTTGGAGGAAGGAGGATACAATGATGTTTGGGTGGAATATTAATGAAAAAATGGCAATAAGAAGAGATGGGAGTGACTTCTACTCAGACTTCTTCAATGGCATCACACTCTTGTGGGCATAGACATGCACTTTATATTCACCACTTGCTCGGTGAAGCCCTGACCACACATTTACAGTGTTGAAAGGCACCACCTACTTTACAGTCTCTCCTCAAACACATGGCAAGAGAAGCCGTTCGCTGCAGTGTGGCTCCACATGTCAACATGTTCTAGTTCACTGTGGTTGCGTGGACTTGTCTCCCATCATGCAACTGTTTTTACATTAACAATTTGCCCACTGTGTGTTGGTTTTATTATTACAGTACTTGTGAAATCTGAAAGTGGTGCAAAAAGAATAACCTGCAGCCACACCTATCACTTTGTAGAAGATTATCTAGCAGCCACGTTTTCTTTGCTACAAAGCTCAGTTACATCCTGCAGAAATCTCTGAACCACATGATTACAAAAGAAGGCATGCCAAAAATTAACTCAACATTTTGTGTTATTTGAAAACGTGGTGGTAAGAAAAAGTATTCCAACTTTGTTCTGTGTTAAGTTTCACAGTTTTTTCCGTGGCCTGGGTTTGGTAACCTTTAATATCCTAATGCACCCAGCATGCCAAGGCTCTACAAGGTTACGCGTACCCTGCCAGTATGAACACACACTGCTGTAAGTGTGTGTGTGATCCTAGGAGCTGCACACAAACACACTGAATTCATTTTACTGCTGCTCTGACAACTGTCAGCTGAAGAAACAAAATTAACGTGCTCAGAAAGCAAGTTTGCTACATAAACCATTAACTTTAACACAGGAGCAGGAAGTTCCAGTTGCAAAACCAACGCTACCAAAAGACCAAATTGGACACAACAGCATGGATCTGTGAAACACAGGACCAAGGATGAAATGAACTGGAGGAAAATCAGTGATATGGTACAGGTGTGATAATTATCAATCACACCCAGGTGAGCAGAAAATTGACCTGACAAACACATTAGGGGACAGGCAATAAAAATAACATGAAACTTTATTTTATAATAAAGATAAAAAAGATAAGCAAAGTAGGGTAGAAGAAACATAAATTACATAAAGGCAGTTTCACTGAGATACATTGCAGTTTATGACCGGATAAAGTTTTTGGTATGTGGGAGCTACTCAATGACCACTTATGGACTTCTGCAAATTATTTATCAAGTGGCGAGAAAACATAAAACAGAGGAAAAGGGAGCATCTGGTGCAACACACTTTTTCCCCTGTGGGATTACATGTGTCAATCTGCACCATTTATCTCTTGTCAGGATAAAAAAATAAAGTGTGTTAAAACATTTTTAAAATGATTTGATGTACATTTTT
The DNA here is from genome assembly GCF_014905685.2 of Nematolebias whitei. Lineage (NCBI taxonomy): Eukaryota > Metazoa > Chordata > Actinopteri > Cyprinodontiformes > Rivulidae > Nematolebias > Nematolebias whitei. The sequence goes on along the minus strand of NC_056508.1, from coordinate 37,495,557 downwards.
ATATTGATGTTGCATACTTTCCATGACACAATTAATCCTGTTTACAACCACATTGATCTTTGATGATGATCCCAACAGGTTGTGGTTTAGGATTGAGCAGAAGCTCGGATGGAAAACTGAGAGATAGACGAACATCATGACAAAATAAGAAAAAAAAAACCATTAAATATGACCCAACATTTAGAAGTGATTTAGACACGACTAAAGGCAAAAACAAAGATTCCTCAAGGGGAAGGGGAAGATAAAGAGGGTTGAAGCAATCTGAGGATCATTCAATGAAACAAAAAACATGACAGAAACACTATTGGGGAGAATCCCACTAACGACGAACAGATGGAAGACAAACCTCAGTTCAGCTTGAGCTGCACACTATACGTAACTTTATATTCTTCCTTTATATCAGATATTTATTTAGAATGAAGTGTGATTTTATACTACTACAAAAAAAACAGGCAAAAACAGTTTCTTCTTGATGATTAGCTTTTTATAAATTCATGTTTAAATTGTTTCTTAGGGTTGTTGAGTTGTGAAGCAGCTGAATCATTCAGTGCTTTCCAATGATGTTAAGTATCTACATTCAGCCAAGCTGTAGCTGTTGTGGCTTTTCCACTGTGGTTCGGATGGTTTTGTGCACCAAACCATCTGGTAATTTAAACTAGATGGAGATCTAAACAATTCAAAGAACAAAAACTGAAGTTGCATTAGAAGGCAGTTCGCCTGAGCACTTTTCTGAGTGCAGCTTCTAAACAAGAATGTCAAAGTTAAAGATTGATTTTTCTCGGTAGTAAAAACACATATGATTGTTTAACAAAACTATGAGATATAAATGAGTTTATTCACTAATGAAGACAGAATAATTTTAATAAAAATGACCTTGATCATCATCTGGAGTTTAGTTATCAGGAAGAGAACAAAAACTAAGGCCCAAAATGTCAAAGTGGGAGTGTTGCTGCCAGGAATGTCCTGAGTTCATCTCATGTAGGAGATAACATTCAGCTTCATGCAGTTATAATGATTATTGTGTGAACACACATTCTTTGTCTTTGTCATAACTTTAAACTCTTTAAAACAAAACCTTAACAGTAACTTTAGAGTTCATTTAAATTAAAATAATTTTAAACCTCAAAGTTAAGTTCCAACCCACTCACAAACACGTTTTTATCTATCTATACCTCATTTATCTATCATGATTTTTTTGTTATTAGTTTTTAGAAGTATGCAGAATTATGTGATTTTTAAGCACCATAGTTAATCTTTAAGCAACAACACACACACACACAAAAATAAATGTTACAGCTATTTTTAAATGCTGTGTATTTATGCAAACATTTGATTTCAGCAGGTGTGCTGCATTTGTAACTGGTGGGTCACATGTGGCTGAAGAATGCTGTGATTGCAGCTTCTCAACACTGCAGTGTCCCAAACCTGTCTACAGGAGTGGCCAGCTGTGCTCCATTTCACCTACGTTTCATTAGAGGAATTACATATGCCACTGTAAACTGCAGCCTAGACTAAAAAAAAAAATAACAATTTGAAACTTTACACCAGTCCAGCATCAATCTCTAGCATGCAGCAGTCTCACACATGGTTTAACACCTCTGTCTCTCACACAAACAGCTCTTCTTTTAACTTTCTAGGAATCCTAGATTAGCATAAATTGCTGTCATTGTTGCCAGGATGATTGACAGCTCTTTGCACTTACAACATGACTATTAGTGCAATGATAGAAATGAGCAGGTTTTCTGAATTTAGTGGAACTGAAAACTAATGCAATCCTTTCTGTTACAACTCGAGAGGAGTTACATAGTTAATGTGTTAGTGCAAATGGGATTTTATTTACACAGGGCATGGAGCTGCATATCTTTTACATCTTGTATGAGAGTATTATGTCATTCTTGATAATAACACTGTGCCAGTTGTCTACCTTGTCTGTGCATTTGAATTTCTTGCTCTAACTTTACTTTTATAGGGGGAAAAACAACCAACTTCAAATAGGAACAAATAATCAAAAAGTGTCTTTTTCCATTTTTTTCTTCTTCTTTTTTAATTTGTGTACAGTGAATACTGGAAGCAACATGCACCAGAAGTACAACACTGATATACTCAAAGTGTGGCTTTAATTAAAGGCAGGCATCGGTACAGCTCCTTGATGATGCAATATTTTTAAGTTACCAAAGAAGTTTAACTTGACACCAGAGTTGTCATGACGTACAAGGCTTTAATGGTTGATTTGCAGAGAACAAACTGGCTTGATAAAACATGCTGCCCCGTTAAAAAATGTTGGAGTTAAAAGGAAAAGAGCTCATTGTGTTTGTCTGCTGATGTTTGTAGAGGAGTCTGTCAGAGACAGTGAGTTTGTTTCAGCTCCGTTAGAACGTTCTGTACTTGTTGGTCGAAACAAACTTTAAAGATCGCAGCCTGTTTCTGTTTGTCTTCAGTTTCTTCTTTAGAATATGATGATTATTATTATTCTGGTACCTCTTTACAATAAGGCTCCCCTTATAAATGGCTGATAAATAGTTTAAAGATATATAATTCCTCTATAAACATGTTATAAATCATTAATAATTGTTTATTATGCATTAATTAAGGGTGACAGAGACAAAACTGACCAGTTTCTTGTCAAATAGTGAGCCAAATCTGTTCACCTATATATTTCATCTAGAGTTGTTAAATTAAACATTTTAGACTAAGTTACTACCTTGTGAGCACAATAAGCATTTGTAAACCCATTTTTTTTAGGATATATTAGTTGTAGATACTTATAATGCAGTGATAATGTACAATATTATATGCTAAAAAATGTTAGGTTTACAAATGGTTATTGTGCTTACAAGGTAGTGACTTAGTGCAGATTTAGCTCACTATTTGGCAAGAAACTGGTCTCTCTGTCACCCTTAATTAATGCATAATAAACAATTATTAATGATTCATAAAGTGTTCATAGAGGAATTAATAACATATAAACTATTTATTAACCATCTATAAGGGGAGCCTTATTGTAATGTGGTACCCCAAACTGCTTTATCTCAATATAAACTGTCATTTTTGCTTTAATAATTAAACTTTGCAATGATCTATTCCTATCTTTTCTCTTCCTAAATGTGTTTTTCTTATTAACTCTAAGGTTTATTCAAGAAATTGCCTTTAACACTTTGTTTTTCAGTGAGTTTCACACTTATTTATTCTTCCTTCCCCCTAAAGTTTTCTGCCTCTGACTTTAAACGGCTTCGTTTTTTCCCTTGACACGTTGGCTCCGGGAAGAGGGAGTGTGTAAAAGAAGGAGTGTAAGGAGAGTTGAGCCAAAACAGAAGAAGTTGGTCAAGACTGCTTATTACGCAGAGCTCTCCAATCTTCCTTTACTTGGCCGGCTACCTGCAACCTCGAGCAGCATGGAGGATGCGGGCTGTGGTGAACAGAGCTTCATTCCTGTGTGTTTGTGGAAAAACCATTTTAAATTTGACCCCATTTTGGCAGAACTTCATCATTATCACCCATTTTCATTCTTGTCTTTTTTTTCCTCAACAAAAGAGGCTCTTAAAGCAGAAGTAGTATAACAGCTATTTACATCGTCTCATTCTCTGATTCCCCCCTCACCACTTCAACCATCCTCAATTGCTGGGTGTCGGTGGGGATTTTTGACCTATCCGACACAAACAGGCTGTGAAGCGCACCTGTGATGGATGTGTGTGCCTGGGAGCTAAAGGCTTGTGAGCAGCTGTTTAGACGTCTAAAAGTGAAATTACAATTATGGCAAAGGTGTGCGCCTCTTTACATCGATGGATGTGCGTCTGCATGATGGGCAATGACTGAATTTTTGGACAGGTATTGCAAGGGTTTGCACAGTCTGTGGATGTTTAAGAGTTTGATGTGAACAGAAGCAGTAATTTCTTTATAAATCTATTCTGTTATGTCTTGACACAAATAATGCTTTTTTTAAATTGTCTGTCAAAATTATAAAAGTGGTTTGCTGAAAATTTAATTGGTTGGGTTTAAACATAAGAAATCTTTTGTGAAATGCAATCTATAATTTTCTACTATGTTCTATTGTGTGTGTGTGTGTGTTTGTGTGTGTGTGTGTGTGTGCATATTTGTTACATATTGTGACAAGCAAAATCACCTGTATGAACGAACTGCATCAATGTTCAGAGCTGAGCTCGTCTCAGATTTCCCTTGGGAGCCTCTGGGCGCACACGCACACTAATAAGCGCACAATCTAGTGTTTCAACAGGCCCTCGAGGAAGTGTGTGTTTCTGAATAAGTGTGTGTGTGTGAGTGAGAGAGAGAGAGTGTATTATTAATCCTCGATGGTGCTGAGAGCAGCCTGTCTGGTTGGATCAGTGCCCGTCAGGATCAGTTGGGTCTGCTCATTGCTATCACATCTAAGGTCTTAATGAGGCAGCGCAGCAGCACTGCTGTGTGTGTGTGTGTTCACATTCACCGAATGCATCTTATCTGCCTTTTTTTTTTTTTTTTTTGCAAGAAAGTGTTACCAAATCAGAGTTTCTCTAAATCCAGTCATCTTAAACATTTTGCATTAAACCAGTTAAACTCCAGTGGAGATGCCACCACTGCTGCTGTAGGACTCAGTTGAACTGAATGCTGGTGAAGATTCCCAGTCATCCAGGACATGGTAAATCCAACCTTTTAAACCATTTTTGGAGTTGTGCTGGACATTTTATTTTTTGTCCTTGGATTATGGCTAGGGTTAGGGTTAGCCTAATCCTAACTGCTGCTAACACCTTTGCTATGCATTCTGCATCAACACGTGCAGGATGTTTAAAATACTAGAACTAAATCCTTAAAAAAAACATCTGGATAAGTACAAAATATTTAACTAAATTGGTTTATTTACACATTTTGAAAAATTCGAGACCTTTAAATGCATAGTCTGTGTGCGGGCTGAGGATCATAGACTGTTTTAGTAGGTGATTTCCATGGTTTTTGTCTTTTATCTGACTTCCTTGTAATCTTTGCTAGTATAGAAGCAACTAAGGTATGATTAGAGTGTACTTCAGAATTACAAGACCCTCTGCAGAACATTTGGGAAACAACCAGAAAGCTGCATCAAATATAACTCCTCCATATAAAAGAGCAAGTGATTGTTTGAATTGGTTTATGTGCTCAACATTAAACATGCACACAACTTTTCTAAATGTATAATCTTTGATATATGTGTGCCTTCTCTCAGAAGAACAGAAATCAGATTGTGTTTTTTTTAAAGAAAGATGCTGCAATTACAAGGATGAACTGTATGTAAAGTTATGATTCAGTTGTTGATATAATCCACTCAGTGACCTCCAGGATGAGCTCTTCTTGTCTGTGCAAATGTGTCTTTACAACCATTGAATGTGTGTATATGTAATTCTTCAGTGTGTATGATCACATGAATTCACTGTCCCATCGCTGAGCTTCCTGACTCCACAGTCCCTACACCTACTCCAGCTAGCTGCCCTCCTGTGATGCGAAAGTCCTCCCACTACACACACACCCTTCCATCTTTTCAAAGTTGTGTGATCACATCAAAGTGAAACGGAGAGGATTACAGGTTTCTGTGCCTCAAGGGGTCTCTAGTAAGAAACCCCCTGACTGTGGCAAACACATGCACACCCATTTTCCATTCCATACGCCCTTCCCACCCCAGGGGCCTCTATAATCCATGAGGTGTCAGGAGGTCAGGGGACCGTGTCATTGACGTCCCTTTAGAACCCACATAGTCCGGCTATATGCTGCATGCTCTTAATGTTTGTTTTTATCTTTTTTTGTGTGTTTCCAACTGTTACCTCACCAGCCTGTTTACAGGTTGTTGTTAGTGGTGTTTTTTTGTTTTTTTTTCCAAAACCAGAAGGAAGCAAAACATTCACTTTTTGTTGTTTATATCCGTATAGGGTTTGTTTCTCCTCTTTTTTTTTTATCCAAGGAAAATGCAGAAGAACTCGAGATATCTTGAGTGCCATTGCCGACACGGGTTTAATTTCTAAAAATTAAATCTTTTAATTTTCCTGATCAAGGAAATGCAGCACACAAGTAGGAGGTGAGGTGTTCATTGGGTGATGAAACAAATCTGATCAGTCTGGTAAAGTGTAACATGTGTGAGGATTGGTGTGTGTTGTTTGTCACCCCTGTGGTTTTCCGGCTCCTACACACCTGTCCCTTACCCTAATCACCCCAGGTGTCATTCATTGTCGATCATGGGTGTTCCTATATATTCTGTGTCTTGTTCCGTTCTGATTGCCCGTGGATTGTTCTCCGTCATGTTCTGTTCCTCCCGTGATCACCTCCCCACATGTCAGTTTTGCTGCTGCGTCAGCTCAGTTTTGTTGTTGTGAATAATAAATATCCTTTCTAATCCACAAGTTCCCGAGTTCTGTCTGCACCCTGAGTTCAACCATACGCTCAGACCATGACATGATTCTTAAGTATTGTTTTCTTCTTCTTTGTTTCAAATATTCAGACAACACCCCCCCCCCCCCCAATTAACTTAACTTAATTTCAATACAAATTGAAACATGTGTTTGGTCAATGAAATGTCACTATTGTGCACACATTTGTGAGAGGAGTTTAGTATTAAACCTGGGACAGTGAGCATCAAAGTTCCCATCTGACACATGCTGTAGCTCTGAAGATCTATGTGCTGTGATTTACAGGCCTGGCATTCAGACCTCTGCACGTCTGCAACTGTTGAGCCTATTTTTATCCAGCAGGCCTCCCATACATCAGCATCAGAATAATTTAATCACGATACTGAGTATGTTAATAATGTTTAGTATCTGGAGCCACCCTTTCTATCTTGCTCTTGAAGAATCTTGTCTGACTTTGCATCTGTCCACCAGGACTTTCAAAGCATTCTTCATCAGGGTGTAGCTACAATGCAATATGCTCATGCTGTCCACTGTAATTTAGATGTTAAGAAGACGCTATGTTGACTCACAGCAGATTAGAATAGAGACCTGAAGAAGGAAATATGCTTTTAATGAAAGTATGGTCGATTACATCACAAATCCCTCAACAGTTGTGTGTTTTTTTTTTTTTTACAGGCAGGACGTCTCTGCAGAAAATAGTATTCATCTTTACTTGAGATAACTCAAATGATCTGAAAATTATCAGAAAATCTAATTTGATCATCTTCACGTCCACATTAAACATCTCCATCTTGTGAAAAGTGTTAAGATGGGAGCTTGGACTTTGTGTTTTTGCTGAGCGGTTCTGTTCCAACAGTAACCCCTCTGCCTCGACAGCATTTATGTTAATAGGTGCAGTTTTTAAAGTCAATGTGGTGCCATTAAATCCACTGAAGCATGACCACCCAACACTGTGGAGCTTGTGTTTTTTCTTTTTATTCTGGGTGTTTTCTTTAAGGTTGACTTCAGAACGGAGTAAACGCTACATTAATTTTTCTAAATTCACAAAGTGAGCGTGGTCAAACCCACTAAATAATTCAAACATCTAATAAAACAGTTCTTTTAGGGTGGTTGGGTTAAAATTAGAAGCCAAAATTCATTTACTTTTATTTTTTCTTCTACTTAGTCTGGAGAGAGTGTTGAACTTCTAGGAGATTGCCAGTGGGCGGCTAGACTACAGTTACAGTAGCTGCCGAGTAGCTATCTGCCCTGCAAAAGATGAAATATTGAACATTTATCCTGCATGTTTTTGTTGTAGAAACAACATAATTAAACTGATATATCTCTGTGTGTCACTTTGCATTTTACAAGTCAGTTGCCAGAAAAATTTAACCATTTTATTTCGGGGGAACAAACGTCATGGTAACAGCACATAGAGCAGTATCTAATTAATCTGTTTTTAATTGAGCAAACAATATTTGTATTGTTCAAAAAATCTTCTTTTGTTTTATCTTGGAAATCATGACATTTTAATTTAAGATGCCAAAAGGAAACATCTGATTAAAAATAAAGTAGACAGTGAGTTTTTGTTGTTATATGGTGCTTGACACATCAGGCTCCATAGGTTGAGGAATTAATAGATGAAACATGAATTTGGTTTAAAGCAAGTTATTTATCATGGACAGGTAAAAAATAAACATTAATAATGGATGTTGTGTAACATTATAAATCATCACCTCCAGTTTCACATTACATCTTTAATAAAGCATTATTGTGTCATTCAGTTTTCTCAGAACATCAGAGGTTTTGTACCTAAATAAATCAGATAATATCAAATTGTACAAGTCAAAATATAGATCATGGATTATATCAGGATCCTGGGATGTTTTCTACAATCCCTTTATGAAAGTGGTTGGTTGGCTGGTTAGATAGATAAATATATTTCAGTTAAATTAGTTTATTTTAAAAATGTCAAAAGGAATAAAACAATGATAGAAAAAGGGATGATTCCCCCCCCCCCCCCCCAACAAACTAAATGACATCCCCACAGTCCAAAGACACACTCACATCCTCACATTTGTTTAAAGGTCTCCAATAATAAGAGCTGCCAGTGTTGGCTGTTCTGCAACATGAAACATGCAAAGCCCTGTTTTTAAATGTACAAACACAAATCAGCTGATCTTGTTTAACCAAGCTGGGTCAGTTTTTAAATGTTAAACTTTTGTACCTCTTAATGCATTCCTAATTGTTAAACATCTAGCTTTACAATGTATACACTGAATAGATGACTCCAGGGAAGAGTCTGCTGTGAAGACACTGGTTTAATGGTCATCCCACTCCAATATAAAGATCATTTCGCTTCAGTGACCTGCAATAAAACACAGATTCAGCAGGGGACTATTAGGACACTGAGCCCTCATCTGTTTCAATAGCACAGAAGCCTTTACTGAGACAAAAGGCCTTTGTCAGGATCACAGAGCTCACGCTGCAGCCTGTGGAGACATCAGGCTGGTTTATGACAGACAGGTCAGCAAGGGGGCACCCAGTGGGCACACAGATTACTTTAATTGTATCGATGCTTGACAGTGTTTGGAGCTCTAAAGATAATTATGCATTGCGTGAAAATTGCCTGCAAACTTGGAAAGTGAACACACATCCTTGTTTTAATGTCCATCCTGACATGAGACCTATGAGGTAATGAAATCATCTTTTCCAGTGTGTGTGTGTGTGTGTGTGTGTGTGTGAACTTTACCAGGTTCACTGTGGCTGCTGCACATATTCAATTCAGTTTATTTATATAGCTCCAAGTCCTGACAGAAATCATCATTCCCATCACTGGAATTACGGAGACTGGTATTTCGTTTTCCATTGATTTTCAAAGGATTTCATATGGCTTTTAAATATCATTTTATGCTTCTTTTCAGTTTTTTTTTTAAATTGTCAGTTTTTAAAATTCCACTCCTTGAGGTTGTATAACTTTTCTATTGAATTCAGTCAAACTCCAATGTAAATAAGCGCTGCTGATAAGCCTTGTTTAAGTTTGTCAGACTGCTGCTTTGAAATCTGTGCTGTTCTTTCATTTAGTGGAGTGAGTTGTCTTTCTTTATGAGAGCTCTCTGGAACAGATCCAGTCAGGAGACCAGAGGCAGCCCTCACTGCTGTTTTCTGGTTTTAACAGACCCAGTGGCAGGCTACCAGTGGCCTGCAGGCTGCCCTTCATTGTTTCTACTTTCTACCTTTACAGCTAAACGTTTAAACTGTGTAACCACACTGAGGCACTTGAAATCACATCTCTTCCCTAAACCACATTTATTTTATCCATTAAGAGACCAGTTCAATCATCTATGCAGTCAGAGCCATAAACATCATGGTGTTATGTTAAAGACTTGTATCAACTCACACCTGAGGAGCACAACTTGTGCATTGTTTAAAGCAACTGAGCAGATTTGATCAGGAAAAAATAACTCCTTTTCCATTTAAAGTTTGATGAATGATTATTCCAGGCAGAGCAAAGACTAGCCACAAGTTTGTCGGCTGGGTGCTGAGCCAGATGGCTCAAATTCAGTACAAGCTGAGAGCTTCAGATCCTTCATTCCCTCAGTCCTTTTCAAATCAGCCAGAGACTCTGCAACAAGATGTCTCGCTTTTTTGTTTCGCCTTGTTTCAGACTAAATTCCAGAAAGACCTGTTGTAACTATTGGCTGCTTCATTTTTCATGGTGTGTGTGTGTGTGTGTGTGTGTTTATACAAGACTGAAGACTTAATTTACTCCTCTTGCAAGTGATGTTTACAGACTCACAAATACTGTTAAGAACTTGTATCTAAGCTGTATCTATTTGTAGTATTTGTATCTATTTAAGAATCTAAGCTGCATTAAGGTGGAAAAAGCCTGCACTAAAATATTTTTCTGAATAAGTTGATTGAGCTTTGTACTTTATTGTGCTATTTTTTCCCCAATACATCTGTGTTTTAGATAAGGTCTTTAGGTAACTTACATCAGAAATTGAACACTAAACTTCCCACTGATCTGGGACAGATCTGGTTGGCAGGCTGCAGGCTGACAAAGTCCTCTGGATGGGAGACAAAATGTTTCTTCACTTAAAGAAACAGGTCCAGATGACATGATTTAACCATTTTTGTTATCTACCTTGATGATTGAGCTTACAAATCTGTTTTCTGGACCACTTTGGCCTTGGTTGTCCACAGGCTGTTTGAGTAGCAAGTTGGCCACCTGGCCTAAAACACTTGATTGCTGTTAATGATGATTGATGGATTCGGATGGGTGTGCTCTGTCTGCACGTGTTAAAAGCCTGCTTCTGAGATTCCAACAGGACTTTGGCTTGAAACACAGCAATGAAGGCTACCTATGGGACAGATCTGGTTGGTAGGTCACAGACTGACGAAGTCCTCTGAATGAACTAAAGATACTTGTCCAGATGACATGATTTAACCGTTTTTGTTGTTATCTACCTGGATGATTGAGCTTACAAAACTTTTTTTTTTTTTTAAACCATACTGTTTAAAACTATTCATTTTTTTTCCGTCGTTGGTGGTCTGACTTTTTTAAGTATTTACTTACTGAGTATTCAGGTGAAATGAGGCACTGCTTGCTGACCTGCTCTTCCAGGTAAATCAAAATGCTGTCATCGTGGGTAAAAACGCTGCTTTTTCATGACTGTGGCATTTTTCTGCTCTCGTGTAGAGATGTCTGTTTTGCCTTGCTGCCCATGCATCACCTGCTCTTTTAAGGCTTCCTGTGCTAAGTAGCTGAATGAGCTGAATCAAAACACAACAATGCTTTCAACGATGCGGTTGAAGTGGATTTTGTTTAAAATCTAAGCTTGGAATGCAACTTTTTACACGCCTGCTGAAATTCTAGTGCAGTGCGTGTGAAAGCACGCAACGCTGTTTCTGGATGCTTTTTTTAACTTTAGCTGTGAAGATTACATTCAGAACACTGACTGCTTTTGTTCAAATTACCGGTAAACTAATTGTTATTTCAAATCTTAAGCCCATTTATCTCTTTGTAACTTTGAAAACAATTTATATGTACTTTAGAGTGTTACTGTTTTCCAACAAAGACTCTGTTCCTAAGGAGCATTAAAAGCCATGTTTGTAGTACAACCTTTTCATCCAACTTATAATTATTGCCCACTGCCAAAGACAAGATATTTTTGTCTATATCTGTGAGTGCATATGAGCGTGTGTACTCATCTATAGTGTTAGCAAAATATCCCTGGATTGATTTGAATGAGCCTTTCAGAAGTAATCATTGACTGTACATCTACAGATGATAAACTTTTTGATGGTCTTTACAGCCAAATGATCTTTGGAAACACAAAACTGCGTCTAAATCAGCCAGATTTACAAATATTAGGCTAATATTTGTTGTAAATTCAGCAGAAAGTTCAAACTGTGGCATTAACTGTTGGTGTCAACCTGTTTGTCTGTTGGCAAAACTTCTCATGAACCACAGGACCAATTTTAATAAAACTCTCAAAGTCTTCACATGTACATCTACAATTGATATGCTTTTGGAGTCACCCAATTCAAGATGGCCACCACAGTTAATCAACTCTGACAAACACTTACCGGTAACTGGTAAATAAAACAATCTCTATTAAATAGTAGATAATGAGCTAAAATGTGGTGTGGTAGTAGCTCACAGTCATTCAATACACCGCCAGTAAGATTTAAGAGATCTCACAGCTCACATGAGATTGTGCATCATATCTTTACAAAGTTTGACTAAAATAACTTTCCATCATGAAATAATCTTAGTTTAAATCTCTGGCATGAAAGGCAGTGAGTGATATGCGTTCCTTCAAGAAATTTGAAAACCTGAAATCATGGAAAACATTTGCGCATTTGACCCTTTTTTTCTTCTTTTTGAGTAACTGGGTCTTTCGTGCACAGTCTTGTAAAAAGGAGCATGTAAAACGAGGTGTTTTGAGCAGAAGGTGTTGAGAAATGTTACAGTAATAAACAAAATGCTAAAAAAAAGTGTTCCAAATAAAATCCAAAACCTTTTGATGAGCTTATTATTAAGGGCGCTTCTTTGGGATGCACAAATGTGTGCATGCGTTTAGTCCGTTAATAAATGAGCTTTTTGTTATGCAGTCTGGTGGTTCTAAAACCAGGAACATTACATCATTTGTAGCTGCTGTGCTCTTTAGCTTTAGTTCAAAAAGCGTTCAATACAAAAACAACTGGACTTTATTTGTAACAGAAGACGTTTCGCTCCTCATCCGAGGAGCTTTCTCAATTCAAAGAGCATCATGTCCTGGATGACTGAGAATCTTCACCAGCATCTTTAGCTTTAGCTTCTCTCATTTTGACTTGTGCTTTTTACCCTTGAATCTATTAAAATGCAATCCTGTTCTCCTCCTTTTCCTTCCTTTCTAAAGTGCAATTTGTGTGAATATACATTAACTTTGAGCAGAGACGTGAAATCTCCTCAGGGCTAACCACTTAACTACCCAATAAAGCCCTGTTGCTTTCACCCTATTCTTGCCCCCATGATCTCCTGCCAATCAAACAAGTGTAAAAGCCACAAGTTACCTGCTGATTCAGTCATTTCATTCTGTAAGGCTTAGAGCTACCCCTCCACCTCCTCCTCCGCTTTTTTATTTGTCCCATCTCCCCCACCTTTCATTTCTCTGTTGCAGAGAGGCTTATCCTTGTTGGTCAAAAGCCAGGGAAACTCTTTTCTCTCCACAAGCAAAACAATTGGCTCCTTTCTATGCATTACTTGTTGTGCTCATTTTCTTCTCCATCCCTACCACCTTCCATCTCGGTCTTATTCTTTGTGTGGGACTACACAGGCAGGCCTGCTGCAGGCGCTGAGTGCTTGAATCTCTGCATCTTGTGTTTTCAGGCGTTCCCTTCTCTTCTACCAGCTGTTTTTCTATTTTCTCCACTTTCTCATTCTTGTTAGGTTTCTGATGAGGTTTTATTTTAAACTATTTTTTTCTTCATATTTTCAAAAAGTTCAACTTTCAGCGTTCTATGTCACATTTTTCTTTTTCTTTTGTCTTATGTTGTCTCTTCTCTTTCAGTTGAAGTTTTCCACATCATCACAAGCAACCATCAAGTTAATTACTTTTCATCTGCTGTCTTCTCTTGTCATTACTTTTTTTTTTTTGCTTAAACCTTATCTGTTCTTTAAGTGTCTGTCCTGCCACTTCACACCATCTAATCTGTTATGCCTCAGTCTGTTGTGCTGCACATTCTATTTTCTTTCTTGCTTCCTTGTTGCCTTCCTCTCTCCTGTCGTCATCTGTCACTTCACCTATGTAGCTGTCAGTGATTCAAGCTTCCATTCTTATCTTTCATTGGCTTGACCTGTGACATTTAAAGGTTAAACTCCTTAATTTAATTAATTCATCCATTCCTGCATGCAGTACTACGTATATTGTACTTTAACCTCATTCTGTGACGTCCTACCTCAACCTGGAAGAGATTTTGACAGGACAGCTTGGCCCCCATGTGAATCCCTGTCTGTCTATATTATGAATACATTCCCTCTAGACATGCTGCTGCTCCACGTGTCTTGAAGATGAGCTGAATCCTGGTGTCACTGAAACTTTTGCTCACTTCTCAATCGTTCAGACGCATTGTAAAATATGTGACGAAGCGTGTCTGCTCAGGCCTCTGCAATTAAATTATAGCATGTGAGGAACATTACCTTAAAGGACATCTTCAGACACTGCAGTGCAGCTCAGGGGGACACAGAGCGACAATGGGGCTAGTTGTTTGTTTTATAGCAGCCCACAGGAGTGTGAGGGTTTTACTGTTGCCTCTGTCACTCGCGGGAACTGTGATGTGAATTGTGCTAAAGCGTGTTTGAGCGTGTTCCTGTTTGCGAGTCCTGAAGCTGCAGATGACGAGGGCGCTGACGCCCTTCTCCTTGAAAGACTGCAGCATCTTTTCAGCTGTAATGCAGAGCCCTGACCACAGATAAACACACACAGTGTCTCTTTCTGTCTGCGTCACACACTGTTGATTGTACGTGTTGTTACTTTGGGGAGAATTAGCTGTTTTTGTGTATGTTTACATTAAAACTTTGCAGGCCACATATATAAAAGAACTCCAGGCGTTTGGCAGACAGAAGGTGGGAGGTTGTGTTCTGTCCAGTACATGCATGTGCACTTTTGTCCATTCATTAAACGTGAGTGTGTTTACTTTCTGCAGAGTATGGGGGGAGTTTGTGTCTCAGTTCAGCTCTGTCCTCTTGTATTGTGGTCTGGCAGCCATGAGCTTATGAGAGCTCTCCTGTCTCAACGCCTCAATAGCTCCATTATTCATGAAACTGAGTGCCAACAGCCTTGACTGACCTATGTGTGAGTTTGTGTGTATCTCCAAGTCTTTGTGTGGCGTGGTATTCATGTGTGCTTTAAGTACATCGCCACAGCTTTCAGTGGAAGTTCATAGAAATTTGTGAACTAATATAATATTTTCTTTGGCATAGAGAGCTGAAATGAAGATTATTAGTGCCTGAATGGAAGGCAGCTGGACTCTCTTTTCTTTGCGCTCGTAAAGCATTAGTTTGGTTTGAGTTGCTGTCTCCAGTACCTGACAAGAGTTTTCTTTTACTCTGCACCTTCAGAGTTGGTGCTGCTGTTGTTTGGTGGTTGAAACAAATGGGCTCTGTTTCCCAAACTAAATGAGATTAAGATATTGTGCATGACTGAAACAGGGTTTTCATAGTTAATATTGTCACAGCTTGATATAATGATATATTGCACCACATAACATAAGTTAAATACACAGTCCTATTCTGGTCAGCACTGTAAAAACATTTGGTGTACTCTTTGACAAAACTCCTGCAAAGTCAAAGGATTATAAAATTATCTTCATAACGTGTTCATAAATCAAAATTTCCATAACATTTTCAACAAAATTCAAGTACCTTTTTTTTTAATTCACAAACAATTTAAGCTTTAAACACGTTTTACTAAGCTTCATGATCAAACATCCTTTATCTTTATCCGCTTCTTCCTTTTCGGGTCACGGGGGTCACTGGTGCCCATGTCCATCTATCACTGTGCGAGAGGCGGGGGACACCCTAGACAGGTCTCCAGTCCATCACAGAGACATATAGAGACAAACAAGACAAACAACCATTCACTCTCCAACTCACACCTAGGGACAATTTAGAGTTACCAATCAGCCTAACATGCATGTCTTACGTCTGTGGTAAGAAACCGGAGTAAACCCATGCATGCATGGAGAGAACATGACAACTCCACTCAGAAAGGTCCCCAGCCAGGATTTGAACCAGGGCGACCTGCTCGCTGAGAGGTGGCAGCTCTACCCATTGCGCCACCGTGCTGCCCCAGCTCTAAGATCTGTTTCATAAATGTTTTACCAAAAGACGTATAAATACTTATATATATTTTTTTAATGTTTAATAAAAAAGTATAAAGATTTTAAAACCTGATCTAAAGATCAACAGCTTTGTGCTCAGAAACTCTTCAAAAATTTGCAAACATGGATGCCTCGTGTGTTTTCAGGACTGTATGTAAAACCGAAGCTTTTGGCTGCAGTGAGCTGTGTGCAGAAGAAGAAAAACAGGTTGACAGTTTTGTAAAATGAACATTTCTTCAACTTTTAGACTTATTTGCCAATGGGACAGATGAATGGAGACAAGAATGTTTCTATGCATTTCAGTGTTTGCACTTATCACAGGTGTTGTCATAGACAGTAGATATCTAGACCTCCAACTAGAAGCCAGACTTTGAAGCTTAAACAGGACCAACATCCCTGATGGGTTTTAGAGCATCTTAGTTTTTAACTCTTGTTGATTCTTGTAGTTCTTATCTTACTGTTGTACGTCAAAATACACATTTCCCCAGTGTTTAGTTGTAATTAGTTATTTCAGCCTAAAATGAAAAGTCATGTGACATCATAATCTTGTGTGGGAGAGTATGAGGGACTGAAAGCTCTATAACCAGTGCTCCATCTCAAAAAGAAATATCTACATGGCAGCTCCCATAACCTGGGTGCTGCTGCTTCAGTTTCCATTAATGAGAGAAGAAAGGGACACTTAGTCAATTTTACATACAGTCTCTGGGAAATCTGTGAGTTGTGGTACTATTTTAGGAGAATTATAAGAGTGATAAACCAAACTTTGTTCCTGCTATGTTCATATTTTGAAGGTAAAGTAGTGAATTGTTATAATCTTGCCTAAATATATAAGAAAATATTTAATTTCTATTTGTATGACTTTTGGAAGTAATTTAATATTTTCATTCCTAATTAATGAGATAATTAAAAATTGGTTACAACTGTCAGTGTATGCCTAACGTGAGACTATTGTTAAAACATTTTATCATTAAGCATGCAAAGCTTCTTGTTAAATGTACCAAAAGATGCTTTTATTTCACATTTAGTTTTTGCCCTATTCATTCACAGAAATACCATCTGCTCCACAGAGCAGCGTATTTATCGAACACTAGACGGATTTTTACAGAGTGGAACAGAAGAAGGAGTGATAGGGGTAATTTTGGGGAGGGGTAGAGGGGTAAAAATGAAAAGGGGGTAAAAGCCGGCTGCCTGCCTGTTACTCAGTGCCAACTGTGAGGTGCAATATAATAAAGGAGACTGTTTCCAGTGAAAGGCCTTATTGTTCTGGGTATCCACAGACACAGCCCAAAGTACTGAAAGAGGGGTGTGTGCGTGTGTGTCGGTGGGGGGTGGGGTTACATTTTTCACACCATAAATTCTATATATTTATTCTGCAGGTTTTCTTCAGTGATCTTCTTTTTGCTTTTGGTTGTGTTGTTTAGGTACGTTTTTAACTTGGGGATAAAATCACTGACTAAAGCCCCTTTTCCACCACTCCTATTAAGCTTGGATCGGCTCGGTTCACCTCGACTCGGTTTGGTACACATTGTGTTTCCATTGCCCCTTTCAGTACCAGTTCCAGTGGACGGGGTTCAAATTGACATAACGCGCCGTACCAGCTGGTGGGGGTAAGACCATGGAAACAGGTTTCAGTACAGGGTGAGAATTTATTTAGAAGTTTCTGGTAAATTAAAAAGAATACAGATTAATAAAATGATCATCTAAGTTATATATAAATATATAAATTTAAATTTTGATACATTTTCTTCATTGTTTGATGAATTTGCACTCATTGTGTCTACTTTTATTGTTCAGTTTAAATGTGTGGTTTTGTTTCTTGTTCACATATTTTTTTTTTTAGGTTTTCTTCAAAGTTTAATTCTTGTTCTGTGCTTTGTACATCTGTGGGTTAGAATAAAGTTGAACTAAAGGCCTTATCTCTTCTTTAAACATATTTGAGGGAAATATTCCTGAGAAATCCAACAATTTTGTGTATTTTTATGATTTTTCAGCTGAGTTAACGTTAACAGATTATTTAATAGTCATTAAAGTGAAAACAGGATTTCATGATAAAGCCGGCACCGTTTATTTAT
>NC_056508.1:37466210-37477375 GCF_014905685.2 Nematolebias whitei | reverse complement strand
TAAATATTTTTAAAAATAGTTTCTACCATCCGTCCCAGTCCTCATGTCTGCCAGGATCAGGGTTCAGCCTTCATGAGCAGGCGAGGCCGGGGTCCGGGCAACGGCCTTGTGCGAATCAGCAGCTCGAAACTCCGGTGGAGAGGAACCGGGGAGACAGATGGAGCTCCATCTAACTTGCTCTGAATTTTGTCCACCAAACACAAAAAAACACCCGCACTTCAGAATTAGAGCACGGTGTTGTCATTATGTTTTTAAAATCTTAAAAATGGATCCAGCCGCTGCTCCGAGTTCCGAGTAATTGCAAATGGCGGATTGGTGTTTTTGAAAAGTTTCTGAAAGATCCAGTGACTCCTCCCCCTGACCAATCAGTGACCGACAGTGTTCTAAAGTTGCGTTTTGGTACCGGCTCGGCTCGCTTGGTTCCACCAGAGAAACAGGGACCAAAAAAGGGGCCAGCTCTGCAAAAAAAGGATAGTGGAAAAGCGCTCAAAACCGTACCAAACCGAACCGGGCTGAAGAGGAGCGGTGAAAAAGGGGCTTAAGTTTTAAAAAACAAAGAAATTTGTTGCACCAAATTCACCAAGTCCTCTCACACTTACAAACCGTGAAGACTGTGCCGAGTTATTCATCTTTTACTGCCTAAACCAATATCAATTTGAAACACTTGTTAAAAATCCACCAAGACTGTCACTTGAGTAACGGATCTCTCACTCAAGAGATGTTCTGACAAGCGCTGAACTCACTCATTTGTCTATCCATTCACTTTACCGTCAGCGCAGCAGTCCTCAGAAACTTAGCGATGTGACACGGTCTGTCAGTGTGGATGGAGAAAGTGAGAAAGTGGGGGTGGGTGCTTGGACTTGGCAGTGCCACAGACATGGAGAGGTTGAGCTTGGTTTGGCAGTCGCCTCAGCGTATCTGTATCTCACACATGCTGTCTTCATCACTATGGTCAGTGTGTGTTTTGAATTCAGTCCCTCAGTCTCGCTGTAATGTGAAGAGATTATAGTGTTGTTGCCATAATGGAGGCTGGCATAACCACACCCTGGCATGGGCATAAATTTGATGCTGACTAAATATACCTCAGAGTTTTTTTGTTTGTGTGTGTGCATGAGGGCATCCCTGGCACAAGCGGTACACATTACTGAATCATCTCCCTCTCTGTCTCTATTTTTAGGTCTCTCTGCCCATGTGGAGTGTCTTTGTCCTGTCGTGGATGCGAGAGGTGAACTGTGACGTCCTTCACAAGAGGACTAGTGGATGGATTTAGAAAACTCTCCAACAGAAAAGAGCTTTTTTCCCCTGATTGCACTAATTTTAAAAGAAGGCTGAGAAAGTTGCAAGGATCTTTTCAAAGCTCCTAAAATCCAGGAGGACTGCTTCTATCCAAAAAAGAACAACAATTTTGTATAACTGTGACACAGAACTGGGACTCAACCTGTTTTGGGGTGTCCAAAGTCACCAAAAATATCTCAAGTCTAGTTGAAAACAAAAAGGTTTGTGCCAAAATGATGACCATGATGATGATGATGGTCACTTGCACCTCTCTGTTGCTGCTCGGGATGGCTGCTGCCCATGTCTCCTCCAGCACTGTGACCCATATTTCCTCTTTATCCTCTTCTTCCTCATCTCCCTCTTCCTCGTCTTCATCACCACGCATGAAACTTTCGTACAAAGGTAAGAAAGAATCAAATGTTGCAACATTCCTGCCGGGACCGGAAAAGTTGTGAAAGCTGTTTTTGCTTCTGTTGACTATAATACCCATCAGTGCACACAAACATTGACATACACAGAGATTAATGACACAGTGACACAGGCTTATGATTCAACCCAAGGTTTTTATGACTGAAGACAGCTCAATGCACGGCACCCCCACATAAACCAGGGATGTGTTCCATCACTGAAAGATGGCAATTACAGCTTGAGTTGGTTCACCAAGGACAAGCGGCTCACTGAAGACTGTCTGCCAGACAGAAATATGTACTCCCTTTAATTTCAGCTCAGGGTAACATGTAGCAGAGGGGGCAGCGGTGAAGGGTGATGGAAATGATTGAGGAAGGGTGGATGTGGAGGTACATAGCAAACACTTGCCCTTCTTCTCTCTACATAGATCATATGATGATTGCATAATTTTGTTTCAGCAGGCCCTATGTACTATCTACGAAAACAGTTGTTTGCACACGCACACAAAGCTGCATACACAGCTAATTACAAAGTCACAGGGAGGTACACTGGTGTTAATATAACACCCCCCCACCCCCCCACCCCCACGGAAGCCAAACAACATCATTCTGTCTCTTGTGACAGTGTTAACCCTGTCATTAACATTTCCTTTAATGTAAACCTTGGACTCAATGAGTATTTGAGCTTTGACAAGTTTGTCCTGTCACATTTCTCAAGTTAGATTTAAAGAGTGAAAGGAGCTCTAACATTAAGAAATAAGGAACTTGTACTGTGGTTTTGGTTTGGGTTTCAGCACATTTGTCACCATGTTAGGTTAAGGTCAAGATTCTTTAATGTCATTCGTATTGCATGTGATACATGTGGTGGAATTAAATTGTGTACACAGGATCCCAGTTACATCCAACAAAAGTATAAATTGTAAAAGAAAAACAGTAATAAGATCTAAGATATGAACTAAGAATACGCTAAACACTAAATAGTGCAAAAACAATAATACACTGAACAACAGCAGCATGAACATGAGTCTGTGTGAGCAGATGAGTACGAATGAATACAACAGCATGAAACAAATCAGCAGCATGGTTAGTCAGCAGCACATATCAACAATCAAGTGGCATTATAGTGATTTTTTTTTCCCCACAGCGATTAACCTGGTTAGAGATTCATGAGTCTAACGGTTTCAGGGTAGAAGCTGTTCCTCAGTCTAGTGTTTTTAACTTAGTGCTCTGCAACCTCCTGCCTGAGGGGAGCGGGGCAACAAAGTGTGTGTGCAGTATGAGTGGGGTCCGTCATGATGCAGGTGGCTCTCTTCCTGCTTCTGGAGATGTAGATGTCTGTGATGGTGGGGAGGCTGACTCCAACAGACTTCTGTGCAGCCTTCACCACTCTCTGCAAAGCTTTTCTTTCTGCACCTGTGCAGCCTCCATGCCACACGTTGATGCTGGAGCACAGGATGCTCTCCACTGCACACCTGTAGAAGGAGGTGAGGACTGAGCTTCCCAGACCAGCTTGTCACAGCCGCCTGAGGAAGTAGAGTCTCTGATGAGCTTTCTTGATCAGGCTGATAGTGTAGTGTTGTTGCCCCAGCTGAGTTTGTCATTCAGGTACACACCCAAGTACTTGTAGCTGGAGACCACTTCCACTGCAGATCCTCCTTCCATCTTAGTGTAGCTGATCTACAACTGGCTACTGATTTATTGATGTAAAAATATTGATACTGGGCTGTGGTGTCTCTAGGGTCACTGCTACTGTGTATATAGTCCTGAGGCTTCAGGTTTGAGCCCAGGTTGTGTCAGGAAGGGCATCCAGGATAAGCATGTCATGTGAGTTCACTCACTGTAGTGACCCGTGAAGAAACGAGCAGCTCAAAGAAAAACAACTCATCGTTTCTGATTCAGTTTAAACAAAACTGCCCAAACCAACTAATTGATTACAACTAATATTTACTGGTGTTACATACTGCAATGGTGTTATTTAATAGTTTAAACATCCCTCATTACTTCCTATTATGACTAAGCAAACTTGCATTCATTTATTTGTATTTATTTATTTAATTTGGAACATTATGATTAATTAACTTACATTCTTATATTTAATCTGTTAGATTCCTTATTAATACTAGCTCTCCGACTGTCCAGAAGCCTAACTTATTCCTTCACTGGAAACTGGAGAGGAATTTATTAATAAAGTATCATACATTTTTCCAGTGTTTTACTTTTTGAAATTTTTTTTTTAACCATTATTAATTTGTTAATCAACTAATCATAACTCCAAGTCCACCAGGAAAGAAATGGACAAATTTATTATGAAGCTAGTCATTGCTGCCAACATTTCCTACTTCATGGGTCTTTCATTTGTTTGCTTGTATGTGCTCCTTGTACATTAACAGCAACTTAAACATAAATATACCTGGATTCTGTTAAACTTTACCCATGTGATCACTCATATTTTATTAGATTGAAGCATCTGTCATTTGTAATTTATCACACGTCTTTGTTAGGCCCACGTTTATTTGATCCTCAGTATATTAAGACTGATTAATTAAGCCCCTGATGTCATGCACACAGCTATTACGAGCCTTCATTTTGAACAATAACAGGCTAATAAAGTCTGCTAAAAGTTTAAATGAAAAATACTTTATTCATTTGTTCTCAAACTCTTGGTTTAAACTATCACACCAGAGGTGGAAGCTTATTTTTACGACTTCTCCAGTCGAAAGCCTTTTTTCCTTCCTTTGGCTTGGTTTGACTGTTGAAGCTCAGATTTACAAAAAGAACTTAGATTTTCCTGGGCTCTGTTCCTCCACAATTTGTTTTTGCCAATTTGGTAACGTGAAAGACACTCATATTTTCCACTGAAACCAGTACTGTCAGAGATTTATGTGTTGAGGACACAGTTTTGAAATGTTATTTAAGTAAACTCAAATGATGTTGTAATCATGTTTATCAACCACATGACTATAGCAGCACTGCAGGCAACCAGACGACTTTTGATTTAAATATCAGTATAGAATAAAAGTGTTTTGGTATCAATAGTTTGAGCTTAAAGTCTTTCTTAAGTCATCATTTGTTATTAGTGTGAGGAGGCTTTAAGTTTGTGGATAGTGTCACAAAAACTGTATACATGTAAAGTTTTGTCAGTCTCTTGACCCTCCCTTTATTTATGTATATTTATTTTAAAGATGATCAAAGTATTTGTAATATTCTAATTTATCTAACTAAATATACCTCAGTCTTACCTCAAAGGCATTATTTTGTCTTTAACTTGTCAAATGTTCATAATAGTGCATGCATTAGCATGGAGAGATATGTTAAGGTTTGCATAAAAAGACCAGACTTTTTAAATCAAGGTTCAGAGATTTATTTTGTTTCTTCACAAAGTCTGGATTTTTTCATTTTCATGTTGGATTGTTTACATCGTTAAAAAAGGTGTGGCATTCTGGAAACAAAATATAAAAAAATATGAGTAACTTCTCTCAAAATTCAGTGTATATTACCTGAAATAATGTTATTTTTTGTCCAACATTATAGGTAAACTGATTTTGTATTAAATTGTAACTAAAGATGAAAGAATCCAATTAATAAATCCTTCTGAGAACACTTTAACAGTAAAGTCACATGTATTGCCAGTTAATGTAAAACTACTGGACGGAAATAATACAGGGTTGAATGGTAAACACACTTGGGATGTTTTGTTGTGGTTTTTCAGAATTACAACAGTTTCATGGAGTTCGGCGATTTGACCTTGAGCGTTCCTGCTGCTTCAGCGCCATGCTGCTGGACGAAGAGAGGGGGCGACTCTTTGTGGGGGCCAAGAACTTCCTGCTGTCACTCTCACTGGACAACATTGCTAAACAAGAGCACAAGGTAAAGCTGCTATTCTGCAAGATATAAGAGACTACAGGAAATGTGATGATTTGATAGGGAAATTTACGGAGCCATTTACTTGAACATCCATGATTTTCAGTTTTAAAGGATGAATCAAGAGGAAGCTGATGACACTTCTCATGTGCTCAGTATTTCTCAACATTATGAGATAAAACAAGCAATTATGTTGATATATTTGTTGTGCTTTTATGTGCAAATACTTAATCCTATGATAAAGAAATGTGTCCGAACAGTCTCACAGTGTTCTGTTATACTGCTGCTTAATAATTCTAACAAATAAGGCCGTGAAATGAATTACAACCAAAACCATAAAGTTTGCTTATTAGAAATTATTCACGAGGACTAAAAAGAAGGGAGATATTTAGAAGTATGGATTTCTTTCACAGATGGACATCATGTTCATATGACACTCTACAGTGTCTGACCCATGATTAAGCATTTGGTCGAGACCCAAAGTGCAGAAAGATAGGGCTCGCATTGTAAAAAGCTAAACTGATTTTATTTAAAAACTGCTGTGGCAGCAAACCTACTAGCAGAACTCGTAGGGATTCATACGACAACAGAGCCGAGATGGACACAATAGGTGTGTACAACGCCGAACCAAACTCCATCCATCCATCCATTTTCTTTACCCGCTTATTCCATTTTGGGTCACGGGGGTCGCCGGTGCCCATGTCCAGCAATCACTGTGCGAGGGGCGGGGTACACCCTGGACGGGTCGCAAGTCCATCACAGGGACACATAGAGACAAATGAGACAAACAACCATTCACTCTCTCACTCACACCTAGGGACAATTTAGAGTTACCAATCAGCCTAACATGCATGTTTTTGGTCTGTGGGAGGAAACCGGAGCACCCGGAGAAAACCCACGCATGCACGGAGAGAACATGCAAACTCCACCCAGAAAGGCCCCTGGACCGGGGTTTGAACCAAGGACCTGCTCGCTGAGAGGCAGCAGCTCTACCAGTTGCGCCACCGTGCTGCAGAACCAAACTCAACCCAGGGAATATAAAGCCAAAAATTAAATATCAGAACCACCAACACCTATGCAGAGACAAGGATCAGGTGTGAGTGGGCGGGCCCAGAGGAGAAACAAAGACACTGAACCAAAACCAAATGCCAAAAACACACATCATGATAGATCCCAAGAAACAAGACCAATAAGTGAGTGATTGAATGGTATAAAGAGCTAAATAAAAGGTGTTTATAAAAGAAAGTTTGTCATTGTTATAATTAAAATGAGACCGTGACTGAGCATTTTCCTTTACAGTAAAACTGTCGTTAAACCAAATACTTGTCAGGCAAAGTGCTCATCTTCCAATTGGATGGATGGGAGATTAATCCACAACATCCACATAAGGTTTTTAAACAAGAAACCATACACCCCAATGCCCACATGTATGTACTTATACTTGTGTGTAGGTGAGAAAATAAAAGTATGGTATAAAGCGTGTAAAAATAGACAAGACAAACTCTATATTCTAGCTCCACACTATATAAGTGTGGACCATTTACTTCAAACATTGAGCGTGTGTAGTGTCACACGGAACTATAGTTTTACAACCAAAATATAGCCCACTGGAAACAGCTGTCCACATCTGTGTGGAGTAAATTACATGTTGGGTGTGTAAGATTTGAAACTTTTGTTGGCTTTAGCTATGTATATGGGTGAGTTTGATTTATGGCTGGGTGAGCAGGTTCACTATGGTTGAAGTCAGTTGTGCTATGTGGTCGAGCGTGGGTGGGATGAAGCCATCAGAAGTGTACACAAGGAAGCAGGTGGGAGAGGTGGAAGTGGACAGGAGACCAGTGAGACATCAAATCAGGAGAGACTAAATGAGAACCTTTTCTTTTTGTTTGTTAAACAACTTTCTTAAAATATGTACTTGGTCAAGCAGCATGAAAATCACACTATTTAGGGGTTTTAACTACTTGATGTTTTTGTCTGACTTTTGCCTGTTTCAGATCTACTGGCCCGCCCCTGTTGACTGGAGAGAGGAGTGTAACTGGGCAGGCAAGGACATCACTGTGAGTCTCTTTGCATCTATTTACTTTACCTAACGCCACATTAAAATATACCATTAAATTAAAAAGCTTCATAAAAAGATCTCTGAATAATTCATACAACAATCAGAATCAGAATGAGCTTTATTATCATTGTACTGAAATATAGTGAGATTATGTTCGTACAGTCATCCGAAGGATGGGCGGAGTGCACGTTGCTGCTGCTCCTTGAGAGCACGGTCCCTTTATCCTTTTTCAGAATATTTTTTAGATAGAAAAGGGGAAAACGCCATAAGGATAGGATAATGGTATTACAAAAAAAAAAAAGATCTCTTCACACTTTGTCCTTATCAGGACATGATTTAAGACATTAAAAAAAAAGAAAATCTGCCAGGAAGCACATTTATAGACACATATGCATTTGACAGCAAGACGGCGAGATTTGTTCATGAAGCTCTTTCAGATAGTCCATAGTCCTGATAAGATGTTGGTGTCAGCCGGTACAGCTCTGATAAGACTTCACAGAAGTTCTTGGGGTTGGGGGGGGGGGGGGGGTTGCGATAGACATAGCTTTAACTTAGTTTACACATATCCCAGGAGAAATTTGGTAAGTCGGCCAGCTTCAAGGCCAACCGATGGAGTCAGATTCAGATTAGCCACAATTGTTGATTTTTTTCAGGAAGACAGTTTCTTTTTCTTGTCAGCCTTGAGTCCTGCTGGTACTTTAGATCCCAAAATGGCCCGATTTGTGGGCAACAAACAAAAACAATCAAATTGTAGCAGTCTATATACGACTTTCAACATTCTGTAATAGAAAACCTTTTAAAACCAGACTTAGAATTTGTTCATACATTCAAGCTTTATTTATGCAGGTTAGTCTCACTGAGTCACAAAGACTCTTTTTCAGTACAGACCTGTACTGACAGACAACAATGTACAACAATAAATAGCAATTATAATAAAAAATCACTGTTATAATTACAATCAAATCAAGGTGCCATATAAAACAAGGTAAAATAATAAAAACAAGAACATATTTGCTTAAATGTATCTAATAACCGCATCAAATGTTTAAAATAAATCCTCTTGTATACCTCTTGTTTAAAATACTGTAAATATTACACTTCTTATCAGTAACAGACATTATCCACTGTACAAATTATGGGGAAATAAGAGTCCCAGTCCACTCCTACCCAGATCAACACAATACCACCTTTTAATCCACTCGAGTCACGGGAGTCATCACAAGACTCAATTACCACATGAAAACTGATAACATGTAATGGTTTCAGCAGCACTCCCACTTCTGGACCTGCCATGTGATAAGATCACTTCCTCTAAATCTAGTTATATTAAACCCCGTGTGACTGAGATTTACAAAACACAACACAAAGTGTAAGATTTTTGTTTTGTGCCTCCACTGCAGCTTAGAATCACTGTTCAAAAGTGCAATATCCCTAATGAATTACAGACTCTAACTGCCTTTTTATCTTAAAGTTTTAAAGAAATCAAGCTGAGTTCTATATAAACATTGGGAGATTTTTGTAGATTCAAATTTAAAAAATTGTGGCAAAAATATTAATGTGCAGAATTCACTACAATCAGCATCAAGCAGTTTACAGAAGTCAATTTTTTCTCCATGAAGTCAGTTCTGCAGGTGAAGGTTGTATCCTTATGTGCAGTGATAATACAGTAGTTATTAAAAAGGTCAGTGCTCAGATTAGTCTCACTAAACATGCAAGTAAGGTAAACATCCAAAACTGGATTGTAAATGATTTGACCGAGTTTGTGAAAAGACAAAGCCTGGTGTTGTTTCAAAAGGTATTGACAAGCAAATATCAAAATCAAGAACTTGAAGGAAGCAACATGATGAGTTAGAACCTCAAGTAAAGATTGAAAATGATTTGTTTAGAAGAAAAGCTTCTTCCAACTATGACACCTTGGTAAAACTAGGACCTACTATTTTTACCAGATCAGTTCAAGACAGTAATTTATGTCTTTGGTCCATCCATCCATCCATCCATCCATCCATCCATCCATCCATTTTTACCCGCTTCTTTCTTTATTGGGTTGCGAGAGTCACTGGTGCCCATGTCCAACAATCACTGTGCGAGGGGTGGGGTACACCCTGGACAGGCTGCAAGTCCATCACAGGGACACATAGAGACCACCGAGACAAACAATCATTCACTCTCTGTCACATCTAGGGACAGTTTAGAGTTACCAATCAGCCTAACATGCATGTTTTTGCTCTGTGGGAGGAAACCGGAGTCCCAGGGAAAAAAAACGCAGAGAGAACATGCAAACTCCATTCAGGAAGGCCCCCGGCCAGGATTTGAACTGGTGACCTTTTCGCTGAGAGGCAGCAGCTCTACCATACTGTGCCACCGTGCCGCCCACCTGGATAATCGGCCAACACCGATGTGCCTAGCTGTTCAGCAGTTTGTCTTTTGATGGGATAGAAATCTTTTGACCACATCATGCCTGGACTGCCCTCTTGGGGTTCTTCTTCTTTCAGGATCCAGTTGAACATCTTATTGTTGGTTTTTAATCATCTTAACACGGTCACTTTATTTGTCTGAATATCTGCGTCGTCACACTCCAGCCTGAGCTCTGAGATTCACAAACTAGTTTGTGTTTATGAGGCTAAATAACTTACAAATCTTGTTGAACAAGTTTGTGAATCTTTTTTTAGACTAATTTGGCTCTACAGTATATGTTGGACTTTCTAATATCCAAACACAACAAAAAAGGTTTTACAGTGATGACCCCTACCCCCTGGAACAGGCTGCCTTTGAAATTTAGAGCTTCTCAGACTTTGAATCTATGCAGAAAACATTTTAGTTTTCCCTGACATTTAGCTCTAAGCAGATTTTCTTTATTTAGTTTTTTGAACAGCACTTCGGTCATCAAGAATTGATGAAAAAATGTACTTTAGAAATAAACTTTGTATTAATTTAATTCAGAATTAAATACCTATGCAAAAAATGAAACTGTGACCTTTTGCAGCACAGTTTGTCCAAACACAGGCCAACTTTATATTCCCTTGGCCTTTTCCTTGACCAACTTATATTTAAACATTTTCCTTTTTGATCTACAGTAGCACTTTTACTTTCCGGTAACTTAAAATATAAATGTAGATTATTCTTTACTGACCGACCCATGGCTGCCTCTGAAAGCCTATAGACCACCCAGGATCACATCACATGCACTTTTAACATGTCAGTGTGTGTCTGTGTGTGAAAGTGTTGTGTATGCATGTACATATGTGAGTTGAATATGAGTCCCATGAGCATGTGGTGACATGCCACAGATTTCTCTTGTCCTTTATTCAAACTCATGTATTTCACAGTCTGTGTTTACATTTATTTGCGTTCTGTACTTATAAAAAATAAAAATAAAAATAACACAAAGTGTGTGTGTAAAGCAAACCCGTCATTAGTGTGATTACACAGCTGTAGCCGACAGACAACGAGCTCCATTCATACAAATCCAGGCTTCCAATTTCAATTGGCCAGGACATGGTCTGTCTGTGTTCAGGTTTCCTTGTGTGTGTGTGTGTGTGTGTGGGGGGGGGGGGGGGGGGGGG
>NC_056508.1:37384136-37461210 GCF_014905685.2 Nematolebias whitei | reverse complement strand
TATATATATATATATATATATATATATATATATATATATATATAAAACCAAGTAATCTCAGTTGAAACTATAGCAAATATTTCAGTTTAAAGCATGTAATCTGAAACAACCATTCTGCTAATAGTCCTTTAAATTCCTTTGAACAAATGCTGAAGGAATGTGTGTGTCCAGCCGGACACAAAGAGTGTCAAAACAGAGTGCTGGACATGGATCCAAAGACTTCACTGTGTTGTCACAGCCAGAGAGTGAAGAGTTATGTGAGGAATGTTTGTCACTAAACCAAGGGACAGAAAATCCATGTTTAGCACGGTACAATTCACAGGGAGTCACTCTTTACATGTTCTTCGTTATTCTTTGTTATTGGATTAGCAACAAACACGTTGGCACAAAAGAAAAGTATCCCACTTTATGTTCCCAGACGTAGCTAAAATGACACCGTCTCTATGTGTGTGTGTGTTTCAGTCGGACTGTGTGAACTATGTGAAGATTGTGCACCACTATAACCGCACCCACCTATACGCCTGCGGAACTGGGGCCTTTCATCCTACTTGTGCCTTTGTGGAGGTGGGAAATAAGATGGAGGTGAGGAATGTACTGAAGCAAAACATCACCACGTTGCACTTCGTTCAGATACGTACATCTTGATGTAATCAGAAAAAGATGCATTTTACAGATGCCAACATTTAGCTCATGTTAATATCACGTGAGAGTGAATTAAAACACTACTTTTTTTATTTTACAACAAGACAAAAGTTGATATTTGGCTTTCAGCAGATTAATCACACTTGCAAACTGTAGCATAACCAAAGGCTTTTGATTCTGCTCCTGCTCAACATCAGGACCACGTGTTCCGGATTGACCCTTCTAAAGTGGAGGACGGGAAAGGAAAGAGTCCATATGATCCTCGACATAACGCTGCATCTGTGCTCATCGGTAACTGAACCTGTTACTTACCTGTTACCACATTAACTTGAGCTGATTATTCTTTATTACTTTCTTCCTATATATATATATATACAGTAGTCCCTCACTTATCGTGGGGGTACGTTCCAGACAACCCCGCAATGTGTGAAAATCCGCAAAGTAGGGACATTATATTTATTTTAGTATATATATTTTAAGGCTTTATAAACTCTTCCCACACTCTTGCAATGTGCTAAACTTCTAAATCTGTAATTTTAACAACATGCATGTATGTACAGTACAGTACTGCAAAATTTTAGGAGTACTCACCAGTGAAGATACTATTACAGCTTGAAGGATGAGTTCAACTTCAGGATTATTTGCAGCTTGCCTGCCAGTTCTGTGAGCTTAATAGATTGTTACTTCTGACTTTGCGTTGCAAAATTATTTTTACCACATCAGTTTCTCTGCTAGTGTTTGCTCCCTCCATTGCTCTTCTTTGAATTTCGGCAGAAAGCAGCAGCCGGAAGCACTGTTGGCCTTTGGGCCATGTAGTTCTTTTGACTTGCGTTACAGTATAGGCTTACTGAAAGAAAACTACAAAATGGCGGCACCTGTCTGAAGTTTTTTTGGTTGTTTTAGTTTTTTTTATCCTATTAGTTGGTTCACGCTCCTGTCCGCTCCCGTTAACTTTTTATCCCGTACCATCCCAATTACATGTGTAATATTTTTCATTCAACCTTTATTTAGACGGGTAAATCCCATTGAGCCTCGAGGACTCGTTTACAAGAGAGACCTGATTTCAACAAAGAATGATGACAACAATGGACAACAATAGACAGTTATAAAAAAGGCATACAGATTATTTATTTATTTATTTTAATTTTATTTTTTTTACAAATAAGATGGCAAAAAAAGTAACAAAAACAGCTAGATTATAAAGCGAATGAAGAAAACTAAAAACAGGAACATGTCTGCATTGGTCCTTGCCAGGAGTCCAACAGATTTTTAAAGCCACTTAGAGAGGTCAAGGTCGAGAGCCTCAGGTCTTTTTGTATTATTAATATGTAATGTAATACGTAATATTAAAGTTGACATTCATGTGTTGTGTACGATCTTACGTTGAAAACCCGCAAAAAATTTTAGCTTGTGAAAGTCTAACCGTGAAGTATATATATATATATATATATATATATTTGTTATTTTGATAGATAATTTCTTTAATGTTTTTAAGAGACTGGCATATCATTGGACCT
Source organism: Nematolebias whitei (assembly GCF_014905685.2). Classification (NCBI taxonomy): domain Eukaryota; kingdom Metazoa; phylum Chordata; class Actinopteri; order Cyprinodontiformes; family Rivulidae; genus Nematolebias; species Nematolebias whitei. The sequence goes on along the minus strand of NC_056508.1, from coordinate 37,459,051 downwards.
GATGTCAACGTATTTGTCTCCCAGGTGATGAACTTTATGCAGGTGTTGCTACAGACCTAATGGGACGGGACTACACTATCTTCAGGAGTCTGGGGAAACGTCCTTCGATTCGTACCGAACAACACGACTCACGCTGGCTCAATGGTGTGTATGGCCTTTTCTATTTCATGGATCATGTCAGGCCTTAACTGATTCAATCAAGTTCAGTAAAAATGAATATACCTATCATTGAAATTAAATGCTGCATTACATTACACTGTTTTTATTTTGTTGTTGTTTTTTTTTTCATTCAACCAGAGCCAAAGTTTGTTGGTTCCTTTTGGGTCCCTGAGAGTGAAAATCCTGATGATGACAAGATCTTCTTCTTCTTCCGGGAAACAGCGGTTGAGGCCCAGGGTCTGGGAAAGTCCACGTACTCTCGAATCGGACAGCTGTGCAGAGTGAGAGATTACTTGACCAGCCAAGTCTACTACTTTAGATAAACAAGACAAAAATATCAAAAGTATTAAAAAAAAAAACATCAGTGTTTAAATAATAAATCAGGTCATACTCACAAAGAAATAGTTTTAATGTGCGATTAAAAATAGATTCTGGATGCTGATGTTTATTCAATCAAAAACAAATGGATGCTTCATGTCTTATTCAATAACATTTTATCTTGTCAGAATGACATGGGTGGTCAACGAAGTCTGGTGAACAAGTGGACGACGTTCCTCAAGACCCGTTTAATTTGCTCTGTACCAGGATCTGATGGCAGTGATACATACTTCGATGAGCTGCGTAAGTTTAAGGAACGTGAGAGGGTTTGATGGTGAACGTGAAAGCAAGAATAAATTAAGGCCTAAATGGCCTCTCATACTATTCAAACAGCCTATTAATAAATATTACTGTGCAATGAAACGAAAACATAACACAGCATTACTAAATATGTGAGGTGAAACTGGTTAGTCAGGAAACTAAACTACTTTTAAACACACCACCTGACATGAAAAATTAATTTCCAACTAATTTAAAAAAGTGATAGTTGGCCTTACATTTGTCGTTATAGAACTGTTATTCCAAAATTATTCTGCAGCACAATTTATTGTCCAAACCTTTTAAAACTGATTAAAACTGATGAAAAGGCAAAACAGACGGTTGAACGAGGAACTTGTTTTTTCTCTTTCACCATTGATTTTATTCACCCTGAAAACAAATTTAGTTTTTATGTTTACTTCAGTCTGAAAAAGGCTTTTTCTCAAAGCCTTATTGAATTTTTGAAGATAGTACCTCTTGTTACCTCTTGTTACATAATCCTTCTCCAACCTCACGAGATTTAACCAACAGCTGCAGGAGTTGATAAGTAAAGATGTTGTTGGTAGATCTGTCTGTTTTGTTCTGACGGCAATAATATAATCTGCCTTTGTGCTCATCTCATGACACAGTGAAAGGTTAACTAAGTGGAAGACGGTTCAAACTTTGACCCCACTTTAGGCTACATCTGTCAGTCACATTTCTTCAGGAGGTTTTTTTTTTTTTTTTTTATCCCAGCAATGAGTTTTTGACAGCACCTGAGGCCAAGGAGAGATCTTGTAGTAAAAATATGTGCATAATAAGCTAATATTTTTTATTTTACCATTGAATACTCAAACATTTTTGCATCAGTCAAAAAAAGCTTTCCCTTTTTTTTATCCCCATTTTGTCAAAAAAGAAAAAAATAAGGTTAAAAAAATAATTTTGCCGTCAAAAATACTGTCAAGTGTACCACAAATAGGACAAATCTTTGTTAAAATGTTGTTTACTATTCAGTGTATTGAGCTGCAGAGGATTTAGTTCCATGTCACGACCCTTACTAATCAGTAAAAAACTTTATTAAAGCAGTTAGACATGTCCATAGGGTTTAGTTTATCTTTTTCCTAACCTTTGACCTCTCGGCTACTGCCACCTGACTCAAATGTCTGTGTGTGTCCATCCTCAGGCGATGTGTTCCTGCTGCAGACGAGGGACAGAAAGAATCCGCTGGTGTACACAGTCTTTTCTACTTCCAGGTCCGTTTGTTCAAACCATATGTGTTTGTTCATGCGCACATGCATGTGTGCGTATGTGCAGGACAGAGTGACAACAAAGAAAACAATGTGCATGCATGTTCCGTGTGTGTTTGTTGTAACTAACCCTGCTCCCGTTGTTCCCAGCAGCAGTGTGTTTAAAGGCTCAGCAGTGTGTCTTTACTCCATGAATGACATCCGGAGGGCCTTCCTGGGGCCATTCGCTCACAAAGAGGGGCCCAACTACCAGTGGGTCCCCTTCCAGGGAAAAGTACCCTATCCCCGGCCAGGAATGGTATGTGCTTATTGCTTATGAAAACTAACAATTGCAGCACGTTTAGAGAGAACAAAGTTGAGCATCCTCAAAATAATTGATCTATTTATCCATGTCTAACGTGTTTTCTGAAACCTTATCTTACATTTAATCACACCATCACTGATTGTATCTTTGATTTTTGTAATTGGAAGTTTTTTATGATGACCTATACAATAAATATCTATAAAAATATTATTTTAATAGGGCAACAGCCTCACAGAGCTTTAAAAATGACTGTTGTTGAGTTGTCTTCTTTGTCTGCGTCACTGCTTAAACATTGTCTTTGCCGATTAATGACAAGAACAAAAAATGTGGTGTAGAACACCTCAACATTTAATTATATTTTACAGCAGATTCATGTAAGCTAAACCAGGACAATGAGGGCTGCAATTCTATAACATATCAGCAATGTATTATGTAAGTTCTAGAGATTTTTAACGTAGCTAAAGAATTGAAGGAAATACTGAAAAATACACTGCAGTCCAAAAATATTGATGCCTTGCTTTGCAGTTGTACTGCAGTTCAGTACCTCTGGATGTGTCTACTCATAGTTCTGACACAGATCTATTCATGATGCAGTATGTAAATTAATTCAAGTCAATACTTCACGTCTACAGTAAAATACCTTGTTTTTTAACTAAGCTTTTCCACATTCTTCCCAATCAGTGTCACAGCTTTTACACTCTGCTAAGCACACAGATGTTGGGTCAGCAGGATTTGTTATTTTGCTGAACTTGGCTGGTACTGCAGCAGTAGAACAATCCCCATTGTATTACAGCAGAAAAGTAAATGCATTTGCCTTTCAGTAACCCTACTTTCACATTTATCACCACACTGGACTAAAATTGGCAAATAAAAAGAAAACATCACATTTTAGATGAAGAATAAATTGTGCAATATTATGTCACACTACTACAGTACATCATGTTTTAAATACACAAATCAGATTAAATATCTTAAGCAAACTCTATATTTTTTTCATTTTTTTTTTCATTTAGCCTTTATTTATCCAGGTTAGTCTCATTGAGCCACGAGAACTCATTTTCAAGAGAGACCTGTTTAGGGAGCACATGGTTGGGGTTAAGGGCCTTGCTCATGGGCCCAGAGTGGGGCGAATGAGGGTGGGGGCAAGTGTGAGTGTTTCACCTACCCCACCCACAATTTTGATGTTGTTGGGGCCGGGGCGTGAACCGGCGATTTTCGGATCACAGGCCCACCTCTCTAACCTCTGCGCCACCACTCCCCCAAATATAATATGCATATAACAAATGTTATGTTTATAAATACATCAAATTACTTTGTATTAATAAAAAAAGCAAATAAAAAGGTAATAACTTAAATAGACTACAGATTTAAAATTGTCACAAGCTACCAAAGTGCACCTGAGCATTGAGGAAATCCAGAACTGGAATTTTAATGAGAGAAACTGGACTTTGAACTGGAGCAAATCTCTTTAACCAATCACGCTAATATGACTTCATGGTGGCCTGCTTGACTGGGGATTAATGGGTTTCAGGCCAGCTGAAATGCACATTCAGACATCTTATTCTTCATGTGGTGAGGGAAACAATTGTACTCAGCAACTAAACATTACTGTGGAATGGATGAGTTCAAGCATGGTAAAATGTATCTGAGATGAATGCTCAGTCTGTGTCCACCATCAACAACAAATAAACCCTGATAGTCAGAAAAGTTTCAGCTTAACAGCATTACAGTTTTAAAATCTAAATATCTCACTTCATTTTTCTTTCCCACACCAGTGTCCCAGCAAGACGTTTGGCAGCTTTGAGTCCACAAAGGGTTTCCCAGATGATGTGATCCAGTTTGCACGCCACCACCCTCTGATGTACAACCCCGTCTACCCTGTGGGCCGACGGCCCATCTTTGTTCGAACCAATGTGGACTACAGTTTCACGCAGATCGCTGTGGACAGAGTCAACGCTGCAGATGGACAATATGATGTCATGTTCATTGGCACAGGTACAAAAACTAATTGTTTTAACGTGACATATGTTTGTAGTAATAGTGACATGATAGTGAATAATTTTGCATGTCATTTCAGACAAAGGAACGGTGCTAAAGGTGATCAGTGTTCCCAAAGAGAGCTGGAACAACATGGAAGAACTTCTACTAGAAGAGCTTGAAGTATTCAAAGTAAGAATACTTAAAAATTTACATATTTTTATTAAAAATTCTGCACTGTATGCCCATTGATTAGAATTTAGTGTGAGGTCCAAGCATTAGAGACTTTTAACCAATATAAATGGAAAATGTTGCACTATTTGGTGATTTATTTTTAAATTAAGCATGCACTATTTTAAGAGAAAACGCATTAAGCATTGTCAAAGAAGAAGCTGCAGGACTTTCCTCTAGTATTCTAATTCAATTGATAATATTGTTGGGACGTTTCTGGCTAAACAGGAACATCACTGACTTCTTTGGATTTTCCTTATATGTGAAATATAACAAAAAGCAAGAATAAGATTATTAACAAAATTATTTCCTTAAAGCATAATAATATGATTTTATTGCAAGGAGGCCTTTATTTTTCAAGTAGCAGTACAAACAAAATGTGCTAATCTGCCACATCTTCTGTTTTTTTTAGGATGCCTCATCTGTCATCAACATGCAGATATCCTCCAAACGTGTAAGTTTGCTCTCAAAATCCCACAGGAAAACATTTATTTCTCTGCATATTTTAATGGAAAACTGACCTTCAAAACGCTGTCGGATCATCCATCCATCCATTATCTTTACCAGTTTATTCCAGTTTGGGTCACGGGGGTCACTGGTGCCCATGTCCAGCAATCACTGTGCGAGGGGCGGGGTACACCCTGGACGGGTCGCAAGTCCATCACAAGGCCACATTGAGACAAACGAGACAAACAACCATTCACTCTCTCCCTCTCACCTAGGGACAATTTAGAGTTACCAATCAGCCTAACATGCATGTTTTTGGTCTGTGGGAGGAAACCGGAGCACCCGGAGAAAACCCACGCATGCACAGAGAGAACATGCAAACTCCACCCAGAAAGGCCCCTGGACCGGGGTTTGAACCAGGGGTTTGCTCGCTGAGAGGCAGCAGCTCTACCAGTTGCGCCACCGTGCTGCCCCTGTTGGATCATTTTGTCAAGAAATGAAAACTGAAGTCATAGCAAGACATAACGGAACGATTTAATTTTAAAACCAAATCTGATGATCCCATCATAACTCAACGTCAAAAACAGAAAAAAGAGCAAAGCTGAACCAAGTGGCAAAAAGACGGATGCAGCAGAGAGCAAAGAAACCAAAAAGCAATTATACGGAGGCAGGATGATGCCTTACACGATGTAGGTGACAACTTCAGCAAGGCAGGAGAAGGTGTGAGGGAAGAAACGGTGGAAATACAAGAATACAAAATAAAAAACTGAAAATCCAGCTGATTGTGTCAAAACCAGATGCACAAAATGCTAAATCATGGAATTAAAGGCAAAACGACCAAAAACTTAAAACTGAACAAATATTATTTTACCTTGAAATATTTTTGTGGAAAAATAAAGCTGACCTGATAATCTTCCCACATGTGAACAACCACATCCTGGACAAATATTTTGTTGGAGACTGTTGGAAACTCAACATCACCTGGAGGCTCCATACATTTTCCATGTCACAATCACAGAGGACTGCATGTTTAGATTTACGAGACAGATAACAACCAAAGCTGTTTCTAACTCTGATAAGCACACATTCCCAAAGGCCTTTTTTTAAAGTTTCCCTCTCCTCTCTGTGTGTTCTCACAGCAACAGCTGTACGTCGGCTCGGACACAGGCATCGCTCAGGTTCCTCTTCATCGCTGCAGCGTTTATGGGAAGGCCTGCGCCGAGTGCTGCCTGGCCCGAGACCCATACTGTGCCTGGGATGGAACGTCTTGCACTCGATACCTGCCAAACACTAAAAGGTTTGTGATACATTTATATACAATCAACTCTCAGTACAAAGAAGATGATGAAGAATATGTGCACAAGTAAAACAAACTACTCCTGGAATGAATAATGAAACTTTCTTTCAGGCGCTTTCGTCGTCAAGATGTGAGGAATGGAGATCCCAACACCCTCTGCTCCGGTGGTAAGATTACTGTACTATACAGTATACAGTAATGATTAAAAATACTATTGAATTCATTTTTCAAGTAAAGCAGTCAGTCTCTGGTGGCTTAAAGTGGCTTTAAAGGCAGACTGTTGAACATTTTATATTCAAATAACAATATAAAGCAACTTGATCCTGCATTGAATTGCAGAAATTGTACATCTCATGGAAAAACAACCAAAATACTTCTCCATCTCCGTTTGTCCACCCGAGCCATATTCAGGCATTTTTGCCCCAATCCTTTCTTTATGCCACACGGCTAAATCAGGCTAATCGTTCGATCTGAAAGAGCTCCTGGGTAATACGATTACATCATGTGGCATGCGAGCTGAGCTGAGAAAAACTAATGAAGGTCAGAGTAATTGTCTCAGATGTGACTGGCCTGGCTTCAAATTACTGATCAGTCTGTTTGGCAGGTTACATTTTTTGTCTCTAGGGCTTAAAACTATTTACTTTATCACGCTGTTAGTTTTTCTGCAACATCCACAAGTGCATAATTATTTTTTGTTCAAAAAGAGACCATTAAACATGTGCTGAAACGGTCAGGTGAAGCAGAGAAGATGCCATCATATCAACCATACGGGAGTTTTTGTAAATAATTGGTGACGTTTTTATTGTTCTATCAAATAATGTGTCACAATTCTCTTGTGATGCCCTTTTAATATTTGTACATTAAAGAAAATGTGTTTGTTTTTCATCCAGTTTGTTTTGTCAAAATTACCACATTATATTTCTGCTGTTTTCAAGTCCTGCAGTGCTTGTATATTTTTAGCAGGCCCTTACTGGCAGTCATGAAAAACGTGTCTCTGCTGCCCCCTGCAGACCACCATAAGCCTCGCGTTGCAGAGAGGAAGCTGTATGGAGTTGAGAGTAGCAGCACTTTCTTGGAGTGTATCCCTAAATCTCTTCAGGCCAAAGTCACCTGGACCTACCAGAAACATCCACAAAACCCACGAGAAGAGGTGAGCAGGCAAGCAGATGAGAGATGAAGACTAACATCTTTACTACTGAAGTTGTCCAAGGTCAAAATATTGTTTTAATCGTCTTTAACAACAACAACAACAACAACAACAACAACAAAAGTGATTTGTCAAATGAGCACAAAGTGCAAATGACTGTTTTGAAGATTTGTAATTGTCAGACAGTCGAAATATTTTAAACAGATTTTTAATTTTTCTTGTCTCAAAGATATTAATTTGACACTGGAAGTTTTATTTACTCAATGGAACAAAACAATAGCAGCAAACATTGCTTATTCATACTGCTTCTCTCCAGGTGCGTCTAGATGAACGCATCCTCCAGACAGACAGAGGCCTCCTGATTCGCCGAGTCCTGAAGAGGGATAACGGAGTCTACCAGTGCCACGCCATGGAGCATGGTTTCACCCAAACATTACTGGGCATCACGTTAGAAGTTGTACCTTCAACGCCCTCCTCCATCTCAAATCTACCCTCTGATGCTCCTGTACGATTAGATCCTCGCAGCGGAGGCGGTTCCTCAGTAACCAATCAAAAGTTCTGGTACCGGGACTTCATGCAGCTAGTGGACCACCCAAACCTCAACACTGTCGACCAGATCTGTGAGCAAGTTTGGGCACGAAAGAACGCCAACAGTGACCAGGTGTCAAAGAATTACCCTGCTTCTGCAAGAAAGGACACGCTGCCCCTGGCTCCTGATGTCCGGCCAGCAAACAAGAAGTGGAAGCATCTCCAGGAGATCAGAAAGGGGAGAAACCGCAGGACCCATGATGGGAAACCAAATCCACGGTCGCCACGCAGTGCAGGGGAGTAACGCTATGGAGCAAGAGATGGAGGGAGAAATGAGAAGAGGAGAACGAAAGAAAGAGACTGAGAGACCAAGAACTCATGGAAGTGTTCACATATACAGATACACACATGCACAGTACTTTCTATGTTATCTATGGATGCCACCACTATAAGGTCCACTGTTTCCTGAGTCTCCATCCCTCTGACCAGTTCCTGCATGTGCTGCCTTACAGCCCAAACTGATTCTGTACAATTTCTTTACACTGTTTCACTAGAAAAGTAAAAGCAAGCACTCGGAAAGCTTTTCCCATCTCACATCACAGACACAGCTACACAACTTACATAGTTAATGAGCGGCTCACCTTTTCTCCAAGACTACACCAACCCAAGAGAGTCCCAAAGGTTTGGATCACTTAAGATATTTGTATTTGAAGATTTTACACCAGCATGGCAGACTCAACAGAAATGTGGCAAATGGAACATGTTTAAAGGTTATGGTCTCTAACTGGGGAAAAAAATGAAAACAAAACTATTTATGTTTAATTGGACCCAGATGTGCGTTAACCTTTTTTGAAAACCTGATTCGTTGATCATCAGATCAACTTCCTGTGGCCCTCTAGGTGCACATATTTCCATAAATGCCACTTTTTACATGTTTTTAATGTGGAATACACAGTTCATTTATAAATAGAAGCCAGCACCAGTGGAAAGTGAGTATGTTGCAAAATGTGATGGTTTTTAATATTTAAAACTATTTCCTTAGGCACATGGTGGCATAGCACAGCATCATTTCTAAGAAGGTGGCCATGGTTAAAGAAAATTCAAAACTGGTCTGTTTTCATTACGTTTACTCGTTAGTTAAAACCACTAATGAGTGAGTAGTAGAACATGTACTTGCATTCCGCGATACAAGAGAGAATAAAAGTTTACAGTACTCAGTCAAAGCCAGAAGAAACACAATGACATATCAACAAAACCAAATTAGATATCCTCAAACTGAAAAAGTGACAGTTTGATGTGGTTTTACCAATTGGAAAACAAGCTTTGACACAATCTTAAACTTCATTTCTAAAAACAAAAGTCAAAAAAGTTGCTGTGCTCAATTACGCTGTGCATTGATCATATGGAGAAATGCTAAACACAGTGATTTTAGGGTGTAGACATTATTAAAATAAGCAGGACCAGGAGGAAGATGAAAGGTTTCATTAAATTCAGACTATGACAACCGCTGTTTCTGGGCTAGAGTACAGTATATATATATATAAATTAGCATGATATTTATGAGTGAGACTCTTTATTTGTATCCATAGCGTACTTAATTTCATTTTCTCTGTTCTTGCATAAAGTGTTTGTAATAAATAAATATGCAAGTGATATGAAGCGTGTAATTTGAGATTTGTAGTTCAGCACAGTAAAATGCTGCACCAGGTGCCACTCACAGTGCCACATTTGCAAAAAGGAAAAAAAAAACTCAAACACTGTTGTAATCACTCTTCGTGTAGTGTTACAGACATTTTAGATCATTGACTTTTGCTGCTTAGGGATGACATCTCTACAAAGTGTACAGTTAGTACTATTAAGGTCTTCCTTTTCTATGTCTTAGTTTAGTTTTACTCTGTGTAAAGAAATCGTGTTGGTTGTCTAACATGGTGTGTTTAGTCTGCCCCCTAGTGTTCAATGTTTGTACAGGCTTGAATAAAGAGCCTATCTGTGGTAAGAGACTTTAATATTTCAGTCTGTCAGCACAAAAGAAACTGGTGGGTCTGTAAACCATGCATTTGTGTTTTGCAGTCATCATGTGACTTTTATGTTAAGTATATTATCTGTTTTGTGCTGTTCTCACTACAGAATCATGGTTTTAAGAATAGTGGCGCGTTCATGACTTCACAGAGACCCCGGCTGAAAGAAAAGCAGCACAAACCAGTTTTATGTGTGGATTTTAGATGTATAATATCATTGTCATTGTTATTTATATACCTTCTTTATAGATGTGTAATTAACTTTTTGAACTAAACTGAACTTACTGACTCCTTTTAAAAGGGACACTTTACATTTTGACATCACAAACAAGACATTATGAGACACAAAATGATAATAAATCCAGTTTAATTGCTCAAAGATGCTATTGATCGGTGCACACCTTCAGTTAAACCTCAAAGCAAACTGAGTTAGGACTACTATGCTAATTTAGGCATTATAGTGATTACTTTTAATATTTCTTTGCTTCAGTGTAAAAAATATTCACATTGGCTGTGATGTCAAACTGAGTATCCCTTTTAGGACAGCTGTTGCTTTCTGTGCTTAAATTTGCATGTCTAAGGTTTGTGGCTAATACATTTGGTGGGGGGATGTTAGAACGAGCGAGGTAAAGAAAGCACAATGTTGATATCATTATTATTATTATTTTTATTTGTATGTATTTATGTGCAAAGATAAGCTGATATGTGTGGTGGAGTTTTATTTTCCTTTATAAATAGATTTTCATGTATGTCGTTCATGTTCAAAGACACATCCCCAATGTTTTACTGCAGGAACTCTTCATCAAGACAGTGTCCACTTCAAGTCGTTGTATAAACCGCCCTCTGAGTCAAACTTCTGTTACAGTCTACGTCATGTGATGCACCATTAATCTGTAGCTCACAGGGAGAAGTGTTGTGAGCATGTGTGTGTGTGTGTGTTTGTGTGCGTGTGTGTGTGGGAAGAGAGAAACTTTTACTTGATTTGTGTCTGTGCATTAGTGTTTTTAGTGTTTTTTGGGGATCAGAACTCTGTCTGTAATGGCAAAGAAACAGTGGCATGTAAAGAAGTTAGTAGCTGAAAGTTTGAGGTTAAAGGCCAAAGGTAACGTGGTGCACTGTCATACTCCCGGGTTTTTGTGAAATGTCATGTCAGATTTTTTTTGTTTTGTTTTGATTAACACAATAAAAATATGCAGTTACTTCAAATGAGCTTGAACATCTTTTTTATATCCTCCAGTCGATCAAGGGGCAGCGGGGCATTTCAGTGTTTTGCCCGCTGACATGTCAGCAAGTTGCAGGGGATGGGGATCCAATCCTCGACCCTTTCAAGTTCAAGAATCTTTATTATACCCGGGGGGCAATTAGTTTCACAGTCAAGTAGGCACACAAAAACATCCATACTAGACAAGACATTGAGATGTTAAAAAAACAGTACAGAAGTCATTGTTGATCATTGTCATCTCTGTAGCCTGATCGCTACAGGGATGAATGAGTTTTTCAGTCTGTTTGAACTACAGGTACATCTGGGCTGCAGATACCTGCGTCCAGATGGAAGCAACCTGAACTCACCGTGGAGTGGTGATCAGGATCTGCCAGAATCAGTCTGATCTTGTTCACTGACCTCACCTTGTGTAGGTCAGTGAGGTTCTGTAGGGCTATGCCAGCAGTTTTGCTGCACATCTTGACAATCCCCAAGAGTTTGTTCGTGTTTTTGTCAAAAGTCCAAACCAACAGATGAAGGTGAAAGTTAAAAAAGACTCAATAAAACATGAATAAACATTCTCATAAAAGTAGAATCAACATTTAAACCACAGCGATTCCGATAAAAATACATTCTCTGGTGGGTCTTCTTAAAAAGTGAGTTCACATTGGGGTCAAAGGTCAGTTTGTCATCAAGAACAGTTCCCAGATATTTATAATGATGCACCATCTCAACGGCGTCACCATTAATGACCACAGGAGTTGCAACTGAAGAGTCTTTTTCTGAAATCAATGACCATCTCCTTTGTCTTAGAAACATTAAACTTTAAAAAGGAAGACTCACACCATTCAGTGATGACCCCAAGCACAGGCCCGGGGGTCATCACTGCTGAGAAGGGGCAGGATGACAGAGTCATCAGCAAACTTTACTACGGTGATGACCATCATCCTTTGTTGGATGATGACTACCCTGCCCACTGCATCAAGGTGTGTTTGAATATTTTTTTTTTTATTTCACTTTGCTGCCTGTAAGCTGACTTTGAAATGCTAAATATTTTTTTTGTGCAAAATCCAGAGAATAAATGGCCCCATCTTCTATTGAGTTTATCCTAAACAATTAAGAGTTTAGAGTAGGATATGAAATATAAAATCCTCAATCAACCACTGAGAATTTTCTTTAAATATCTTTACCAACTGATCCACCATGCTGTTCAGTTGATTAGCAATTACATTAAAAAACAATTAACAAAAAAAAACAAAAATAAATAAAAATGTCTCCATTTTCAAAAAAGGGAAAATATTCAGGAACATGTCATGAATAATTATAGTTTATGCGATTGTTAAATGTCTTGGCATGTTTCTGTTGACATTACTCCGCTTGGTTGGGAGTCTGAATACTGCACAGCTTGTGGCCTGAATAAATATATTAAATCTATGTTATGAGCTATCTATTTTTTAATGTGTAAAAATGACAAAACAGTTTTGTGCTGTTTGTCTCCTCTAAAGTACAAATGATGCCAGGTCTGACCACACAGTGGCAGTGCATTACTGAGCCAACATTTAACACAAACCAGCTATAAACATAAGCTGTTTTGTGTTAAATATTTGCTCTGTAATACATGCATATAATAATGTTTAAACATTTTTTGAAAATGTTATATCTCATTGAATCAAACACAAACCATTAAATATTATGCATGAAGCATGAAGTCCCTGCAAAACAAATAATTAAAATTGTCTTCCTGGAAAGCAAAACTATTTTCATTAGTTTATATAACTGCTTCAAACATGTATTCTACCACGTATATACATTCAGAACATTTTATAGCTCTGTTACAGCGTTGTTAATGGTTTTATTTATTATTATTTTATTTTTTGTGGGGGATGGGGGTTTGTAGTTCATTTGAGTTTTGGTTTGTGGATTAAACATGTATTTGATACATTCTGACAACAAAATGATTCAAAACGTTCCCTGTTAGAACTTGAAAGTGTATAATAAAGAGAGGGAGCATGTATTTTTGGCATCTGTTCATCATAACTGTTCAGTTCTAATGGAGAATTACTGAGTCCAAGATAACAATAATTGTTATTAATAATTTCCTTATCCAACCACACTTTCTTCTACTTGTTTATCAGAGTGTCCATCGTTGACATTAAGAGCCACATTATTCATCCTAAAACTTCATAACCTGCCTGTCAGCACTGGAAAAACAGTCACACATGCACTAAAACGTACAGAGTCCATTAAATAAATCAGTCCGCAATACATGTGGTCACCAGTCCTAAAGTCAGAAACACTTTCACAGGGTCTATTTTTATTGCATTCTTGATTGGTCTTCAGTATTCTGTGTAAAAAAAAAGTTTCAAATGGTCTCTGGGTCCTAATTGAAAGCTCATTTCCGTTCAGGTTTGCTCTGGTGATCACACCATTCACCTTTGTTTGACTTGTGCCCTTTGAGGACTGAGTTTTAGACTTTAAGAGTGAACACATTTTTTTTGAACAATGGCCTTTTTGTCTTCTCTTTCCGTGAAAGATTTAATCATTGAGACTTAAATAAGGTTTAAAAGGACAGATGCATTAAAATAAATAATAAATGCCATTGTATCCCCAGCTGTAAAAATGTAGTGATCATATATTGTATACCAGACTTCTTGTGCAATTTCAGCTTTGTGGCGTGACAGTTTAATAACTAAAGCATTCCTCAGTTGTCAAGTCGTTGAGTTTTTATTATTCAAAACTAATCTTTGTATGCTATGTATGTGCATCTGCGCATTTTATTTTTAGAAAATACAAATATTTCATGTTTTGTTCAGCCTGTCATAACAGGATAAATGTCAGTGGCCTCTGTATGAAACATATTACTAACATCCCCCCCCCCCCACACACACACACACAGTATGTTGCCATGTTAACATTCAATCAGTTCTGATGATAGAACAAAAATAATACTTTTACAATCATTCCTATCCAATAGCATGTTAATTGAACACTCCTGAAACAGGTTAAAACTGTTTCAGTGAACTCATCATACTTTAAAATCTATTTTCTGGGACGTCCAGTCCATATGGGCAGGTGGGGTGGAGCCCCGCCTAAGAAAAAAACTTTCACCCCACAAAGTAGATCATCTTAACTAATAATGCAAATTACTTTTTTACTGAGCTTGCTGTGTGTTGTTTTATTTGGTGTATTTTTCCAATTGCCATATTTTAGCCATTCTAAGTGGAATTTAAATTATTTTGAGCAATTCATCCTTAACTTTTTAACTTTTTTACCGTTGTGGGGCAGTGCAGTTGAACGACCCACATTCATCAAACGGATCCAAACCTGCAGCCAGGGATCTGAACAAGCAGGTCCATTATAGTTTAATTTGGGGCATCTGATTTTCTGCCCTGTGGACACATTTGATGATAGGATGTGTACCTAGACCTGAGGTCAGCTCAAACCCAGGAATAGCTGCAGTGAAACCTGCTGAGACCAGCAGTGGAGATATTCTGTTTTTAAGTCCATTTGGAAAAGACAAAGGGGACCAGAACAAAAACTGAGAAGAACAGAGGAAAGTCAAAGAACATAAAATTTCTGCCACCATGGTATAGAACCTTATTTAAACAAATCTTTGGCTGTGGTTGGTTGAAGCAGTGATCTTGTACTCAGTTTTTGTTGTTTTGTTCCCCTCTTGAATTTTCTATTTGATTTGATGGTGATTAATTGGAGTCATCTTTTTTAGAGTTGGTTTGCTGAACATTTTTCTCCCAGTTAACTGTGATAATCCAGAGTATTATTTAAGAATTATTACTTCAAATCAAATGCGAAATCCAATTCAGAAAGCTGTGCACCTGTCTCTGTGCATGGTGGGTTTTCTCCTTGGTACTCTAGTTTCTTCGCACAGACCAAAACCTGCATGTTAGGCTGATTGGTAACTCTAAATTGTCCCTAGGTGTGGTTGTTTGTCTCATTTGTTTCTATGTGTCTCTGTGATGGACAGGAGACCTGTCCAGGGTCTCCCTTGCCTTTCGTACAGTGACTCCTGGATATGGGAACCAGTGACCCCGGTGACCCGAAAAGGAAGAGGTGGGTAAAAGACAATGGATGGATTGATGGATGGATGGATAGATGGATGGATGGATGAGAACCATATTTTTTTGTCTGTCATTGTCATTTGTTTTATTAAATGGAATGTTCAACTGAACCATTCATCAGCAAAGTCTGACTTGAGTTGAAAATGGTTAAAAAAAAAAAAAAATAGGGAACACAGTTAAACTTTTGCCAGTTTCAAGTTATTTTAGAAACAATTGTGTTTTTTTTAATCATTGTGGAAAGATGCAAACCATCTGTTTTGCCCGTGTGTTTGCATTACATTTTAACTGACTGTATGCAATTTAAATATAAACTTTTGAATGACTTTATATCAATTTAAAAAAATAGGAACATGAATTAAAAAAAGTCAATTATTGCCTAATTTTTGAGTTATCTGTTAGGTAATAACAATGATGATGCATGATAGGAATCGGTAATGATAAAAAACAGCACATTTTTATTGTTAGTATTTTACAACATAAACAGCATGGCTGAATAAATGAAAACACAAAACTAGAGTGTATATACTGTGTATAATTTAATTGCAATCAACTGGAGTTTTTTTCCTTCTAATTTTGCATGCCTTTTGGATTTCATGCTAATTTTTCTGAATGAATAAAAGGTAACAACATCACTTTGTTCAAGTCCCTTAACATATTTAGTGTTGAGGAAAAATCAACCAACTTCTTTGCCCATCTACCGCACAACATCATCTTATAACATAAACAATCTGACAGTAAAAAAGACTGACAGCTCTGGTGATTAATGAACCCAATGAGGAGTAATTACCTGGGTAATTACTCTCGTCATGAAGGGAAAACTCCGGCTGACTAATCACAGACAACTGTTCAAACATTCAAACTTAAACCCAACTCTTGATTCACAGACAAATAAAACTAACAGTTTGACACCTGAAGTATAGAGAAATTGTTTCTATAAAAGCAGTGGATTACGAGAGAAAACAAAAAAGTAAAATGTTTTATTTGTAAATTTTCCAAATACCTCATTGACCCTGACGTTCAGAGATGGTTACTAGTGTAAGACAGTTTATCTTATTGAGACAGAAAACACCCATTCTTTATAACATGTGCAGTCCCAGTGCACATCATGTAGGACTTGGATCCCAGTTTGAACTGTGGATCAGTGTGTAAGACTTGTGTAATCATCCTGTGCTATGTGTTAGCATCGACCGTGATGTTTGGTGTCAGATTAATACTGAAACCTGCTAAAATGTTCGTAAACAAGTTATGAGTATATTCTACCAAAGTGAAATGTCCTTTTAAGCAAAATCAAGGCATTCAATTGTACTCACTGACTGCAAATAAAATCAATTAATAAAATTCAAATAAGACAAAATGGTCATTTCTATGGGCAGGTCTGTGTTGTCGCAACTCAATTTCTTTTTACTAGCAAAAGTTAAAGATCATTGTATTAAAACAATTTTGTTAAGTATTACAGGCAAAAACAGTATTAAATATTTGGGTATTTGAATTCATTTGAATCTAAGACGTGGTCCAGGTCATTTTTGTTGATTCCAGAATAAGAAGGTTTATTTTTTATGAGAATTTTTCACTGCTTCCATCTGGTGGATGATGCAACACAGCCTCAAATTACTCTTTTAAGTGTAAAAAAAAAAAAAAGTAATTTTACAACACTACATCTTATTAATTTATTTGCTCTAACTATCTTGAGTTTCTCTGTTCTATCAGTATATGCCAAAAAAAGGAAAAAAAAAGAAACAGGAACAAAACAAAACAAAAACAACAATGTTTATTTATGCTCATGGGCAAAAAACAATAAATTGTGCTGTAATTATCGGACAACTAAAAGTTTGTTTTTTTTTGTTTCCTGTAAATCAGTAAAATAAATCTCACCTTCTAGAAAAGAGCTACCAAAAAAGCAACATCATTTACTGAAATCAAGACATACAGTGTGTTAAAATTATGGTTTTATTAAACTGTTCCAAACATATGGAAGTGTTAGATGAATAACGAGAATAAAACACAATCCAAAGCATCAAAACGACCAGCACATGAAACATGTCCAGACCATGTGAAATGCATTCATATAACACAAGGAATTGAGAACTCTTTAATCAGGGATTGAAGATACTGTTAGTGTTCTTCATGAGCACTTATAGTGATGTGACCAAACCGCATGGACAGTCCCTGTGATAAACCCACATGTGGAATTAATTATACTAGCTTGCATTTATATACAATGTGAATGCAAACCAGAACTAGTTTATTTGTGCAGACTCTGAAGCTGTTTACCGTGAGCCCTTGCTAAGATATACAAAAGATTTGGGGGAAGTTTATTAAATCAAAATGTGGGTGGAAAGGAAATAGTGTGAACATCTAGAGCAGGAGTCTGCAACCTTTGCAATAAAAAGAGCAGTTTTTGCCACTTTTCTTACTAATTATGATGTGTCTGGGGCTACAAAACCTTTCTAAAAATGTCTACTATCAACTTGTGGCTTGTGGACCACTACAAGTTTGTTGGAGATGTATTTTCTGGCCAGTGGGGACAGAGCTTAATTTGAGCTGGATCCTGCCGGAACAGGATCTGGGAACTCTGGTAACTGTTTGCTTGGATTCGATTTGGATCCGGTAACTCTCAAGCTTACGGATAATAAAGTTATGAACAAATATGACTGCCTTGGGTGAATGAAACTTATGTTGGATACGTAAGCTGAAAATAATTACATAAACACTCATTTTAAACACAACAGCATACGATCTACCTCTTTTAGTAGCATTTCCGTGTCTTCCCTTAACAAAAATCTCCACCCCTAAAAGAGTGGTGGGGGGCGAGTGCTAAGTTAACCAGGCAGTCGTACACTCAGTCTTGTCCAGGCGCCTGGAGGTTCACATGTGATGTCGGACAACAACAAGCAGGGACAGAGTCGGGCTCCACTTGGGGGCGCTTGACAGAAGCCGTTTATTGACAGAAGCCATTTATTGACAGAAGCCATTTACAAATGTAGGTAAATGTTTAACAGCCCGTTAAAATACACCCAAATGTAGGAAATCGCATCTACTTTAGTCAAAATTTTCTGGGGGAGGACCCCCAGACCCACCCCCACTCCAAAAAAAGAGCAATTGCAGAGGTACCACATGTGGCCCCAGAGCCACAGGCTGTAGACCCCTGATCTAGATAATAGAATGGATGGAGATAAAAAGGGATGTCAATCGAAATAATTTCTTTATATATGTGCATACATGAATGTTAGTGCATGTGTGTGTGGTTTGTGTGTAATACTACCTTTATTGCAGAGTCTGTTTGGAAAGGTTTGGTCTCAGGTGGGCAGTTCCAGAGGTGCCTGCTCTGTCGCCCACTACACTGTTCACAAATGGCCTGTCAGGCTGCTCATTACCTCTAACATAATCAAGACAATCTGAAAAAAGACCAAGTCCAGTTTCAGCTCTGATCTTAAACAGGAAGTGAACAGAAACTGAAGCATGAGTGTGAGTGTAAACAATAAGGGGGTATGTGTCACATGGACTAGATTTCCCAGCAACTGAAGTGTTAACGTACGTTTTACTTCAGCTATTTAAATTACCAGGTGCTTGTCCAGCTCTGGGTTGTTTATTCCGTTTTGGCTAAAAACACCACTTAGTCTGCTATGCATCTGTTTCTAATAAAGGGATGACTGTTTCAGCAGTGTGAAGACGTGTCCTTCCTTGTGTTGCAACAAACATCTGTTTAAGGGTCAAACCGTTTTCCTGTGTTTGTTGAAAAGAATCTCACTAATAGTAGGAAATTAAATGGGGTCAGCATCGTCAGCTGTGTCACTTGATAACAGGCATTTACAAGAATACAATGATGATGGGGTTTTTGTGTACGGAAAAAATAAGCCTTAACTGTGATGACTCATTGCAATAAAAATGACATTAAGGGTTAGATACATGATTAAAGGGTAAATACCCTCAACTTGTATTTTGGACAAATAAGCACTTGTTTTAGTGTATGCAGCTTAGTGTGTTCTTGTCAAAATTTAACTTTATACGACACCAAACACCAATAATACCTTGGAGCAAAAATGAACTGGAAGGCTTTTAAATGTGTCACACAGCCATGGCAGAACCTCACCCAGTAATATTGTGACTTTCTAAAAGTCAGTATGTAAATATGACCAGTACATCTACAGCCTGTGTGTACTTTGTATTTTAATTTACACAGTATATATATATAAAGCATTGCCAAAACCGTCCAGCTGTGCTTTAAATTCATTTTCAGTTTGACCTGAATGATTTTACACCTGTTGTCTACTTGTGATTGGATTACTCCATACACGCATTAGGTGGAAACAAGCAAGCCCTGAAGTCATTTTTGCAGTAATAATATCCCTTAGATTTTTCTAAACCATTACACACATATGGAAACATGCTTGAATTTTTCATTATATGACTTTGAGATAGCCAGCCAAAGATCCAGCCAGAGGTTTATGAGAACAGGTTTTATTTATATGTTCAATAATTTTAAATTAGTCTCGATTGGACACATTAAATTGACTGAAATGGTTTTTAAATAATTTAATGATGCTGTGCTTATTAACTTACACTTGATGTAATGTGGGCCTTTTACCAACAAAAGACATTAATAAAACAGGTCTCTCTTGTAAATGAGTCGTCGAGGCTCAATGAGACTAACCTGTATAAATAAAGCTTGAATGAATGAATGAAAATAGGACAATAGTGAAAAATACACTGCCAAACAGTTTTTACATCAACTGTAGTAAAATACATGTCATTACATTTAATTTCCACTAAAAGATTGACATTTCAGAAAAATGTATAGTATATTTCATCCAGCTTGGACACATCTAGAGCACGAGTTTAACCCTTCTTAGAGACTGTATTCTGATGCCAAAGAACAGTATTTCATTCCATGAAGCCCAATTTGATATTTCAATGAGAACTTGAATTTAAATAAATAAGATTTACATTTGAAGTTGTGGAACTTGGCTGATTTTTACCCTTTGATTTTGGCCTCATCAGAAAAGCTTCACAACTTTATTGTTTAGAGGCAGATTGTTCACTCGGTATGTTGGGTTTTCTTTTTCCCACGGAGACAAAGCACATTGTCACATTTTATTAGCATTTAGGTTTGTGACGTCATTCTGTTTAATACTGCTTCAATAGTAGCTTTGGGTAACTTTTCAAAGATGTTGTTAAAATCACGAGAAACCAATAGTCTTGGAACAATTTATGAAATATTGTTTGTTTGATAATAATGTGCATCATGAAGTAATCAATATATTTTCTTCAGTCTACCATGAACAGTAGTTCAGAAAGTCTTCACATTCTCTTTAAAATGCACTTTCTGTTCTGTCATGCTTTGAGATAGCAGGGATTAAAAAAAATAAAAAAAAACTTTTATTTATTTATTTATTTATGATTTGTAGAGCTGGACACCACTACTAGTTTATTTTATTATTTATCAATAATTATTGGTATTAATTCATATATTGTTATCACATTTTAAAAAATATTTATGTGAGATAAATTAAAAACTCCTTAAAAGACTTCTGGACCTAAATTTGCTAGTAGCTTTTATTTGCTACTGTTTTGTCTTGATTTGCGCTGTGCTTGTGTTTATTTATTAATACCATACCGTTTTATTTATAGAGCACTTAAAACAGCGACAAGGCCAACCAAAGTGCTGTACAGACAGAACAACAGGTAACACACAAAGCAAAATACAAAATTAAGTAAATCAGAATATAGACATAAAAACGATGCAGATAATGAAGACTAACCAGTGTGGAGCGTACAGGTTCAAAACACAGATCACCTGGTGTTGAAAGCTACTGAATAGTAGTGGGTTTTTAAACGGGACTTGAAAACTGATAGGGAGGGGGCCTGTCTGACAAGCAGAGGTAACTCATTCCAGTGTCTTGGTCCTGCTACAGAGAAAGCCCTGTCACCTCTGCGCTTAAGACGAGATCCTGGAACTGTGAGGAGCAACTGGTCCGCTGACCTCAGGGAACATGGTATTAATGGACATCTCAATCTAAGCAAGTCAAACTTTCTTCAACATTAAACACTGAAAACTGGCTTTCTGAATTTTGATGCACGTAAATTTCATTTCAATTCCAAGATAGCGTGTTTGCTAAAGAGACGAGCAGCCCTGGTTAGTTCAGATTTCCAGATGTTGAAGCCCAATTACCCTCCAATCACTTGCATGGCCAGATGCAGTCACTGGGTAACGTAATGGGTCAGCACTGGGATTCCAACTCTCCAATCACTTGCAAACACATCTTTTAAGTATTATAAAGTCTTGGAACCCCCCCCCCCCCCCCCACACACACACACACACACACAAGGTTTAGTGCAAATACCACCTCAACATATGCATGTGTGCTCTGCACAATACTGATGGGAGCCTTATTACATGGATCAGCTTACCTAAAGTTGAATGTACAGTGATGTGGGATGAGATTTACCTGTCTAAATAAGGTTAATAAATAAATAATCTAAATAAAGGTTGAATATAAAGATGGTCCCGGCTGCTCTTCTAAGGCTGATTTCTTCTTTATTCAGCAAGATATTTTTGGCCTTCAAAGGCTAAGAATGGCACACATTTGTAAATAGATGACATGAAAGACATGGGAAATGAAACCAGTCTCTTCCATCCAACCAGTGAATGCCAAATGGCTTCCCTGCAGGTGTGTATTCTGCATGTTGCTCATTTAGTATCAGAGTATAAAACTCAAGTAAACAGTTTAGAAGAATGACTCACTTGAACTCTCTGCTGGTTCTGTGTTTATATCTGTGGCGCCATTGGTCTTATCTTACCAAAATGCAATTTCATCCTCAACAAACTTGTTAGGAGGCACGCTGAATGATAAAACAACCAACTTTTAATTGTGTTGAGTAGTATACAACTTTATAGCATGCATGGTAGAAAAGCACTTAAATAGAATATAAATACACATTTGATGTCTTTCACACGCCCTGTGACCAGCTCACAATTTCATTTCACAATAATAGAATAGTTCAAAAGTTCCTGTGATAAAAATACAACCACTTAGGTGGAGAAACAAGTCTATAACCTGTTTATTAAAATTTGTTGCCTCGTTTTTTCATTAAACTATCTCAATATTCATGAAGAATTCATCAGTTTCTTCACGCACAACACCAAATACCACAGCTGGATGTGAAGGCAACAATGGCCGTGAGTCCAAAGTATTTAAAAAAAAAACTTGTGTCACATGCAATATCACAAACTGTTTTCAGCTGCACACAAACTGATGTTTTTTTTATGGATTTACTCTGTTTACAGACAAAATAATAACAGCATTCAGTCATTTCACTTAAAGTCTGTGTCAAAGCGCTGCCCAGGACGGGTCTTCACTTATAAGTTTGTTTTAGAAAAACTGTCCAAGCACAACAAGAAAACACGCTTTACTGCATTTCTACAATCACTGTAACAAAAGTGAACACTTATTTTACACATTAAATTATAGTTATTCACAGTTTAAAGAAACAAAAGCTTACATTTTACAACCACAACTAAAGTATGTCATATTTTACTAAATTGTCAGGATTTGTTTTTATTTGAGTTTTTTTTTTATTTATTTTTTTTTATCTTAGTTTAGCAACATGGTAATCTGAAAAAAAAACGAAACTAAAGTAAAGTATGTGCCTAAATATTCTGAACAGACCAGACTGCACTTGATGGGTATAGATGTGTCACTTATTAAAAATAGTGAATATTTGGGGATGATTTGCACAAATAAATCAGGAATCATAAAAGTTTAAACAGTTTGTAGTACCTTAGGGTAAAAAAACTAACATCACAACTTTCTTCTGCACACTTTCACTCCTCTGAAAAGTCATTTTCTCTCCTCCACAGGTAACTGGTATTAGCGTTGCTTCCCAACACTTTCTTTACTTTTAATGCTACAAACCAGCATTTCTGTCAGTGGGAGTGTTTTATCAAAACTGAAAGACAAACAAAATATGTTTGAAGGTGTTTGTGCTATTTGCAAACCTATAATTCATACATAACTCACAAAACACAAAATAAATGCTTAGTGTTATTTCCAATCCCTTTTCATGCATGGACCTGTCATCTCCGTCATACCACTCGAACTTTTCATCTGCTCTCTTTAGGGGTGCACCGATAAATCAGCCAATACTTGAATGAGAAACTGATTCTACCAATTTTTTGTTTGTTTGTTTGTTTCAACAGCAATTGTCTAAACTTAATTCGTATTTCAGAGCACTACCTCATGGCCAGTTAAAATACATTTGTATTGTTTCTAGGATATTGTTCAAGGGTATGTTTTTCAATAAATTAATATTGGAAAATTGAAGGTGCATTGTGACCTTATAACATCTGACAGTGTTGCTTATAAAACAAAATTGGAACTGGCATGTCAGACTTTTTAGAAATCGGTGATCGGCCAGAAAACTGCAATCGGTGCACCCCTACCTCTCCTTTTCAGTGTCCATGTTTAGAAGACGATCTTAATTTGAGACAACTTTAGATGTTTAAAACTAGTATTTACAGAAAGCACAAGAGAACTTGGTTCTCTTAACCTTCTATGTGGTGAATTTAGAAACAGTGAGTTCTGGAGCGTTCCCTTAAGTAAATGGTCAGTTATCTGTGATTTAGGTCGAATCACTGACATCTGATGTCCAAAGTAAATTAAAGCAGTCATCTTTGATAATGCAGTGTTCTGTTGTGAAACTACAACGCACGTTATTCAATTTCTAAACATGCTTAATGAACTCATCTGAAAGCACAAGGTGACCTCCGAACCCTTCCCCATCTGCCTGGAAAAGCATCCACAAGATGCAGTAGAAAATAATCTGATCTACAAGGTCTGCACATGCATGCACCAAAAAAACTAAAAATCTGCTGAACTTGTTTGTGCTAAACACCACAGGACCTCCACAGACGTTTAAAACTGTGGGTCTGATTTACTTATTTATTTATTTGTCAGCTCATCTCATTTATCCAAGTAGTTTTGTAAGTACTGTATGTACTTGTGTGCATACTGTGAGGGAGTGGTGGCGCAGAGGTTAAGAGAAGGTGGGCTTGTGATCAGAAGGTCGCCGGTTCGACTCCCAGGATCGCCAACATAAAAGTGTGGGAGGAAAAGGTGAAGCACCCACACCTGCCTCCACCCTCATTTGCACTGCTCTGGGCCCTTGAGCAAGGCCCTTAACCCCCACCATCTGCTCCCAAACTGGTCTCT
The DNA here is from genome assembly GCF_014905685.2 of Nematolebias whitei. Taxonomy (NCBI): domain Eukaryota; kingdom Metazoa; phylum Chordata; class Actinopteri; order Cyprinodontiformes; family Rivulidae; genus Nematolebias; species Nematolebias whitei. The sequence continues at coordinate 37,434,595 of NC_056508.1, read as the reverse complement.
CTTGAAAATGAGTTCTCGTGACTCCATGAGACTATCTGTATAAATAAAGCTTAAAATAAAAAATATATATAAAATGTATTCTGAGAAGTGCTGCAACACAGAACAAGAACTTATGTTTATGTGTGTTGATCTTTTGACATTTAGCAGGTGTTTAATGGAAAAGTAAGTCCAAAAAATTTATAATAAAGTAAAATAAAAAATAAAAATAAACGTGTGCCCTAAATTTGTTGAACCATCAACAGTCGTTTAGTTTGCGTTAGCTTAGCTTAGGCACTCATACTGGGTGTCTGAGGTTTCATTTAATGTCAGTGTGTGTATACTCCATTAGTTTCTTGTTAAAAAAATAAAAACAAAAGTTGGTTATTGTCCAAGTAAGACACATGTAATATAAATATAAAACAATGAAATGAATCCAGTGATCGGGTTGTTTGAAAGCATCCAGATTGAAAATCAGAAAGTTTTTACAGTATTTCTGTGTAGAACAGTTTTATAAGTCAACAGTTTGATAATAGCAAAAAATAAAAGAAAGTCTTCATAAGTGTCTGTTGGGATGAAAAGCAACGATGAAACAAGGTTGACTGTCAGTAAATGAAGTCCACAGGTTCGAACATGTTGAAGAATTTGTGGTTTGAAATGTTTTGAGGACTTTGTTGAGAAATGATGAGATGAAATGTGTCAAGTCTGTCATCTCTGTAACAAAGTATGCAAGCAGAAAAAGTCTGAGGAAATAAGTCCTTTGTAATTCAAAGTGTAAAAGCATCCTTGGAGTATAATTTTTTAAAAAAAAGTATTTTTTATTTATAATGATGAAATCTGTAATGTTTTTCAGTTCAGAAAAAATTCTCACGATGGGTTGTCTCTTCAGAAAAGTTAACTCGGCCTTTGAGTGAGAACCCAACTTTTACACGCATTTAATAATTTCACAATATTTAAACCTCCCAACACATGTTAAGCTTGTTGTTGGCAAATACAGCGCAACACTCTGGAGATTTTTAATTAAAGCTGAACTTTCTTTTAATTCATCTACAGATCCGAGACTCATGTGAATCTAAATAAGTTTTTCCATTTTTTATTTTTTTTTATTTTTTTTTTAATTGTTCCCTTTAAGGCCAAAACAGACTCATCTACAAAATTATTTTTAAATAAAAATTTTGAGCTAGTTTTTGACTTTGTGATTCAGTCCTAAAACCATAATTACAATTTTTTTTTTTTTTTCATGTTAAACCTCCCAGGTTCTTAGGTCTCGTGGGGTCCGGTTACGTTCACCAGAGCTCTTGCTACGAGCCTTCCTAGCACTCTCTTGTGCTTGGCGATATTTCTCCAACATGCCCTTGTGTTTCCTCCGGATCTTGTCATTGCACCACATCCTCTCACAGTACTCCTCCACGTGTGGCAGGTTTGATGGCCCGATGAGCTGCATGATGTCCTTGAACCATGTGCGTGATTGGCCGATTTGGCTCGGTGAGCCGCCCCTGCTGTAAGTGTTGCAAGGCATCCAGGGCCTGTAGCTTCCTGCGGACCGGTCTTTGAACGTGTCAGAGAGCCCCGAGTTGTCACGTGCCATGAGCTCATCCACAGTGTCCCCCTGGAGGACTTCCAGGGTGATGCGAGCCAGTGTTTGCGTGAAGCCGTGCTCCCGAGAGCGGCAGATGTACACGCCTTCATCCTGACGGAAGAGATGACGGAACAGCAAACCCTGTTCTGTTGACATCACACGATCGTCCAACTTCACCTGAGTGAGGCAAGAGAACATGTTTTCATATTTTATAGTTGATTTTTTTTTAAATTCATCCATTCATTCAACCTTTAGTTATACAGGTTAATCCCATTGAGCCTCGGGGACTCACTTACAAGAGACATCTGATTTTAACAAAGAGTGATGACAACAGTGGACAATCATAGAGGATGCACACAAATTGAGAATAACAAGTGAAAATAAAATGGTATTAAAAATGTAACAAAAAAAACCAGCTAGGCTGTAAGGCAATGTAGAAAACTATAAATAAGAACATGTCTGCATTGGTTTTTCCCATGAACTTAGCAGATGTTTGAAGCTCACAGATGTCCATTTTGCACATAGTCTGAAAACAGGATCTTTTTCTTGACCATGAAACGATGGTTCTGCTTGTCAAAAGTTGTTACTCTTCTATGCTTTCCTATGTTTTGCTGCAAATAAAGTAGGTCTATGCTTCAAAGCTATATTTATATTTTTAAACTAAATGTATATTTTATAAATGAATAAAATTAAAATGATGAATGTTCTAGTATATTCTGACATATTTGCATAATCTATAGGCAAAGGACCAAATTTTGGTATTGGAAATTTACTGCTTTGCACATTTCACAAGATGTTTTCCTGTATGATGGTTCATACAGGTAGGGGCCGAGATGGGGTAGAGGTAGAGCAGCCGACTGCGGACCAGAATGTCTTGATTCGACTCCCAGCCATTCCCACATGTCGTAGTGTCTCTGAGCAAGACACCTAATCCCTAATTGCTCCCCGGGCTCTTACATAGCTGCCCACTGCTCCACCTGGGTGTATCACAGGTGCGATGGGTGAAATGCAGAGAACCAATTTCACCAATGTATGGAAACACAGTGATGACAATCTCAGACTTCCCTTCATGTAAACATACAGTAGCTTGGAGGCTTGAAACAATCCAAAGCCATGAAAAAAATCTTTGAGTCAACATATTTAATACAGACAAGTCTTACTGGTCTTTGCTTTGGTGCAACATGAACCATTCTGAAAAAGACATCCTCACTATTCAACCTTTTTTGACATACATGGAAGCAGAAATGTCCTAAATTCTAATTTCTACTTGTGTATTTTGTATAAAAGGAATGCTCCATTCTTTTACCTGACATCATCACTATATCCTCACTGTCTGAAGTCTAATCTCTTGGCAAGGACCAATGCAGACATGTTCCTGTTTTTAGTTTTCTACATTTGCCTTAAAATCTAGCTGTTTTTTTTTTTTTTTTACTTTTTTTGCCATCTTATTTGTAAAAAATTAAAAATCTCTATGCCTTTTTGTGGCTGTCTATTGCTGTTGTCCATTGTTGTCATCATTCTTTGTTGAAATCAGGTCTCTCTCGTAAATGAGTCCTCAAGGCTCAATGGGATTTACCTGTCTAAATAAAGGTTGAATGAAATCACTCATTGATAATATAAATTTAATCTAATTGTTCACAATACAGATTTGCTTCCCACTGGCCCTTTTAATGTGTGTAACTTAGCCAGGCCTAATTCAGTTTAGCAAGTGTCTTTTTACTAAAAACTCTTTTCTATAGACAAGCATTGTTTTACAAAGTAGTTTCACATTATTTTATGACTGCTTTTACATTTCCTCAAATTTTATTCTGGGGGAAAATGAACCACAACGCAAGTGTGGTTCGTGTTGTTGTGGAGGCAACATGTAAAGTTTGGAAGGTTTTGTCAAATTCCATAGGTTAATATTTCAAAATGTGTTGCAGATTAATTAACAAAATAGATCAATAAATCATGTGGTCAGTATTTCTATATTATAGTATAAGATATATTTGACATTGCACAAGTGGCATATTTATGTGTATTATTATCTTTATCGTTATCTTTCTAAATATTATGTTGCCATATTTGTACATAGTTTTGAATTTCAGTGAACATTAAGAAGAGCTGATGAATGACCCAAGACTGGGTGAACAATTGTGAGTTTTTTTTGTCTGTTTATTTTTTATTTATTTTGTCGAAAGATGTTGAATAATTGCAATTGTTGAAGGACACTTGTCAAAAAGCTGTAAAAGAACCAATTTATTAACATTCTGGTCCTGATTTATCTTGAATAAGATCTCGTTAAACAGAGCTTAATTCTACAAAATCACCCATCTCTGTAGGAGAAAAATTAATTACTGCTTATATGCTGTGTATAGAAATATAAAAAAATACAAAAAGTTGAAAAAAGAGAATGCTATATTTGGTTTATTGTGCTTAAGCAATTTAAGCACTCTCTCCCCCCCCCCCCCACACACACACACAGCACACACAGAACAAGGGCTGCTTTGTTTCCACAACCTGAACTTCAACATAAATGTAGCATAAAATACAGTTTTCTCATGCTTTTTCTGTGTTAATTATTTCCCCTCTCTCTACCATATACCACCCAGTCATTATTCCACCCTTTACATTGATTCTGTTTATTTTCTACCTCCGTTTTAGATATTCTGTTCCTCTGCCCCTCCTGCTGTCCATCAGAGCCAACACAAACACTGCAGTCCAGAGACAGCCAAATGTTCGTTTACAGGGAAACGGTAATGTTAGTAATTCCTTAAGACTTACATGACTAATCGAGGCACATTGACCTTGACCAAATGAACGATCTTTGAGGGTGTCGACTCATAACTCTACATCATTGACTAAATATAACTTTAAACAGCTTCACAGCTTTGTATCGAAGTCGAGTCGCAGTTGCTTGTAGACATTAGTTGACACTTGATCTGTCAGAGGCTGAGGTTGGCAAAAAATAAAAATCCCCTGTTTATTCAAGAGACAGAGCAATTGTGAACTTTTCTATGCAATAAAACGACTTGATTTGAACCACATGTCAAACGGCTGTCAAATGTGTCAGCCACGTGCCAAAATCACACACTAATCCACTTTTTACAGGCAGTTAATTTGACCACCGTTCCTCAGAAGTTTCACTCCACAGTCAACACTTTTACTTTTTCCTCCTGTCACATACGCATTTTATTATCCATATTTTGAGATTTTTTTTTAAATTAGTATTATTATTTTGATGCGCTTGCTTTGACTACTTGTCTCACCTCTTCTTTGCGGTCTTCCTGTTGGACTAGCCATGTGATTGCAGCCTGTGGTGAGCGAGGAACACACTCCAGGAAGGTGCTGTTCTTCTCAGTCCCATAAACCACTTTGTCTTCTGTCACATCCAGATCTTCTCATTAAAACAAAAATAGGCATTTAGTAAAAGCAAAAACACACTCAGTCAAAGCAAAGATGAGATAATAATATTTTTTATTAAAAATGTCCACTTTTTTTCTGCTCCTGAGTTTGTTTGCTTTTTTTGGAATTTGAAATCAATAAAATGTTTGTTGTGCAGATTTTGGAGAAACTGAACTGTGAGCCAAAAGAGCAGCAAAACAAATCTGCTCCCAGTCTAATAAACTACTGACTTGACTGCAAAGACTCAAATGGATCCTTCGCTTGTTAAGCAATTTTAAAGGAAATTATTTAAATAAAATTTGCCCAACTCTCTTTATGAATTGAGGATTGCATGCATTCTGATTTAGACTATGTTGGGCCAGTGTGCATCATATTTTTATTCTAGTTTTTTTATTTTGTTGAGGTAAAACTAAAAGTACATGATTGATCATGTTTAAGTCTTAATTTGTCTTTTCATCATTGGTGTAACTTTTTCCTTTTTTATGTTCCCTTTTTTGTTATAACATTTCTCCAAAAATGAACTTTTCAGAAGTACCGTTGCCTGAAATAGTGTAAAAGTTCAAGCACACAGAGTCAATTAAGGTAAAATATCAGTCTTAACGACAAAAACAAAACTTTTGAAATGTCACTTAAACAGAAACCCAACCCGAAAACGTCTTGTATGAGTACGGTTCACCTGGAGGCTTAAACAGAGCCCACTGTCATCCCCTCACATCCTCACACTCAGGTGAGCAAGCACATTAACTAACACACACTTTTCTGTCCTCTTGGCCAATTTTACATTCACACGTTCGTCTTTCCATATTTTCATTAATCACTGATCTTGTTTTGTTCTGTTCTCTTGTCTTTCTCAGTATGACAACACGATTTTGTGAAATTTTCAACCTAACCATTAATTATTTAGCTGCCTACTATAATTACATATACGTGCTCAACTATATTAACTTGATTGAAACCTTACTTTAAATAAAATGTACAATCACTAAACTGTTACTGGCTTAACCCAGTTGGGAATAAAATATTTAGAGAGAGCAAATAAACATGAAGCTATCCATCCATCCATACATACAATCCATACATCCATCTATGCATCCATCTATCATCTTTGCACTGCGACTGATGCATATGGGCACCAGCAAGCCCGTGACCTGAAAAGGAAGAAGCAAGTAAAAGAGAACTATGGTAGCTTAATGAGAGTTGACACGGAGGGCACAACCCCTTTGTAAGGCAGTGAAATGAGTAACTCTGGTCTGTAGTGTCAAGAAATGAGGAAAGACAAATGTAAAGCTGACTTTTAAAATGTAACCACATTACCAAGAGAAAAAAAATGTGCATTAATTGTGAAATAAACTTCATGTGAGCGTCATCTTGGTACAAAGTTTGACATGCTTCTTTACAAATACTATCTTTTACCTTATAATCAGGTAATCTGAGCAGACTAGTTGTTAAATTTCTAATGCAGTCACTCATAAAAAAATACAGATACATCTCAATCTGTTTCCAATACCATAAGAAAATGTCAACATTTTGACTAATGCTCCTGTAGCTCAGCTGAGCAGAGTGCCTGGAAACAGATAAGTTAAATCTACCACAGAACTTTAGTTTGGACTGAATCAACTTTTCAATCTAAACAAAATCTTTCCAGCAGAAACTGAGAGCCTTGCCAACACTATAAGGTTTCCAAGCTTGCAAAGATACACCAGAAAGTCACTGAGCTGGGAAAGGTAAAGCACACGTACCGCTCAGATTCTGATCCACACACTGCAGAACAGGGTTTCCATGCCGGATGTCCTGCCTTCGGTAGCGGCGCTTGCTGTTAGGAACGAACCGTGTACAGGACGATCCATCCCAGGCACAGTAAGGGTCTCTGGCTAAGCAGCACTCAGCGCAGACTTTCCCATAAGTCTCACAGTGATGCAGCTTCACCTGCGCCACGCCTGCTGGAGAGCCCACATACAGGGCTTGCTGGTGGACAGGAAACACAAAGACAAAGAAGAACATTTGTCAGGAAAATATTTTTTGGATAGAAGCAAGCCCAAGCTGTCGAATGAACTCACCCTTTTCACAGATATCTCCATTGATGTAATTGGAGTTGGTGCCTGAAGAAATGAAAACATTTAATTTAAAGTTTGTAAAAAAAAAGCTCACGAAACAAAACCAAAATAGCAAGGAAGAAAATAATGTGACAAGTGACACTTTCTGGGAAAATTAGGACTCCTTTAGAAATGCAAAACAATAAATAGTATCTACATACAGTACTAATGTAGATACTATTTATTTTAGTCCGTATAAGTATAAATATTTTAGTCCATATAAATATATGTAATTTAGTCCTCATAGTCCATATTTTTTCAGACTATAAGGCACACCGGATTATAAGGTGCATTAACGATAATAATAATAATAATGTGTATGTATTGTCATCATTGTATGTTCCCATACAATGGTGAAATTGGCTTTTTGCATTTAACCCATCCACCACCAGGTGGAGCAGTGGGCAGCTATGGAAAGCGCCTGGGGAGCAAACGGGGATAAAGTGCCCTGCTCAGAGACACCACAAGATGTGCAATCACTGGGGATTGAATCCGGGACCTTCGGGTCCCGAGCCGGCTGCTCTGCCTCTGCACCATCTCGCCCCCCCCGAAAGCGAAACAAGTTCATTTTGACAGATTTTTGAGCTCCGTGTACCACATAAAATCAGTTTGAGGTCAAAAGCATAACCAGAATTAATACATAAGGTGCACCGGATTGAGAAAATTAAAGGATTTTAAGTGTGCCTTATAGTCCAAAAAATATGATATACATTCATGGATTATTTGTATCAAATAAAGAAATAAAGTTTGAGTAAGAAGCCTGGTTGCATACTGTACAGCCATTACCACACTTGTTAAAATAAAACTTACCTTGAAGACTTGTAGCTCCTCCAGCGTGACCTCTTCCGTTTCTAAACTGTTTCCAGAATGCAGCGCGATTACCTTCAACACTTTACCAACATCTGGAAAAAAAGAGCAAACTCGTGACTGAGCGGTTTGATGCATTTTATTACCTAATGTGTTCTGTCCCAGTGTGATGTGTGTAAAATAAATCACAATCTTATTTCCAAATAAATCAAACATTGAATTATAATCATGTATCATGTATTGAATCATACCTGTACCAATAAAAATGACATCATACTGCTCGTCTTCTGCCTCAACCCTGTCGACCACAATTTGCGTCAGCTTGTAGGGAATGTTGGCCTTTACAAGTACCGGCTGGCGTAGGGCCGGGTACACCGACCGCCACATCAACGGGTGACTGCGAGCAAAGTGCAGCACCGAATCTGGGAAGTCCTTCGTGCTGCCGAACTCTCTGCCAGGCTGATTGGTGATTTTACTAGGGCACTAAAAAAAACCATTAATAATTAAAAAAATGCGTTTAAAAGAAAAATAGTTCAAATTTATGAGTTTAGTGAAAGTTAGAAAAATTTAAGTTTTAAAGCAAATTTATGGCTCTTTTCCACACTGGTTTTAAATTCCTACAATTTTATACCCACTTATGGGTGTTCTTTCCAAACAAACCAAAGCTTAATTATGGTCTTAGAGTCTAAAACCTCTTATTTGAGTTTTATACTGTGCTTAAAGACTGAGTAAAAGTTAATGACATCAAGCCTAGGAATTATCTCCAAAGGAATTGGAGAAAGATATTCAATCTGTGCCACTGTAAAAACAAAACAATCAGTGTGCGCGAACTTGGCAGGTTCATTGAATGACTCATGATAAAGACAGCAAAACAAAGTCCAAATAAAATACAAGAACTGTATAAACTTTGAATCTGATCACAATATAGATCCGATTTCTTAATGACACAGCCAAAGTGTCTGTTATACAGGAAGTTTTTTTTTCCCAATAATCTTTAAGGCAAGTTTTTTTTTAACATGTTTAAACCAAGTAAGGAGAAGAAAAGTCCTTTTTTCTGTTGGTGGCAAAACCCATCATGAGAGATGGTTTGTTAATTTGTTGCACCCAAGTTTCACTTTTCTAGAATTATGTTGCAATAAAGGACAGTAACTTGTGATCAAATACTGCAGAAATCAGACAAAGACCATACTTAAGTTCTTTACAAACATTATAGGAGAAACTATTGGCTTCATCAAGATGTTCAAGAAAAGGCAGCTAATCATTCAACCATTGGACACGTTTGCATTATTGTTCCCTGTGGTTTTATTCTGATAGGTCTGTGAAAATAGCCATTAAAATCAGGATTATGGTCCAAATTTCCTCTTTTTTAAAACTGTTAAACATTTGGGGTGGGTTCATATGCAGTTAGTTTTCTCACAAGGATGCCAAACGGGCATTTGTTGTATGAAACGTAAGCAGGGATGAAAGAAGCTTGTTCTTTAATTTTTACGTTTCATGTTTTTACATTTATTGAACAGTCAGTGTACTTGTGGGTCTTTTTTTACAAAGCTCTGTCATTCATACCAAGCAAACAAAAGCTATTGCTTTTTACATATATATTTTAATTATTTAATCTATATCAAGATAGATCTAGAAAGTATGAACCAGCCATTACCAGTTCTAACCCCCTTTTCTTTAATTTTATAAAGTAAAGTAGAGAAAAAAGTTATAAAAGTGATATTTCAAAAAAGATAATTCTGTCCAAGAGAAACACCCATGTAATTCAAGTGCTCAGATACAAAACTTGAAATGTTTGTTAATGTCAGTCAAAGTTTAAAGTTCAATACCACACTTTGCCCAGACCCTGTGGAATTACATATAAACCCTTGGCATCCCTGCAATAAAAAGCATCCCATAATTTTCTGTTAAAACATGAGTTTTGACACAAATTTCAACAATGTACAGAAACATTTCAACCCAATGTAAATATCATAAGAAAGATAAATGAGCGCTATGTTTCTTTCAAAATGTCATTTAAGGAAGGTGAAATTAACATCCTGATGCATGCTCAATAATCCAGGGAGAAAAATCCAAAAAAGTTCAATCTGAACCTCTGGACATAAAAAAAAACAAAAAAAACCCAAAGCAAATCAACAAAAAAATGTAGAAACGTTTCGTCTCTCATCCAAGAGACTTCCTCAGTCTGAGGAGCTGTATTCAGCTCAGTCTCTTAAATAGCACCTTCTCAGAGTGGATCAACCAGTTTTGCTGCTGACAACCAAAACCAGCTGATCACATGCTCAAGAAGGACCATCAGCCTAACAATGGGTCATTAGCACACTGATGGTTGTTTACTACTCACAGAGGGCTGAGTGATACTAGCAATCACAGCATTGTAAGAGGGGGACAGTTGAACCCGGAGGCCTCCACCCCTGTTTAACGATGGACGATTTCTTTTCACAAAGATGGCCTCCTTTACTCCTCTCTCAAACCATCGTTCCTCTCGGTCCAGGATGTGAACATCTTCATCCTTGAAAGAGTGACCGCTGGCCTGGAGATGAGTGTAGACCACAGAGTCCTGGCCTGATGATGTTAATCTTCTGTGCTGGGCCATCCTTTTGGCCAGTGGCTGTTTAGTTTCCCCGATGTAAGACTGATCACAGCCCTCCTGACACTGAACAGCATACACAACATTGCTCTGTTTGTGCCGGGGGACTGGATCTTTGGGATGAACCAGTCTTTGCCGTAATGTATTTTGGGGTTTAAAAGCCACTGGGACGTTATGTTTAGAAAATAAATGTCTCAGTTTCTCTGATACTCCCTCAACATATGGAATGACCACTGGTCTGGGTCTGGGTTCCTCCTTTTCACCTGATGGCTGACTGGAGTCCTGTTTGGGTTTCTTCTCTGCTTTTAGGAAGGCCCAGTTAGGATATCCACATTGCTCTAGAGCCTGTCTTGTGTGGGATTTCTCCTTCTGCCTGGCTCCCGAGCTAGTGGGGATGCTGTTTGCTCTGTGATACAGAGTCCTGATGACTCCTAACTTGTGCTCCAAAGGGTGATGGGAGTCAAACTGCAAATACTGGTCTGTGTGTGTGGGTTTGCGGTACACCTCAGTTTGCAAATGTCCTCTATCAGAGACTGAGACCTCACAGTCCAAGAAAGCCAACCTGCCATTTTTTACATCTTCTCGTGTGAACTTGATGTATTTATCCACAGAGTTGATGTGGTCAGTAAAATGTTGGACTTCCTGAGATTTGATTTTAACCCAGGTGTCGTCAACATACCTGAACCAATGACTTGGTGGTGTCCCTGAAAAGGACGTCAAGGCTCTCTTTTCTACCTCTTCCATGTACAGGTTGGCAACAATAGGAGAAACTGGAGACCCCATAGCACACCCATGTTTCTGCCTATAATATTGCTCCCCATATGTGAAGTAGGTTGACTGCAGGCACAGTTTCAAGAGTTGACACAGTTGTTCTGTAGAAAGCGTGGTCCTGCTGCTCAGAGTGGTGTCTGATTTTAATTTTAAACTGACCACCTCTACTGCATCATCAACAGGAATGCACGTAAAGAGTGATGTGACATCAAAAGAGACCATTGTTTCATCAGTCTCCATGATGACATCTCTCACCTTGTCCACAAAGTCCATGGTGTTCTGTATGTGGTGTTCTGAGCTGCCAACTAAAGGTGAAATTAAGTTTTTAGTTGCCTTCACACATTTATGTAGTTTGACTGGCACCTTCAGAGACAGTGATGAGGAACACTAACCTCAAATTTGTCATAATGAATGATTCAATAAATGATCTTGATAAATCTCAAAATCAGATTGTTAAAAAATGGATAATTATTTTGCTTCTATACAAAACTGCAGGTGGGATATTTAACAGTGAAGCTGTAGCAATCACTCACTTTCCACCATCAGTGCTGCCTCATCCCTTGTTCCTACCTTCCTTATTTATATATTTTTTAACATCTTTCTTTTCCTCTGAGTTTAGGCCGATACATTCCTGTTAATCAGAGAGTCAGCAGGAGTGAAACCACAGAGGTGTCTGCTCTGTTCTCACATTATTCATCATCTTCTGCCTCTGTGCTCGCTCATTCACTCTGCTAATGAAGTGGAATAGCGCATACAACATCACCATGTGTGCACGTATTTAAGTGTGTGCATGTATTTTAGTGTGTGCATGTGTTTGTGTGTTTAACAAGGCTGAGTTACAGTGATGTGGTTGAGAGAACTTGAGAGGCTTTCCTCAGAGTCAGGATGTAAACCAGAAACGGGCTCTGTGCTGTGTACGGCCACAACAGCTGCTCTACCACTTACAGCAGTTTACTCTACTAATATGGAAACTTTCTACACCTCGGGTTTAATGTTTTCATATCCCATCTATCCCATAATGTTTTTCCTCTTTTGTTTTTGTACCTAGTATAGGACATAAAAACTGCTTCTTGACTAATCGACTACGCACATCTGTTTTAGCTGAACAAGTTCTGAGAAAATGTGCAGTTTCACACAGCATCATAGAGTCAAAGTCACTGGATGTGGATTTACTCTGGAGAAAATGGTACCAGTAGCTGCTCCAGTGGGGCAAAGTTCAACCCAGTTGTATGAACAGACCAGTCTTCTAAAGGTTTTGCTTTAAGTGCAATTGTTTGTTTTGGCTACATTTTTAGATGTAAGAAATAACTTGTTAGCCACAAATTCTGAAGCTGTTTGACAACTCTTAACACATGATGTAATCGTCATGTAGTTGCAATTTGTACATTTGTTTAAATCTTCAGCATGTTTAAGAAAAAAAAGTCTGTTCATAAAACAAATAGTTATCAAAAATTAGCATTTTCTCTGCTTGAAATACATTTACAATCAAGAATAAAAATAGATTTAAAGACATTTTTTGTAACGTTTTAGAAGGAAACAAATAAATGTTAAACAATGTGTCATCTGCATATTAAAGACCAGTAATTTACCAACATATTCTTAACAGTGCAACATATTTGGATCATGATAAGCTCTTTATAGTTTATTAATTTGAGCTATTAAACTGTCACATGTGAGCAAACTTTGCATTCTTACAGAATGGTAATGCTTACCACTCCTGGTCTTGGATAAGGTACTTTGCCTTCATAAGGACCCCACTGATAGTTGGGACCCTCTTTATGAGCAAAAGGTCCGTTGAAAGCTTCTCTGATGTCAGCCATGCGATACACACACACAGCAAAGCCCTGAAACACATTACTGAAGAGAAAAACACGTGCGGTTATGTCATAGTTTGAGTGCACATCTACTTTTGTAGATCAGTTTGTCAAAGAAAAATGGTAAATCACAGATGAAAGTAAAGTAACTGTTAGTTCTGTTTATGTAACTGGTGTGAAACTATAAAACAGTTTCACCATGGAGATATTCTGACAGAAGCACTGAATCAAAGACAGAATGACTAAAAGCTTGTTTTGTTGAACTTTTATTTTTCAGAACATTATGATGTGTCAAAACAGTTTTTTTTTTTTGTTTTGTTTTTTGCAGCATGTGTGTTTACCTGATGGTGCTGAAAATTGCATAGATGATTGGGTTTCTCACATCCTTGGTCCTCAGCAGGAAAACATCCTCTGTGTCGCATAAAGACATTTCCAGTTAAGCCATTCTTTTAGCTGCTGAAACGTATGCACATAGAAATGCAAATTCTCATTTTCATGCTTTGTGTGCGGCAGTTTGTCTTACCGAGCTGGTTGAAGTGTGTGTCGATGCCATGAGGTCCTGGGACAGAACAGACTAGTCTTGCTTTTATGAAGGTGCTCCACTTATGGACCAGAACTCTCTGGCCTCCAATATCATTCTGCCAGAAAATACAAAAGAAATAAATCAATAAATCTAAGAAACACAGCCCTTTACTTCATCACACTGGACTGAGGCGAAGGACAATATAGCTAATGTTTCAGATCCTGTCTGTGTATCTAAACCAGAGCTATTAAAAAAAAACTGCTCAGGGGGCCACAGTTTCTGAAAGCCAACAGCTCGGAGGGGTGTCGGACATCCAGCGATTAAAATCATGATATAAATAAATCAAAGTTTACAATGATCTGTTACCTTTTAAAAAAATTATTTTGTTGCAATGTATCATAAATGCCAGAAACAGAACCCAAACCCCCCACCAAAAAAAATATATTAATAATAATAATAATAATAAATAAAAAATAACATAAAATTATATATATATATATATATATATAAAATTATATATATATGTATGTATATAAATTTTTTATGTATTTATTTTTTCTTATGAAGTGGACCGGATTGATGTTGAGGCCCGCGGGCCACCAGTTAAATAGCTGCGCAGAGCTTTAGCCTCTTTCAACACATAAACACCCCAGTTAAAATACTATAGAGTTTTTTGGTTTTTTTTATTAACATGCAGACAATGTATTGAATAAGATTTTAAAAGGAGCAGATAGTGAGTTTGGTTAATTCTGGAAAAGTGAAAATGCAGGACTGGAGATTAAAATTAAAAAAAAAAAAACCTCAGGGAAGTAGACCAGAACTGCCAGAGCAGAAACGAAACCTATTGAGTAAATGCTAACGTGCAGCTTTGGATCATGTATTTAATACAGTACATCCTAATATTAGCAATTAAGTATTTGATTACCTCTGGTCCCCAGATCTAACTCTACTCAATAAATGTGTAAGTTCTCTCAGTTTAAAGCATATAATGTGCTGGAATCAAGTTATAAACATAACTGAATGCCACATTTAGCATTAAACAGCAAGAGCATAAAAAGAGAAACATAAAAAGGAGCAGATCTGTAGATGAAGAGGGGTTAAAATTGAAAAAATGTAACTTGGATTTTTCCCTAGGAAAAATTCAAAACATTTTGGCACAGCCCACCAATCTGCAACCTTGCAGCTGCGCATATCAGTATAACTGTGTATAACGCCTTCATGTGTATTCTTTTAAGCATACCACTTGAGTGTGGTTTTCACATCGCACACATGGTTTAACAGGACATCATGCTTGAAAGCAAGTCACAGAGCTTAAGCTGATGCACAGTGAAGTTGGAGAATCTGACAGCTGCATGCAGTTTGGGAGGAAACGGGATTTATCTCATTCAAAATATGATACCTCTGCAGTCTTTTGGGGAAATGTAAACACGAGAGAGTTCTCTTTTCAACAAGAGGGTTTGAAGGTGTCGCATTAAACAGATTAACAGTTCAACGCGTCATCTCCTGTCCAACAAAGTTATCCGTGAAGTTTGAGAGCTCCTCAATCTAATCACCGGCTCTTTGTGGCTAACTTGAGTTTTATATATAAAATCCCCAGTGAGTTCAAACAATTACTCCAGAAAAAAAAAAAAAAAAGAATGGCTAAAGCAAGGATAATTCAATTAAAGCAGCTTGACAATTGATCATTTACAGTTAAACAATGCAAACACTGTTATGAAGTATCTCACCGCACACACTCGACCGACTCGTGCATGTATGGCCTCCTCCCTGTCCCCCTCCTCTGAAGCCTTCTCGGTGAAGAAGAAATACACTTTGTCATTGTCTCGGTCATCGTTGTCCGGGATGAGGTGGGCAGCAACAAACTTGGGGTCTGAGAAGGGGGTAAATGAAAAGATGGGAAATGCTGAAGAAGAGAATTACCACCAGAAAGAAAATAATTCAAATTAACCTCGGGTCAAACGTTTTAAAATTCAGCTATTACACTAAACTCAAGCATACAACAGAAAGGCCAAACAAAATGATCATGATACTTAGACATAGTTTAATTTTCATTGGACTGGGTTTATGAGGTTTATATATTTTTTAATAGTAAATCATACTATGAAGTAGTTTCTGGTCAGTCTCTGTCCTCATGGTGGTGCGACCCCCCATGCTCCTGATGATTACAGAGTCTCTTCCAAGAAAATCTGCCGTCAGTCCTGTATATAGTTCTCCACCTGCAGACAGAGTCAGGGACAACATTTTCAAATAACGCATTTAAAATATTATTGTGACATTTTAAACATAATTTTAAATTGAGGACTGAAAATATGACGAGTAGAAAAAAATGTTTCAAAAAATGCTGTAAGACAAAACAAAAAGAGGTAGAATTACAAAACATCAAAGTTCATGCTCAATCATCCAGGTACAAAATCCAATCACGGTCACTCAGGTCATCTGGACAGTTTCTTTTTTGTGGAAAGACGTTTCGCCCTCTATCCAGAGGGCTTCATCACCTGAGTGACCGTGATTGGATTTTGTACCTGGATGATTGAGCATGAACTTTGATGTCTTGAACCACTTTGGCTGTGGCTGCATGCCTGGGAGGAGTTGACGGGGGACAGGACAGCCCCCAGAAACCATCTTATCACCAGCAAACTGCTTGGTCTACTAAAGGGGTGTCCTGCTTGGTGGGGAAACAGTTTACGTGGGACCCCTCAGACTGATGAAGCCCTTTTGTTTCGAGGGTGACATGTCTCTCCACAAAAAAGAAACTGTCCAGGTGACCTGATTGACCATCATTGGGTAGAAGTACAAACAACGTCATGTTTTGATTAATACAGTTGTGACTGAGGTCATTCTGTCATTTATCAGATACAAATGTCTCCATGTTTTGTAGCTCAAACTGATCTCGAGACATTCAAGACAATATCTACCCAAACTACCAACTGGGTAGTCTGCGGGTCTCGATCAGATGTTTTACTTTTGCCCTGATAATATTTACATGGAACGGCAGCAATAGGCAAGAAAAGGCTGAGTAAAATAATAATAATGTGCAGCTTAACTTTAAAGAAGTTATATGAATATTTTGTGCTTTGGGCAATAGTTGAAGGGCAGGAAGAAGAAATTAAACAAATCTGAACTCATTGAGAGAGCTGTGAGCATTTTGAAAGCCAAACATTCTTCAGAGTGCAGCAGTGAACAAACATTCACCTTCCAGGACTAAATAAAATTCCTGCAAGTGGAAACAGAACATCAGAGTTTTCCTCTGGCACTTGGGTTATATGATGTATGAGCATACCTATCAGAGCTATCTGTCACCTAACTGTCTCCATGGCCTTGAAAAATACTTGGGGTAAAATAAAACGTACACTTACCCTCGCTTTTCACCTAATACTGTAATTAAAAGAAAGTTTTTCTATGTTAATTGATGTTTTTTTCTTTCAGCTGGTTTTAATTTTTTCCAGTCGTTGTAGAAAATGAATCTGATCACAGATTGCTCTTCGGTGCAGTCATAAATTAAATAATAAAAAAAAAACCTTATTTTCTTTGGCAGCAGTAACAATATCAGAACTTTACACTCTCATCCTTCTTCATATATCCGACACACATACAGTCAACTTGGACTCACGTCTAAAGTTATCTCCCAAGGAACGTAAACAGATAGGTAATGTAATAAGTGCTGACAGAACCAGGGGAGTTGAGCTTTGAGCTTTTTTAGAAGAACCTTAAAGAAAACATTTAGGCTGATGGTTAAAGAGAAGGACTTTAATAAAGTTTAACTTCTTCGTTCTTGCTTTTTTCATTTTATGTTTATCATACAGAGCTGGAAAGTATTGCTCAAAGTTTCTATGCTCCGACCCAGAATGCTCTATTTTACGCTAAAACAAAAATTTAAAAAAATTATATAAAACAACGATAAACGTGATACTCATTTTTACAATAAAAGATCTCTCATGTTAAGTGGTTGCATACTGAAAGTCAATCAAATCCCAAAACAAAAGTTAGAATTGGATCTGTGTTTTTATCTCGTGCAAATTTGCTGACACGAATGAGGCCAAGAAATTTATTGAGTCAGCATTTTGGACTAAAGTGAGACACCTTAAACTCATCTCCATCTTCTTCCAGCATTTACAGTTCACCTCATCAATGTCTGTGAGGACCTCGTGGCCACTGCACATCACAGCTGAGCTCCAAACTACTAAATACTTGGCTCTAAATGTAAGGCTCTCCTGCCAAACCAAAGCACTGTGGGAGGATTTCTGAAGCTCGAATCACCCAGCTGTGGAGAAAAGATGAGATGTATACACACACCATCCATGCCTCCACCCCTAAAAAAATCCCAGGATCATCTGTCACTGGCATAAATCTAGGTTATTTCATAAGCTACAATAAATACCCAATGACACTTAGAAAGAAACACCCAAAACTTTTTTTTTGTTCTAGTGAGCACAGGTCCAAAGAGTAGGTGTGTCACAGTCCAAGAAGGGTTATCATGTTGCTTTTAGTAAAGTTATCAATTTAACTTAAGTAAATGTCTAATTAAAAGAGGTTAGAGTACATGAAATGATTAGTTTTGCTAATTTAGCTGCATAAACAGTTTGAGAACTTGTGAAGAAAACAAAAAAATACCACTGAAGGTGCTGGCAAATGGGAAGTTGGGGTCATGTGGAACCTTTCCTCGTCCGCTCTCCACATTCTTTGGATCCATTGTGAACACATGCTGAGAAAGAAAAAAAAAATCAGAGTTACATGTAGCTGATTCCAGCAGGTGGTCTCTGAGGAGGGACCTCTCCAGAAATGTTTGAAATATCAATTTGCTTCATGTGATTCCGATTACAGAGCTGAAATTAATTGCAGAATCACATTTTCTTCATCAGTTCTTCCAAGTGGAAAATCTTTTCCTTTTAACTCTACGAACAGTCAGCCCACCGCAGCACCTGATACTGATTATCTTACTTAGCAAAGGTCAACAGGTAAGGCCGTGCAGTAAATCAGCCCAAAGCTGCTATTCTAATTACACTAACTGGAAGGTCAGTATTTTGCCTCTTATTCACACAAGCAGGGCAATCTTGGGCTTTTGAAAAGTTTCACACATCTGTTCAAATGTATTTGTCCCTTCATCGAACTCTTGCCTGTCTGAGAACAAAAGCTCTGTCTGAGATAAGAGGAAATTTGGGATCTTGGTAGCTGCCAGAGTTAAAATTTCTCTCTCAGTTCCCAGAGTCATAGAGTCCCGAATGCAGAGGAGCCAGACGGCTAATAAAATGAAACACAAGTCCCACTACTATCAAAACTACATTAAAAGTTTAGACTTTTTACAATAACAGAATGCTGATAGTGGCAGATTTTATTATGATTTTAAGGAGCATAAAATTCTATTAAACTCTGAAGACCTATGCGGACGACACAGTTGTTTATTGTCGAGCTAGAACAGTTGCTAAGGTTTTCCATCTTTGACAGTCTGCATTCGACATCATCCAGTCAGATTGGTTCCGTCTCAAACTGGTGCTAAATGCTGATAAAACCAAAGGGATGTTGTTTTCAAACAGGAAGTCAGTCCCAGCAGTTCTTCCTTCTATTTTATCTTCAAATGGTGTCCCTATTGAGTTTGATGATTCTTATAAATACTTGGGTATCTTGGTCGATGTGCATCTCTCTTTTAAGCCTCATGACAAAAACATGGAAAAGAAATTGAAAGTAAAACTGGGTTTCTTTTTTAGAAATAGATCCTATCTAACTCAACACTAAGAAGTGCCTTATAACTGCTACATTCCTTCCCTCCGTTGACTAACTTGACATTATTTACATGAACGCCCCTACAAGCACCCAGCAGATGTTGAATGCTGTCTGTCACGGTGCGCTAAGATTCATAGCTGGCTGTAACTATCGTATCCACCATTGCATCCATCACTGGTTAACCAGTCATCATTAACTTCATGCAGACTCTCACTGGTACATTTTCATCTTTAAATCACTTCTTGGTCTGCTGTTTTCACATATCTTCTCCTGCGTGAGTGCAGCTACAGCGTGCGCTCTTAGGACATAATTACATGCAGTGTACCCTCAGTGTGGATCGAACTCGGCAAAAGGGCCTTCTCCTACTCTACTCCTGTATACTGGAATATCTTGCAAAAAGATCTGAATCTCTTGACCTTGACCTCTTTAAGGGACTTTAAACAACTGCAAAGCTCATGGCAAAAACCAGCGCAGACATGTTCCTGTTTTTAGTGTTTTACACCGCTTGGTAATGTAGCTGGGATTTTTTTTTATTTTGTTTTTACATCATTTCTTCCATTTACTTTTTCATTTTATATGTTTTTTATATGATTGTCTATTGTAGTGTGTACCTCCTCTGTGTTATTTGTTTAAAACAGATATCTTGTAAATAACTCCTAGAGGCTCAATGAGACTAACCTGCATAAATAAAGGTTGAATGAAACAAACAACAAACAACAGGTCAAAGCATTAGGACTCAAACACACCCTCTCAACACTTGTGTTTGTATTTCCATCTTTATTAGGGTTTTTTTTTTTTTTTAACGTTCATTCTGTAGCCTGCAGTTTTGACTCTTACCCTAAACATAACTATTATCAGTACATGCCCAGCCATAAACCTAACCAAGCTTTAATTCACATTTTACAGCTAAACCTAACAACGGACTCATAAAATGAGCTTCTACTGTTTCAGACCTGGGTTTTCTTAAGGACTACTACAAGGAAGACGAACTGACCAAAAATATAGTAAAAAGCTAACAAAAATCAATACAAACAAAAAGATACTTATACTTGTCATTGGTGAATTTTCCTTTCAGGAAATCAGTTTTTGTTACGACTTTATCTCTAAAATAAGTAACAGTATTTTTTTTTTATCATTCATCAGCTTGTCAAATTCACCTGATGAATACTTTCCACATCCCTGGTTTGTGTGACTTTGGTCAAAAGAGGGCCACTTTGAACCAAAGGCCCTTTGTTTTAGTCTTTCTTCTTTCATTTCAGCGCCACCAACACACCAGCCTGTCTGCACCAGAGACAAATGGGTGGGATCAAACACCGTCTACTTTCAGGATAAAAGGAGGAATGGGAAGTGACGAGACCGACGGTGAAACTTTGGGATTGATTTTAAAATAAAAGTCCATATCTTATATTAAAGTGGCCTCAGAGTGAACTCTGTTTTTCAGTCCAAGTTCCTCTGATAGACAATGGGGTATTGTTGTGAGGTGGGCGAGTCCTTTACTGAGCAGAGATCACAGGGGAGATGACATTGAAGTCTGCGTTAAAACAGTTAGAAACATGGGACAACACACTCACTTGTGCAATGCGGCAATACGTGCTGAGTAACATGAACAAGGCAAAGACAAACTCAGTTTTACACCAGATCTCTGGAAAAAGCAAATACTTTAAAATATTTTCATTCATGTAGCTTTCTGAATGTTCATCAAGAGGCATGAATGACTTTTTCAGGTCAGGCACACGCACTGCATAAACACAAACTCACACTTCAACAAACTTAGAATAAAAGAGATTTAACTAATCTGAATCTGATTTGATGTAACTGTCACCCAGGCCTCCTTTGGAATAATTTTTGGTTTATGTTTTTGTTAGATTTTATTTTTCGTTTGTTCATATCATATGAGCAAAAAACAGAGTGGATTTCCTAATGTGTGTGTGTGTGTGTGTGTGTGTGTGTGCGTGTGTGTGTGTGTGTTCATATCGTGTTCCAGAAAAGCTGTGCAACTCATTAGATGAGCAGAGTCACCAGGGTCAAAAACTGTCAAAACAAATACGCACAAGTTCTGTGAAACAAAGAGGGAGACGTCCAGGCCACTTTACACCGAGCTCTGCCAAACACAACCCACTGGACCCCCACTACGGAGCCAGTGAGACCGCTCATTAGACACGCATGAATCTGTGTCATTTTACAAGTAAAAAGACCTCACTTTCCTAATTCATTGTGGTTTTTAATATTTAACTTATGATCTCACAATAAAGAAAAACTATCCATTTTTGCTAAAGCCACATTGAATTGAGTGTAGTTTGTATAAATGTACATAAGCCTTGAATTACTAACGCTGCCTGGCTTTCCAAAGGGGAAAAATATTTCAGAGAGCAAATATGGTAAATGGACTGTACTTATATAGCACTTTCTATCTTATTTCAGATTAATCAGAGCTTTATCACATTCATACACCGATGGGACACACATCAGAGGCTATGAGGGGTTCAGTGTCTTGCCCAGGGACACTACGGCATGTGACTGCTGGTGGATTCGAACCCCCAACTCTCGCATTGGAAGACGACTGCTCTAACAACTCAGCCACAGCCGCCCATTGTTTTATATAACAATTAGTCAATCATATATTTTAAACTATGAGTTTATAAACAAATGTATTTAACATTTTAAAAAAGGACATTGTCTACAGACTTGATTTTTACTTTGTGTGAAGGATTCAGTGGAAATGTTTTTTTTTTGGAGTCAATCCAAATAAAGATAATCAGAGAAGTTTTTAGAGTTGCAACGTTATATGGTAATAGGGAGTCATTCACAACACGGACTGTGACTGTGACAGCGCATAATATTGCGTAAGATCAAACATAACTTTATTTTTAAGGATTGAAAATTAAAATGGCTACAACGCCATCATTTATCAACATATAATGATTTTAGTCGAAAAGGACTACAAGTCATGTATACCTTTATATTTTGTTTTGTGCACCTTCGGTGTTCACAGAGCACTTTGCCACACAACTTGCTTCTTTTTGTTTATGCTGGAATGTGTGTGTCTCATCATGTTTGTGTGTGTTTCTGCCTGCATCGCTGCGTATTTATATGTTCAGTTTGGTGTCATTTGTTTGGCTTGACTGGATGTTTGTGTGTGTGCGTGTGGTCTTGTCTTCTTCATGTCGTCGCCGCACCACGGAGGTTTATTTGCACATGTATGACGTCGTGCAGGCCGTTGTGTCGCTCACCGTGGGGACTCTGGCTCTCGTTATTTTGTGAGTGTCAGGTTGTGGTTTAGAGAGACCGAGAGAAGCAACACTGACGAAAAAACACGTTGTGGTTTCACATGGGGGGGGGGGGGTCAAGATGAACACCATATGATGATAGTTATGTGAAACATACATTTTACACACAATATTTATATTTTACTAAAGACATTAAAAAAAAAAAAGAACATAACGCAAATGTTTGACTACAGCTCCATAAAATTCAGTCTCATTACGCCACGGTTGAAAAATGTTTTCTGTGGCTTTGAAATGTCTGTTTCCCTTGATCGCCCAGAAATATGAAACATACTCTCTCCCATCATGAGGATGTGATTACCAAACTATAATATTTGTAAATACATTCTGATTTTATCCCATGAAATATTATGGAGATTAGCTTAAACAGAAACTGTGTCCAATTTTTTTTTTTTTACGACCAAACATTGTTTCAAGAAGCGGCTTTTTGTTTTACACCATTTGTTGGAAAATTAACTAAATATTATTGTTTTAGTGTAATTTTTGTTCTCCGACATGAAATTCTGACATTTAAATGACAATATAATGTAGGGGGTGTGTGAGATAGAAACAGTGTGTGTACGTCTGCCCCTAACAGAGATAAAAGACCTTCAGTGTTAAAGGTCATCCCACCCAGAGTCCAGTCCGAGGGCCAGGAGGTGTCCCACAAACAGGCGGGGATGTGTTCTCCAGCAGTTAACAACTGGTTAAATAAATGGACAGACTCCCTCTGGTGCTGTTTTGTCGAGCAGACTGACTACCTGAGAGGACACGATCACAGTCTGGATGACGTTAGCGCACACACAGAAACACACACAGCAGAACCACTGGTGCTAGTTTATCCTGATAGACTCAAACAGATCTACATTTGTTAATTTGTAGAACTGCGCAAAAGTATTAAAACTACCCGTTTTTTTACTATTTGCTTCCAAGATGCTAGAAATTCTTATCGCTCAAATGAGTCTTATCAGTACGACAGAGCTTTAGGGCCATGCTAAGAAAAAAATAAATAAAAAGGCATAAATTTACCAGAATAAAATCGTACGAGTTTTTTTCTTTTAACAGCTCTCGTTTATTTGTTTATTTATTTTTCCACAAGTCAGATCCATGACACGACCTGTCTTTTGCACAATCTGTTGGAGTGACATCACAGACAAGACAGTTGGACTGTTGCTAGCAACTTTCAAAAACTTAGCCAAAAAATAAATAACAAACGGCAAATTTAAGGATACAAACAAGCGACCTGCATTTGACATTAAATCACGTTTTGTCTTAAAACTCAATTCAAGTTTTAAAGGATTCTGCTGTATTTCTTTGTGTACGTATTGTTTTTTTTATGATGTTCTATAAAAACACACAAAACAAAAACCACAACTGACAGACTGAGAAGGAAACAGAGAATGACAGAGAACAAGGAACACGCACAATGATGCAAAAAGATATGAGAACAAATGGAAAATGCTGGAGTGTAGTCCCCTTTACTCATGCACACAGAACACTACACAAACTTTAAATGGTTGGCACTCTTTCATTACGCTGGCTTCCTTCACACAGCTTTGCCAATATCAGCTTGCCCTCTTTTAAATGCAGATTTTGACCCCCTCCTGCTGGGCCAGGCAGGACTGCAAACCCGTCAACGGACTAAAAAAACTGCTTTGAAACAGAAACTTACGAGTTGGTTCTTAATAGCCCCATTCATGGGTTCTTGTACTTCAAATGGCTACAAGTGTGGGACTCTGCAGAGGGTCCCACTGAGCTGAATGACTGAGGAGAGCCAGCCTGCGCAGCTGAAAAGATGTATAGTGTGGGTGAGCAGCCCTAAAGGAAAAAAAATCATTTAATGGCTACATGTTGAGACCCCTGTGATTTGTAGTCAGACCCCAGTCTGGGCAACAACAAAAAAAAAAGAAGAGAAAAACCTCAAGGATATTTGTTACATTAACCTGCTTTTCCTCCTCTTAAGTTGAACTCTGAGGCCATACAGGGACATCTCAATTATTGCAACATTAAAACGGGCATTTGATAAACTGCACTGCGAGACCAACTAAAAAGAACAGGACAATGTTGTAGATACATCTATTGTTGGATAAAATCCAGAAGCAAGTGTAGAATACATCTGCAGCCATTTCAAGGCCATGACTGTTTTTAAACTGTGTTCTTTGTGATCAAAAACCAGATGTTCAGGTGTCAGCAGAATTTTTGACCAATGGAAAAACACCCTAACCAACATATCATCAGGACACCGTCAATGATGTGAGTTGAAATGTTTGAAGACACACATTGTTACCCTCAAACACTCATAAGGTTTAAGGTTTATTATCATTCGTATCACATGTGATACATGAGGCGGAACAAAATTGTATAAAGTATAAAAAGAAACAGGGCAGCACGGTGGCGCAACTCGTAGAGCTGCTGCCTCTCAGCGAGCAGGTCCCTGGTTCAAATCCCGGTCCGGAGGCCTTTCTGGGTGGAGTTTGCATGTTCTCTCTGTTCGTGCGTGGGTTTCCTCCGGGTACTCCGGTTTCCTCCCACAGACCATAAACATGCATGTTAGGCTGATTGGTAACTCTAAATTGTCCCTAGGTGTGAGTGAGAGAGTGAATGTTTGTTTGTCTCTATGTGGCCCTGTGATGGACTTGCAAACCGTCCAAGGTGTACCCCGCCCCTCGCACAGTGATTGCCGGACATGGGCACCGGCGACCCCCGTGACCCAAAATGGAAGAAGCGGGTAAAAAATAATGGATGGATGGATAAAAAGAAACAGTATATAAAGATCTAAGATATACGTTAAACACTAATAATGTCAAAAAAATACAGTGTATTAAACAGCAGCTCGAACATGAGTCTGTAGTGAGCAGATGGGTGTAAATAAGGCTGGTATGACCAGACAAATTTGAAAATGCACATCTGTTTCAAATGTCTCAATTTAAACATTTTCTTGTATAATCTAATCTAATATCTTCACTGAGGATTTATAAAGTTATGTCTGTATTTTTGTTTGTCTGTCTGTCTTGTTAGATTTTGTAGGAAGCTACAAAAATACTAAAAGCTTGAATAATGCTCCCCAGGTTTTGCTGCATGATGTTTTAATAAAAAGATTAAAAAAAAAAACTTTCAGGAAAATTAGACATTTTTCTGTTCTCAGTGACATTAACAGTTAAACTTTCTAAACAAACACACAGTTCAAGTGAAGTTTTACCCTCTATAAGACATATTTCTAACAAATATAGTAATAAAGCAGCTTAAACATGCTTTTTAAATGTGTACATGTATGAAACGATTCCTTTGTATTTGTATGTACATTATCTTTAAATGTATAATATAATGGAATACAGGACTCCAGCCTTTTCACCAGAATCCCCCAAAACACACAAACACATCACCTTACCTTGTAAGGATGGTACTATTTACTGGCTCTGTGTCTGTTTCCCTAGTGTTTCCTTGTCAGTTTAATTGTTGCCACCTGTGTCTCGTCACACCTGTTGTAATCACGTCTGGTCTCGTCCTTGTATATAAGCCTCCTGTTCTGTGTTGTTCCTTTGTCGGGTCGTATTCGTTGGGTCTCCTGTGTTCTCCTGCGTCTTCTGAGTCTTCCCTGAGTTTCCTGAGTCCTCCCTGAGTTTCCCTTTGAGCCATCCGTTTTCATGTAAGTCTTGCTGCCACGTCAGCTATTATTTTGTTCTTTATTTTCTATTAAAAATACTTATTTTTGTAATCTGCCGAGTTGAGTCCTGTCTGCACTACTGGGTTCGTTCCTGACCACCAAATCCTGACATACCTCTCCTCTGTGGCCCACAGAGATGAAGGCACACATGGGCTGGAAGGCACCGGTGCCACAGGCCAGCAGGTGGGTGCGGTTGTAAGGCTGCAGAAGGCGGACAAAGTTGGCACACTCTGTCTGCAACACACAAACGCAAACATACAGTTTTAAAACACTACCATGAGGTTTTAACTAAGGGTGCCTAAAAGTAAAATGCTATATAGATAAAATGGTAAATGTTTAAAGTACGTCAACATTAAACTCCTGCCCTTGTGGAGGATGAAAGAACTCTTTGTTTAGCACAAAAACACATGGCGATTTTATAGAAAGGCCCCCAAAAAATTAAATTATAGTAACTGTCATCTAAACGCAGATACGCTGATTTTCATGGTAATAAAGGGAACCAAAAGCGTGGATAACACTGCTTATTGATAGCACATGTTGTAATAAAACAGAGTATTGTTGGTAGAGATGTGAAAGTCCCTCCTCACAGTACTCATGTCTTTAAAGGCTTGAATGCCAGCCACCAGCATACTGATGTAAAACAAACTGTAAAACTCTGATTACTATATTTTTTAATGCACAGTGATGGCTGGACATGGGCACCAGTGACCCCTGTGACCTGAAAAGGAAGAAGCAGGTAAAAATGATGGATGGATGGATGGATGGATGGATGGATGGATGGATGGATGGATGGAACTTCAAAACGTACATTTGTAACTTAAACAAGGGAAAAGAGAATGAACGGAACCAAGATCAAAGTCAAGGCAGAAGAAAAGGAACAATGACAAAAGAAGTGGTGCGTAAGGAAACAAGTGTCATGATAATTGCGTTCCACACAAAGGAAGCAGGAAGTGTGACTACTTCCTTTTTCCTTTCTGCAAAAATAGCAACTGATAAAACTGCGTCTGCCCTGAAGAAGCTGATCAGCTGGATGTCATTCCCTGAACTTAACCAGGTCAAACTTATACAAGCACAATACATGTGGTGGGGGGAGTCGCTAATGTATCTGTCTTCCTTTAGGTACAAAAATTAGCTCCTCTTAAAGGAGATCATCTACTTTTCTTCATTTTGGAGGGAATGTATGTTTAAGCTTTAAGATGGGTTAGTGTTTAGAAAGTGCTGGTTCTCTCTGGGGGAATAAACATTGTTTAGATTCCCTTTGAGTACCACTGAGCCAGTTTTGATGTTTTACAAGTAGATGGATCTGTTTCTGTGTGTGTGGGCCCTCAATGTTGTCAACTCTTCCTCCGTTGTTGATCATCTTCTCATGGTTTTTGGAGACGCTGCAGACCTGATGTAAACTATTTTATCAAGCTAGGTTTACATCATTTTATTGCTTCTACATAACTCATTCCCACACCAAACAGAACCAGGTCAGTGACACATGTTTATTAAAAATATTTTCTATAAATCATAAAAGTTGTGGAATTGGACCAAATGCATATTGTAAAAAAAATAAATAAATAATAAATTTGACTTTTATTTGATTAAAGGGAGCACATTTTATGTTAATCTCGTAAACCGTGTTCCAAACAGACTTTCACTCCACCGCTTAAAGCCTGAATCTTGTTTAAACATCATTATATTAATAATATTAATGATAATACTTTAAACTGATTATAGGCGACTGTAATATAAAATAATTATTCACAAAAATAGAGGATTTCAGGAGCAAATATGAGCATAACTAAACTAAATTTAGTCAAGGTGCCTATAAATTTCAACTTAAGAAATGTATCAGAAAAATTATTTGTTTGAAAACAATCCCTCTTAAAACATACAGACAGCTTTTTAACACGTCTCACTCCACAGTATGTTGCAGAAAAAAATAAATGGGACAGGAAGAATTAAGACAATGAATTTTATCAATTTGTTGTTGAGCAGAGGTGCAATAGATTGGGGGATTTCTAAGCAGCTAAATATGTCTGCCATGAACATAATGAGTGGAAGCTTTAGTAAAGTCACTGGTTTTATCCCTCCAGGGTGCAGCCTCTGCTGGAGCTGGAGGATGGTGAGCTCAGGATGGGAGACTGACAAAATAAAGACAACACAATCTGCTTGTTTCCTTCCTTAAATAGATAACTTTACTAATTGGCATTTATAAAGTATGTGAATGTTTCTGTTCAGTGCCCTGAGATGATTTCTGCTGTGACTTGGCGCTTTAGAAATAATCTGAATTGAACTGAATGGAGACCTTTGGCAGAGGAAGAGTAAATGGACTTGGTATCAGAATGTAGTCAAATTTGTGATCTACATGACAATTCTGCAGCATGCAGTGTTAACACGTTTCCTAATCTTTTGTTTCCTTGAAAATATGTCAGGAAACATTTTCATGAACTGTGTAAAATTATCCTTGTGTATCCAACAATTTTTAGTCAGGTCATCTGGACAGTTTCTTTATTTTATTGTGTGCTGAAACGTTTCACCTTCCATCCAGAAGACTTCATCAGTCAAGGAAACACAACACAAAACTGATTCTTTCCCCAACAGCTTACTCCAAAGTGGAACAAACCAGTTATGTTGGTGCTAAGATGGTCTCTTGGGCACACCCCCTTCTCCAGTGCTGGCCCTCTTCCTCATGGATAGTCATGTCAAACTGGTTCAAAATCAACAAAGACCATGCTCAATAATCCAGTTATACAAATGTTTCAGCACAAAAAAAAAAAAAAAAGAAACTGTCCAGATGATTGAAAATTCTTGGATTGTATACCTGGATTTTTGAGCATGGACTTTGTTGGTTTTGAACCAGTTTGACATGACTGTCAATGAGAAAGAGGGCTGGCACTGGGGGAGGGGGCGTGCCCAAGAGACCATCTTAGCACCAACATAACTGGTTTGTTCCACTTTGGAGTAAGCTGTTAGGGGAAGAATCAGTTTTGTGTTGTGTGTTTCCTTGACTGAAGAAACCTTCTGGATGGAAGGTGAAACGTTTCAGCACAAAAAAAAATAAACTGTCCAGATGACCTGACTGAAAATTGTTGGATTGTATACCTGGATTATTGAGCATGGACTTTGTTGGTTATCCTTGTGTATGATTGCAGACCTGAGGTAAACAGCTGTGATTTCCAATGCCTCAGACAAGCCCTACATCAAGAGCTGTTTTTCATCACCACTGATTTAAGCACATGAGCCGGGGATTAAGCACATGGGCGAGGCATTACTTTTTAAGCACTACAATGTGTACTTGTTTTCACAAATGTCACAATTTTACTGTGCAAATACAAGCCTTGAGTTAACCATTTCTAATGGAAGCCTTGAGATCTCCGAGCTCTGCAGCCTCCAAGACGGACCGTTACTCAGAAATCCCAAATGTGGTCAAAGGAAGCAGTCCTCCTGATTTGTTTCTTAATGGGTGCTGAATGCACCAAACAATAAATAAAGATTATTTTAAGCGTTTCTGGCAAGATATTCATGTGATGACAGCAATCATGCAGAAAATTACACTGAGGCTTTAAATCAACACATGCTGGCTTTGGGACAATTGTTCCTGGGTAGTCCAGGAATTTCTCAACAAACAATTCAAAACCACACTCTGCACACACTGTTAACAAAGATCATGATGATGATATGAGTTTATTCAGTTATTTTCTCAATTATCTAGGTTCTCTTTGTGAATTTCCATTGCCTGTTTGCAACATTTTGTTTAGATACTTAAACATTTGTGTTTCTGTATTTCATATTTAAATCAATCTTTGTTTCAGTGTTTCCAGTGTCATGTTCATTCTGCCCTCAGTCCACTCTCAGAATTCTTCATTCAGCCTGTTCCCAGTCAGTAATTACCATAATTCATGGACTAGTGAGTGCACCCGAATATGAGCCGTGCCAATTAAATTAAAAAATAAAATAAAATTCTGTGCATATATAGGCTGTGCTTGTCTATAAGCCGAGATATTTACACATAAAGATTTTTTAAAACTTTTAATTAAATACGTACTGTTAACATTCACAAATACGTACAGTAAATATTTAATTTTTTTCTGAACAGTGCCTAAAACACGGCTGGTTAAATAAATAAATAAATACAGTAATCTACAGGAAGTCATTGATCGCAATCTTGGTCTTCCTCCTGCGCAAGCTTGTGCTGTCCTCCATCACGCAGCTGCCTGCCTGCATCGCACTGAGCTCGGAGCGCCATTTTAAATGTACGATTCACACTTATTTTGAGTGGATGCAAATACTTTGTCTCCCCCCTCCCTGGGGGCACAATGGGGAGGCATTCCTCCTCCCGTCCCTGTTTTGTTGGTCCACTGTGGCCTGTTCGGTAATTTCATTGGTCAGATTTTATTTTTTACCTTTATTTATACAGGTAGCCTCAAGAGAGATGTGTACTGGGCAGCTATACGAGCGCCCAGGTGCGACGAGGCTAAATGTTTTGGGGGCATGAAGCTCGTTAACTCGTCAAAAAAAAAAAATCCATAATTTAGCTGCAGCTTTGTATAAACCACAGGGTTCAAAGTGTGCGAAAAAAGTAGCAGCTTATAGTCCAGAAATTAAGGTGCTCGGGTGCTACCACTTTCCATTCACCCTTTGCTCTATTTAAACTACATCTTACTATCCAGCACCTCATTGTCTTGGATACCTGCCTGATGTCTCAGTCTGGCTTGTGTGTTCTCCTGAGTTTTTAAGTAAATGGTAAAATGGACTGTTATGTAGCGCCTTTCTATCTGGTCAAGATACTCTAAAGTCATTGACACTACAATGTGTGTCCTCATTTACCCATTCATACAGCACTCTACCTTCACAAAGAATAATCAGTGCTATGGATCCCATTCATACACGGATGGGACACACATTGGAGGCAATGAGGGGTTCAGAGTCTTGCCCAGGGACACTTCAACATGCGACTGCTGGTGGAATTGAACCCCCAACTCTTGCATTGGAGGACAACTGCTCTAACCACTCAGCCACCGCCGCCCTACAAGTGTTGGGGCAGCAACAACTGCAACAACATAAGTGTTGCTGCCATGCCAGCTCTTTGTTTTTGTTAATTTAATATTTTATTTTTGTTTATTTCTACTCGAGCTCCTCGTGTTTGCCTGCTTCTGGGTCCAACCCTACGAATGAACACGCTGCCTGCAGTTCTCACCTGTATGCAATAGAAAAAACATTTTAGTACTTGTTTAAAAGACAAATGAGATAATGTAATAGCCAAATTGTGTCAGTTTGGTGTCCTGAATGCCAGAATGTTTGAACATGAGAGGAAACAGCAACTTGGTCAGGTGCTCAAAGCTTTATTGTCACAATATCAAGTTTGGTGTAGGAACAAATAAAAATAAATAATTAATCTGATCAGATTAAAACATAAAACGTGGGGTTTCATACTGTCTTCAATTTAAAAAAGTGATTGATAATATATTTTTACTATATTTCTATATTGTCAAACTAACTGATTTGTGGCTGTAGTTTTAGAGCAAACAAATAAAGGCTGATTGTGAAGAAAATCTGTTGGGATTTTGAAGTTTTTGTCCGCATTGCTTCCATGAAAAACATCTGCAGAATTTATCTCTGGCCAACAGAAAAACTCCTTCACATAATGGTGCACTGTATTCTGTTTTGTGCCTCTGTTAAAGAGGATGCACACTGTTCTACAGAGCAGAATTGACCCAGATTGTGTAAAAATACGCCTCTCTTGAGTTTCAGTTTCACCAGAGAGCTTACTCCTAGAAACATGCAGCCTTGGAGAGTAAAACATGGAATCAAGTGTTGAAAAGATGAAATACGCCTGCACTCTTCCAACGTGGGATTTGGGGTTTTACAATTCTGTGTGGTCTTTGTGAAATTAAGTGGCAGCAGAGGGTGGTTTAGCAGAAATGAAGTGGTTTGAATAGCAAAACACTCAGGGATCTAAGGGGGTATTCTAGCCAGGGCTGAAAATTGCAGCATAAATAGCCAAGGTCATGGCAAACTGTTGAAAACAAATACTTGCAATGTTCCTATTTTTTACCTTGGATTTTTTTTTTGTTTTAAGATTGACTGACCACAGTCAGTTAAATATTTTAAATTCCCACATAATTTGCATGTTTGTATCTCAGAATTGTGAACTGTTCAGAGTTTCATTTTTAACATGGTGTTATTACGTTGAAGTGATTGACACAAACAAAGAGCAGCAGTGCCTGGACCTCAGAAAGCCTCTGAACACCTTAACAAGTTACAACAGATGTTCCTCTTAATATATTAATTTGTTAGTTGCATGAAACAAGAAGGTGAAGTGTTTTTGAATAATGGCTCAAAAGTTCATGAACAGGTCAACATTGCCAAAAAATATTGTTTTTTTTCCCCCAAAATTACTGTATAAGTTACAATTGGTTGAAGACTCACATTAAGATAGACCAAAAGATTGAATGATTAAGTTCAGATAGTTGAGTGCAGAACCACAAGTTTAACTATAAAACTGGTGGTGGTGGTGGTGGTGTGTGTGTGTGGGGGGTGGGTGGGTGGGGGGGGGTTATACATTTTTACATGAATAATTAGATTTTGAATCAAACAGATTTTTTTTTATTGTTAATTAATGTAATGTTGAGGGAGGAATACAAAATGTGTATCTCAGAAGTGTGGAAGTGTAAAACCCTCAGATTATGTGGTGCGCATGCCAGATACATGCATAGCATTAGTGTACTACTGATGCAGGATTAAAAGTAAATTGATTAGCTTTCAAACTACCCAATCGTAATTTAATTTGCCAAAGACACAAACACCATCATTCTTTTTGCCAATCAGCCTTTTTTTTTTTTTTTGGTCAAAGTTTATGGATGTTTTTAACTAATATGGCTGAGAATGTTAACTCTGCCCATGAGTCATATGTTTGTGTTAGTAAAAAGCTGGATGAGGAGCTGAGGGAGGCTGCAGGTGTGAAGCTGTCGCTTCAAGGACACCTCAGAGTCTGTGAGCTCAGCTGCACTGATAAATGTATAAAAACAAGCTGTGCACACTGCTCGTGGCAGATTCTCGTGACTGGTCTTCGTGTGTGTACTTCCTGTATAACATGTCCTGAAAATCTGTCCTTGCAAGTAAAATACAGGTTAATTATCTTCTTCTGCTGTCGAGTGTGGCTCTTTATGCGTACGTAAGATAAAGCGAGAATATTTTTTCTCCAACATTTAGGAAAATGCAACTGGAAGACTCTTGCTTTGCTGTGATTCATTAAACTGACACAACCATTGCAGATATTCTCCTGTCTTTTGCAGAAAATAACTCTAACAAAGAAAATAAATAAAAAATATGCACTACTACCTTTGACTAACATTCATAATAAGGTTGACAAGTCAAACTATTGGGTGTCCTGAAATATTCCTAACCACAAAACTAGTTTTATGTACAGTAATGTTTATTTTACCAAAGAAAAAGTCTTTGTGAAACATTAGGAAAGACCACTGACAGTCTAAGTTCTGGCAGTTTAAAGGGTTTTGACTTCTGTGCTCACTGCCAAGGTAAATCACAATGAAGCTGGGTCCAATTGAACTGTCCACCTAACGTGAAACCAAAAAAAAATAAAAAAATGCATGTGAATCGTTGGCAGTCGTGCATGTGTTTTGAGTATTAAACATGTTTGAGAGAGGCAACGTTAAACATAAGTGTTTCCAGTAGAAACAGCCAAAGATGAGTAGGAAAAAAATATTTTCATAATGTTAACAGGAAGAAAGGGCCAACACATCTACACACAGAATCACACAATAATGTGCACGTAGGAGCCCAGAATAGCTGGATAAATTGGTCTCTGCAGCTGTTTGATCCTCAGATGAGGCGGTTTTCTTGGCTGATTTCCAGACATCACAGAAAAAGTCATGGCAAGAAATTCTTGTCAAAGAAGATGAGAGACTTTTTCCTAATTCTCCCACCATAAAACAGACAAAACCTTTTTTTGTAAATGCAACTTCTAAGACCCCAGAGCTTATTTAAACTTACCAACATCGTCAATCTATTCTTCTTAACAGTTAAAAAATTGTGAGCAGCTGCTGCAACTGTGCATTCAAAGACTTGGCTTACTTATTAATGCTAGATTACAATAAAGCAATGTTTTTATTTAAAAGATTTAGACTTTCCAGATTTCTGTGGAAACTTGTATAAACTGACTGATGCAAAAATGTATACATTTTAATGGATGTAGAATATTTTGCATTCTAAAACAGTTTCACTAAACTGGCACAGTGTATGTATAGACTTCACCTAACCACCTAACCTATTGTGGTTAAAATTGGCATAATTTAAAACAAATATCAAAATGAATAAATTAATAAAACTGATTGCTTTTTGTATTTAAATGGATAAAAGGTGCAGTCTGCACAAATGATGTGTCGATATTATGAGGCAGAAATTCTAGTATAAATAGATTCACCTAAAACATGAGCATTTCTTTGCAACTCGTTTTTTTTTTTACAATCCAAAATACAGATGAACATCGTTCCCAGTGAAGCCTTTTGAGCCGATTTGATTCCAAGAGAAACATGAAAATCGAAGAAGCAGAAAAATGTAATAACTAGAACAAGACAGCGCACGTTTACTTGGAATCGCTGAATGCCTCCCCCTTCTGCTTGGTATTTATTTGTCTAAACTGTGGATAATGCCTGAGGCAGCTCCGTGACTGGTAATCCAGAAGGAAACATTAATATTTAAAACAGCGGTGCCCAATCCTGGTCATTGAGGGCTACTTTCCTTCATGTTTTTAATGTTTCTTTGCTTTGACAAAGCTGATTTGAATGAATGGCTGATAAACAGAACTCATTAACAGGCTCCTGAAGAATATGAAGACATGCTGAAGAGGAGGGAAATATCTAAAACATGCAGGACAATGGTCCTCAAGGACAAGGATTGGACATTTAAAACATGTTTAAAGGTAGTTGGCACTTGCTAACTGAAGGCTGGGGATACAAACAAAAAACGTGTTTTAATCGATGCATGAACATATTTAAATTATTGTGTGTAATTAAAGAAAATATTTAATTTCAGTGAATGCACATTTTGTTGCATACATTTCTTTTTCTTCTTTCAGCTGCTCCCTTCTTCAGGGGTCGCCACAGCAAACTGTCACACGAAGACTTGACAATTATTTTTACGCTGGATGCCTTTCCTGACACAACCATAGACCACTGAGCTACTATAGCCCTTTGTGTGGAGCAGAGAGCTGCTATCTGGGGCACCCAGGGGAGCAGATGGTAGGGCTTAAGGGCCTTGCTCAAGGGCCCAGAGTGGGCAAATGAGGGTGGAGGAAGGTGTGGTTGCTTCACATATCCCACCCACATTTTGATGTTGTCGGTACCGGGAGTTGAACCGGCGGCCTTCTGATCACAGACCCACCTTCTTTAACCTCTGCGCTACCACTCCCCCGTTGCATACATTTAATTTTACTATTAAAACTAAAGTTTTGTTTGGGTACCACGGCCTCCCTTTTGTACTCTTGTCTCATTTGAGACTCCAAATGTCTCATCACACCACCATGCACACACCCAAAAGTAAAAAGAAACAACGTGAACACCTTTCACCTTTTAACCTCTACCTCCTTTGCGTCTGTGGTAAACAGACATGCATGTGAGATGTAAAACATGTGGCCGTGTTCCAGTCTCATAAGTCTCTTCCATTATAAATGCCACAGAATAAACTAATTCACCCAGTTTGACACTAAACGTCTCACTGAATACAAAATATGTGAATAAATGCAGAAAAATGTCTGCGTAGCTTAACAAAGACAAACATTTCATGCAGAAACAGATTCCCTTGTCTCATTTTTTGCAAGAAAGATGTTACCCCTAACCTAACACCAGACTAATAATGCCTTGTGCCTTCGCTCAGCTGCAGACAGCACAGCAACACACACATCTAGCACCTTGTGAGACCAGTTGTGAGACCAGCAACTCATAGGAAACACTTAATAAAACAGATATAAGACACCCTGGACACACCTGCCACATCAGAACACATAACATATAGCAGTATACGCACAGAAACGTACAATGACTAACTTGTTCCAGATGGGATGGCTGTCAGAAGTCCTGCTGTTAGCACAAAACCTGTGCCAAAATCACAAGGTTTTAAAAACGTGTGCAGTGTGTTCACTGTGTGAATGAATCAATAGTTTAACCAAGTTCATGTATTCTAAACAGCACGGTCAAAATGCAGGTTCTTTTTCCCTAAAAGGATCAAATTCTAAAAAGAAAAGTGCAATACTCATAATTTGTTCGTTTCATTTAAAAATAATTTGCACATTTGTTGTATTCTTCTGTTTCAGTTCAATTTTCTGCTAACTTAAACTGCTCCAAACAATGTCTAAAACAAATAAAGATGCCAATAAAAGTTTAAATTAAAAAATTGTTAAGTGTAACTCACTTAACGGTTGTCCCCGAAGAGAAATACTGAATGGACAGTATGAATATTAATAAAGAATGTCTTTATTAACAAATCATTTTTATTTGAAATGATCATTTTAAATCTTAAAGAAGCAAATTAGAAAATTTTCTGGAAAAAACAAATTGCCATTAATGATTACTGTAAATTCAGACTACGTTTAAAATCAATCTATGTTGTTGTTGCTGTTGCACACTGCAATGCTACTAAAACTACAGCCAATGACAATTTTTCTAAAAGTATATTTTTGATGAGGTGCAGAACAATCGACAGCCGTACACATCAACCCAGGAACAGTTTAATAAAGATCTCTGATAGTTCACTGCAAATCTTCTCCCTCTGTATTTTCTTCTCCTGCCCCTTCTTTTTCATTTCTTTGTATACTTTCATTAGGAGATAAAATCCAACTTTTCCTACCCCTTCAAGTTTGTAATTTGTAGTTAAAATGTCCAATAAAACTTGTGTCCTGTAGCTCTACTTTGTCTGCTGTCAACTTGATTAATGGAACGACCGAGCTGAAGTAGAGGAGGAAACTAAAGTCAGCATCTCAGCACAACATTACACTAAATTTTAAAAAGTATCCTGTTTATTGTTCCCAGATTTACTGTACTCAGAGACCTGGGGCTGGTTCAAAAAGCCTCGCTACAGATAAAGTTTATAAATAAAAAAAAGCTAAACTTTTATCATTTCTCTGTTTTTTTTTAATTCTCCGTGCCTTTAGAATCATAGGTAAGTTGCATGTTGACCACTGCCTGCCAGGAGAGTTTCGACATATATTTTATAATTACACCAATAGAAACTTAATAATGTGATTAATATGTCCAAGCAAGCACGGACTAGAAGATAACCCTAAGTACAATAATTGACAGGATGTATCTGTGAGGTGCCAGACTCTTTCCCCAATATGGCAGGCTCTTGTCCTGAATACAGTTATTCTTGTAAAAAAAATAAAAAAATAGTTTAAGATAATCTTCAGCAGTTTAAGTGAGATGAAACCATCTCAATTATGAAAATTCAAGGTTTTGTTGACTTGCTCTTGCCATCAAACATGCTATCCATTTGTAACCGCTGCCTTCCTACCAGCCAATGACTTAGTATTTCACCCTGTTTTACAGCACCCTGATTTATTGTTTTATACACTGCTCTTATTTTAACTGCATTTTTACTGTTATTATTGTCTGAACTGTTCTGTCTAGAACAGGTCCCTCTTATAAATGAGTCCTTGTGGCTCAATGAGGCTAGCCTGTATAAATAAATGTTGAATGAAAAAAAAAAAACATTGTGTTTTAAAAGATCAGATTTTGGGAAGAAACAAAGACTTTAAAAGCAAACACGAGGTCTCAGCTGGTACAGAGAAAGGACGGAGAGTGATATAACTTAAAAACAGGTGAGCAGGAAATTAACAAAACAGCTGCTTACAGCGAACAGGTAAGGTACATGTGTTCAAGATAATCAGTATAGTAGACATGCAATCTGTGAAAAATGGTAACCTGAAGGCAGTGAGATGTTAAAAAAAAACAAGATAAGGTAAGATAAGATAAGATAAGATGAGATGAGACAAAATTTTATTGTTCACCAAGGTGGAAATTTCCCTTCGGCTCTCCAACCATAAAATAAAACACATTTATACCATAGTTAATGTTATCATTTGGTTTGGTAAGAATGGTTATTGCACTTGGAATAAATGACTTCTTATAGATGTTCTTTGTTGTCAGAGGGACCATACAACACCTTCATGAGCTCAGGATGGGTGCTATATTTTCATATTCAATATATATATATATATATATATATATATATATATATGCCATATTTGATTAAAATACAGCTCTGGCCATTACTCACCAATTCATTTGTAAAAAGAGAGAATAACACAGGAACAAAACATGGAACATTTTAGATGAACTGGAAAAGTCAAGAGTAATTGAACTGTTTACCTGTTCCTTCCCTGTCTGGATGCAATCTTCTCTGTTTCCAGGTAACGGGGGCCAGTAGATCTATGAACAAAGGCAAAAGGCGTTTATGAATAACTGTCTCATAACTATGTTATTATGCAAAGAGATGCCATCCTCAGCTGTATTGCAAAATATAATTGGTTTTGGGGAGCCACATAAATTTGTGGTTCCCAGTGCAAACATAACTATCAGTCTTGGTGAGTGCGGTGAATGTAAAATGTAAATTATTCTTCAGAAATGTTTGACTTTGCAAAGAATGGAAGCAAACTGACCAAAGATCGTGCACACATAATAAAACAAAGACTTTAAAATGAAGCCTTTTGTACAAGCAGTAAACGAGTTTATACAAGTGAACTTTTGCTTGTTAAAATCTAAAACCATAGAGAAGAAACAGATGTACTGTCTCTGTCCTTGACTCCAGAAGCCATCACTAATGATCACTTTTATTTTTGTTTGTTTACTGAGCTTATGAAAATGTCAATAAAAAGAAGCACTTTTGAAAGCTTTAAAACGTCTTCCTTCAGAGAATAAAAAAAGTTTTCAACTGTTCAGTGATGTAATGCTATTATCCCCACCATCATCGTTCTTTTCTGTTTAGTTTTCTTATCGCTGGTGATTTGGAGTTAATTTGAAGCAAACTGTTTTTGCTGCATTAGAGTCCCATCAGGATTTTCTTTCAACAATATGTCTCTCGTGAGCTTTGTGATTGTCCCTCCGTCTGTGAAGACTTTCTAAATCTGCACTTTCGTTCAGAAAAATGAAACCA
The DNA here is from genome assembly GCF_014905685.2 of Nematolebias whitei. Classification (NCBI taxonomy): domain Eukaryota; kingdom Metazoa; phylum Chordata; class Actinopteri; order Cyprinodontiformes; family Rivulidae; genus Nematolebias; species Nematolebias whitei. The sequence continues at coordinate 37,395,261 of NC_056508.1, read as the reverse complement.
GGTCTTAAGTCACAGATAAGCAGAGGAAGTGTTGTTAAACTGAAACTGCCCTCAGGCTGTTTTTCAAGACCACATGACTCAAATGAAAGAAGAAGAAAAGTACAACTTTCCTTAGTTTTAGTAATAAAGTTTTCACAGTAAAGTTTCTGATCTGGAACGTCACAAAGTTTTCATTGCATTCTGACTTTTACTTTGATTACTACTACTACTTACTGTATTTTATTTGTTGGATCTCAGATAACCATGAAATCAAACTTTGACCTAAGACATTAAGATTAAGATTACATTAAGATTGCTCTCACAAGGCTTTCTGAAAATCCAAAGTGAAATGTAATGGTCTCTAAACACCATATATGTTAAGGTTTAATGTCAGTGTGAAACTGTTGTTTTGTGCAGACAATAAGTCTTTGTCTAGTCAAATAGGAAACTGTCTTTGTTTTGGCCAACCAAGATTAAAAAAAAAAACCAACCAGTGGGGAAAGAAAAGGTCCAGATTTGCATCACTTGGGCTGATTGTACTCAGTATGTGTATGAACAGCATGTGCATGGGTGTAAAGCTCACATTGGAGTTATAGAAACAGAGAAAACTTACAAGAAGCTGAAAAAAAATCCTCTTGTCTCAACTCTGACCCACATTCTGTTCTTTGGCTTATCACAGATTTTGTGTCAGTGAAGTAAAACTGAAAGACATCTCCTCTGTCGTAAATCTAGAAACATAACAGTCCACCTGCAGGACTCAGTGTAAATCAAAATGAATGAAACTTGGCACCTAAAATTAAGCTTTGCATTACATTTTTTTTTTACATAAATATCTAATTGCAGGACCAGTTACCTGTTGGTTAGCAACTGGACAGGTGACCTGCAGACTGTACCCCTCCTCTCACCTGTTTGCTGGAAATGAGCTCCAGCCCCTTGGCAACCTTGAATGGGCCTAGGTGGTTATAAAGAATGAGAGCGGGAATGATGAAATGTTTATTTTTACTTTCACACAATGCTTGTATGAGAAAAAACAGCATGAAATGAACAGTCTACAACTGCGTTCTTGCTCAGTAATCCAGGTATAAAATCCAACAATGTTCATTCAGGTCTTTTGGACGGTTTCTTTTTTTGTGCTGAGACGTTTCGTCCGTCATCCAAAGGACTTCTTCAAAACTGAGGAACCACCAAACAAAACTGATTCTTCAGCAACTGCATACTCACCAGTTTGCTGGTGCTAGGACGGCCTCTGGGGCCTGCCCTCTCCCTCGTCAACTCCTCTAAGACCGTCATGTCAAAGTGGTTCAAAACACCAAAGTTCTTGCTCAATAATCCAGGTATAAAATCCAACAATGTTCAGTCAGGTCTTCTGGACGGTTTCTTTTTTGTGCTGAGATGAAACCATCCAGATGACCTGACTGAACATTGTTGGAGTCTACAACTTGTTTTTTAAAAGCCACTTTCCTTTCTGACCAGCAGACTGAAACCTGAGACTTTCTAACCGCTGAGATGTTTTCCTCAACAAACTGACTTCTAATAGAAAAGACACACCAGGAACAACATGTTTCAAGCCTGATTTAACTGAAAATATTGAAGGAAGGTCTGTGCCCATCTCTGACTTTACTTGATTTACAGGGACTGGTGGGACTGGTTCAGTCAGGCCTCACTCCTGGCTCCCAGAATCTCATTTTAGGCTTCTTGTGGCTAATCTCCACCTTCCATTCTTATTTAAGCCTTTTATAAACTATTTTATTCAAACACATTGACTCCACCTCACAAATGTGCTGTTTAATTTCAAGTTTTCTTTGATATTTGAACTTTAAACAAGCTGCAACTTTTTCATATGAACAAAGTCTTTTCCAGGTGGAAATCAAACACAAACTCTTTTGACATTAATCTGCATCTGAAAATAATCGAGGCTTTTTGAAGGAACAAAAGGTCCAGAAAAAACACACACACTGACAGTCAGGCTAAATCATTGGAAAATAAAAACAATTAAATGAAAACCAAAATAGATCAAAATAGATCACATAAATTTGAACTGCTGTACAAAACACCAGTTGAGGGATAAATATCAAAGGTTTGATGGAGTCCATTTACACTTAAAATATCACAACATTCATGAAAAGGTAAGAAATGTAGAGCTTTACTTTAGAGTAAATGACAAAAACACAAAAAAAGATAAATAAATCAACCATTTTCTTTGCTTGTAGCTCAGTAAATGAACATTAGAAGATCTACTTGATTCAAAAGTTGGAGTAAAACACAACGGCCATTAACAATCATTCGAATCAAAATCGTGTTCCACCAGAGACAAATGCAAGATTTCAACACGTGCTACGTTCATCAACACAGCACTTCTAACACTGTATCCCTTTCAGGCCAGATGGGATTACTCTGGAGTTCTAAGTAAACTGGGCCAGGCGTCACCTCCACAATCACCAAGGTAGCGCAGCTCGCACAGCTCAGTGAAGGAAACCAAACCCTGAGCAAAATAAACCAGTTGTCTGAACCTGAAGACACATGTGAAACGTCTGCAACAGCTAATTCCATTTCCACTCTGAAAAGCACCCGCATGAAGTAACATTACATATACTATACAATAATTTAAAAAACAAGAGTTTCAGATCCTGTTTAAATGTGTGTATATTTTAAGAGTGAGAAAGAAAGAAAAAACACATTTATCTACATTTTTAAGGAAGTTGATTAATGTTAAGTGGATACTCAACTTTAAATAAGTGGAAAAAACTGCACTAAATTAGACTCTTTAGTTTAAACTGAGTGTCATCTGATTTTTATTTAACTGAAACCTTACGCAAATAAATACCTTCACATCTTTATCAGATTGTTTTAGTCCAAATGGTTTTTATGCTAGATACAAATAATTTGAGCTGAAGAACCAGTGTGATAAAACAGATTAAAGGCTGTGCCATTATTATGCTGATTCAGTTTTTATTTTACATTTTTTAAATTAGTTAAAATGTCATTAAAGGTTCGTGTACAGTAAAAAATATGTATTGCAAACATAATGTTTAAACTGAACATATTGTCATAAAATCTTTGAAAACTCATCCTGACTAAAATCAGAAGGACCTTAAGATCCATCCATCCATCCATCCATCCATCCAATTTCTTCTCCTGGTTGGGTCACATAGATAACAGGTTCAGGAGGGAAATCCAGACATTCCTCTCCCAAGAAACACTCTCCAACTCCTCCTGGGATATCCTAAGAATTTTCCTGGCCAAAAAGGATTTATTTTTCCTCAAGTGAGTTTTTGGTCTGCCATGAGTTCTCCTCCCAGTGAGAAGTGCCTTGAAAACTGGAATGGCAACCAGGAGGCTTCCTAATCATATGACCTGACCACCTCACCTCTTCCATTCCGTGTGGAGGAGCAGCAGCCCTACTCTGTGCTCCCCTAAATGATGGAGCTCCTCCTCTCATCTTTTAGGTTTACCTGCTCACACTACAGAGAATGTTTATTTCAGCCGCATGTACATGGGATCTTGGATTTTTTGGTCATGATACATCTCATGACCATAGCTGAGGGTTGGAACATATATGAACTAGTAAAGTGAGAGTCATCATTCAGCTCATCGCCTGAGGCCATTTGTTTGCATTACACTGTGCAGGTTGATGCTTTGCTGGCCCAGATGTGCAGGACTACATCTGAGACTGGTTGGCCTCTCTTGACTCCTCCCTATGGACACCCGTCTACATCCTGGTTGGACTCTTCATCTCCTGCTCCTCCAACTACAGACGAGGCTCGTCTATTTAAGTCCAGATCTGCTGTTGATGGGCGGAGCAGCTCGCCACACTGTATGAGTCTTGGCTCAGTACAATGTTTGACCTTGGCTTACTTGATGCTGTTTCGAAATGTAAACCAATTACTTGCCAAGTTTGGTTAAAAATGATGATCAAGTGTTTGGTTTGAGGCCTGCTTTGTTGTAATTACTGTTAGATTTGTAAGTTTCTGGAGGCAGACGCAGGAGTCTTACTTGTGGAAATCATTGTTTTTGTCTACAGTTTTGGGTTTATCGGTAAAAACTTTTCTTTGTAATTTGATTGTTGTAAAAGAGTTGTTTTAGTAAGTAATTCCTTCCGACTTTAGTTTGTTATTTAAAGCTATGTATTGAATGTACATGAAAATATTAAAACTTTAGTTGTCTGTTTTATTTTTATTGTCATATTGTTGTTCGTAAATGCTAAATTTGTAAACCATCGCTAATGGTAATCTGTACTGTTAATGTTACTCTCCTTTTGTTTTATTTGTTAAAAACATGTGCAGCTGAACAATAAATCAGTTTATTTTTTTCAAATCTTATTTCCATTTAGTTTATTGTTATTTCTCCTTTTCCCTGGCTGAGCTGGGTCATGATAGCTCAGAACATAATTCACTACTACAGACCGGAGCAACATTCACATTGCTGCAGGTCAACCTCCTGCTCCATTCTGTCATCCCTCATGAAGAAGACTCCAAGATCCATGAACTACTCCACTTGAGGCAAAGATTAACCTCCAACCCTGAGAGAACCTCTTGAGCGTTAATGTACATGGATGTCTTGTGCTGCCTGGAAATTTTCTGCAACAAAGATAAAGACTAACATTTCATTTATCGAAACTATTAACTTCAAGAGCTTGTTTATCTGGCTGATGGATTTTAACTTGTAAATTTTTTCACGGTGTAAACGTGGGCTAAATCCTGCAGAAACAAGAATATTCAGTGTTAGCCTTCAGCGATGGGACCATCAGCTGAGGCTGAGAGAGCAAAGTATATAAAGAAGTAGATGTGGGCAAGGACGGGCTTTCTGTGTACTTTTACCCATTAATTTTGTGCCGTTCCAGCCGCTGTGACCAGTCACAAAGACATGCACACTTCTGTTCTGTCTGCCCCTTGCTGGACCACACTGGGGGTATCACCTTTAGACTGTTGTTTTTGCTGAGTATAAAACCGTGGATTGGTGTGCAGAGTGCATTCCAACAGTACAGTAAAGTACAGTACAAACATGTTTATGCAGCACATTTACCATTCTGGAAACACATGCTGGTGAAATGAAACCTTAATCTAATTTTGACTCCTTTATTTCCCTGATGACAAAAACCTTTCAGCAAAAGTTCATTGGAATCTCATAAGATTTGATTTAAAACTTTAATACCTCACTAAATCTACAAATTATACCAAAAACTCATCTACTGTTTTGTGGAATAAATTACATTAAATAAGGAATCAATTCTAATTTGAGACATAAAATGTACATTTGTTGTTTTCATGCTGTATTTGGGCTTGATGAATTAAGACAATGCAAACAAATATATATTTATTTACTTTTTTATTTTGAAATTTGCTGTGCTTCAGTTATACTTCCTTTCAGAATACTAGAATAAAAAACATCTGAACTTATATTACAATGTGGGATCTAAACAACAATTGTTTCAACAGATGCAGTTTTGTAGAAATGTTTGTGTTTAAATAATATTTTATAGGTTATCTAAAAAAGTTAAATCCGGTCCTCTAGACATTCAAAAAAAAAAAAAAAAAATATTGTAGAAACGTTTTTTCTTTCATCTGAAAGACTTCTTCAGTCTGAGGTGCTGTATTCAACTCTGTGGATAAATACATCAAGTTCACACGAGAAGATGTAAAAAATGGCAGGTTGGCTTTCTTGGACTGTGAGGTCTCAGTTTCTGATAGAGAACATTTGCAAAACGAGGTGTACCGCAAACCCACCCACACAGACCAGTGGCTTTTAAACCCCAAAATACATTACGGCAAAGACTGGTTCATCCCAAAGATCCAGTCCCCCGGCACAAACAGAGTAATGTTGTGTATGCTGTTCAGTGTCAGGAGGGCTGTGATCAGTCTTACATCGGGGAAACAAAACAGCCACTGGCCAAAAGGATGGACCAGCACAGAAGATCAACATCATCAGGCCAGGACTCTGCGGTCTACACTCATCTCCAGGCCAGCGGTCACTCTTTCAGGGATGAAGATGTTCACATCCTTGATAGAGAGGAACAATGGTTTGAGAGAGGAGTAAAGGAGGCCATCTTTGTGAAGAGAACCCACCCATCATTAAACAGGGGTGGAGGCCTCTGTGTTCAACTGTCCCCCTCTTACAATGCTGTGATTGCTAGTATCACTCAGCCCTCTGTGAGTAGTAAACAGCCATCAGTGTGCTAATGAGCCATTGTTAGGCTGATGGTCCTTCTTGACCATGTGATCAGCTGGTTTTGGTTGTCAGAAGCAAAACTGGTTGATCCACTCTGAGAAGGTGCTATTTAAGAGACTGAGCTGAAAACAGCACCTCAGACTGAGGAAGTCTCTCGGATGAGAGACGAAACGTGTCTATATTTGTTTTGTTTTTTTGAATGTCCAGAGGACCAGATTGAACTTTTTTAGATTTTTCTACCTGGATTATTGAGCATGCATCAGGATATTTTATAGGTTAAGTCTATTTTTAATTTTGATTAGTTCAGCCATGTTTTCTTTCTGTTTGATCATGTTCTTGTTTTCAGTATGTTTAACGTCACTTCATGTGACACTGACCATTGTTTTTCTTAGTGCATCTTTCATTTTAGGCAATTATTTATACCCATTCAGCATCTCACTAGCCTCACTGGAACTCACTCAGTAATCACCCCTCTGCATACTTACATCCTTCAGTCATTAACAAAAAAGGTTAAATCGTGTCATCTGGACCAGCTTCTTTAATGTTTTGTCCCACATCCAGAGGACTTCTTCAGTATACGGCCTAGACTGAAGAAGTCCTATGGATGGGGAGGAAACATTTCTCACTTAAAGAAACTGGTCCAGACGACACAATTTAACTTCTTTTTTGTTATCTACCTGTATGATTGATACGACCCTTTACCCTTCACTCACTGTTTTGTCAAACTCTTCCTGGTTCTTGTTCCTCGTTGGTTTTCCTTCCACTTCAGTTTTTACTTAGCTGTCTTTATGTTTGCACCTTGGGTATTCATTTTTCTTAACACTCTATTCTTCATGTTTTTGTTAATATGATACATCTGTGTTTGACAAGCAGCAATGATGAACTAATTAGATCCAGAATATTTTAAAATCAAAACTCCGAGTATCTTCACTGTCAAAAATGTTTGCACATCAGAAAGTATATAGTTTGGCAAAGGGAGTGAAACTTAAAATTTCACATAATTTATGTTAAGATTCAGGAAAGAAAGCAGTTTGCACTGAATGAAGGGCAAGTGCCGAGCAGCAAAGATGTGATCGTGTCATCCTTTGATGTAGATATGAAAATAAATCTTTTATAATTTTTTTTTTTCCACGTTTCACCCATGATGCAATAGCAACAAAACTACATGAGACATCTGTGAAAGTTTGCCCCTCCACTCCCTGTTAATGCATGATTTATAGCAGAATAAACCTAAACAGATGTTTTGCAAAAGAACATTTCTGGAAATAAAGTAAATCTTGAGCGTATCATTAGCCATAAATCATCATTTCACTGACCACTTACACTATATCGATAACGTGCAAAAATATACAATGCAATACTTAACTTTTCACAATACATCACTTTTGCAAAAGAACACAATATGTAGTTTTCTTTAATATTTTTAATTATTTGCTTTGTACTGAAACCTCACCTCTTTAGATTCACTGCTGATGGGACTCAACATGAGGGAGTACAGGACGTCTTTCCCCCCCAGAAAGAGTCGATCGCGGTACTCATCCAGAAAGAGAGCGCTAAGAGAGAGCTGACCATCGTACCCGCTGAATATGGATGACCGGTTGGTGGACAGCAGGTCTGCAGAGGGAAAGGAGAAAATAGTGAGCTCTGAGATACTGAAATATATGGCTCACTGCAAGTAAATGCAGTTTTTTTTTTTACATTTCATGTGTATTTGAATAAAATCGGCATTCTTTCACGCATTTGTTTTGCTGTTAGGTAGGAATTGGCTATGAGTTGTGAGGAAGCAGCCAAAATGTTCATGAGATAAAAGTCCAAAATTGCCTATTTCTTTTGCACATTAAAAAAATACCTGCAGCATCCAGTACAGAATGAAAATTGTTGTGAATGTTTTACTTCAGCCATAACAGCTTGGAGACAGTTAAGATGGATTGCCTCATCCCTGAGAACTCCAGCTGCATCCAGGATTCCCTGATAGGACTTTGGTTTTGTTCGCAAACAAACTTGTACCTTTTTTTCCGCTCTTCTTGCAATACTTACAGAACCAACACGACAAATTAAACATTAGACGTATACTTAGTATGACAGGGTAATAAAAAAAATGTTAGAAAATTGAACAATAATGTATTTCAAATTAATTAACATCCCATGGCAACATTTCCTCAGTGGACTGACAGCACAGACACAAAGGCTCTGTGCTGCTGGGAGACATGGGTTGAATTTAAATTTATAGAGACACAGGCTGTATTAAAATATATATATACACACATACTTTTTTTTAACCTTTTTTTTTTAGCTGCTCCCTTCTTCAGGGGTCACCACAATGAACTAACTCGCACAAAGACTTGGCAGTTGTTTTGACACCGGATGCCCTTCCTGACACAACCACAGACTTGAGCTACTACAGCCCTCTGTGTGGAGCAGAGAGCTGCTACCTAGGGTGTCCAGGGGTGCAGATGTTGGGGGTTAAGGGCCCAGAGTGGGGCAAATGAGGGTGGAGGCAGGTGTGAGTATTTCACCTTTCCCAACCATATTTTGATGTTGTCAGTCCAGGGAGTTGAACCAGCGACTTTCTGATCACACGCCCACCTTTAACCTCTGTACCACTATTCCTCCACATACATGTAAATACAACCTCAAGCCCACTGGTTCCCAGACTCACAGCTTAAACTCCAAACACGAGCATCAGACTCTCCTGCTTTGTCTTTTGATTTGGTTTCTTCTTCTTTTGCTTCTTTCTCTTTCTGTCGAGGTGAAGCAATGTGGAGAGAAATATACACGAGAGGATGTCGTCGGCACGCCACACTCTCGATGAAAGAGTCGCAGGGCTGAATCGACTTTCTGCCCATCTCTCATCACTCATCCATCAAACTCTCTCACTCAACTCAGTACCCGCAGACCAGAATGCACACGCAAACACAGACATGGTGAGAAACGAGCTCGAGTCACTCACCACTCAGCAAGAATATTGACAAAGTGAAGCTCAAGGGCCTCGTGATACCTTGTCCATCACTGGGGCACAGAGATGCACATACACATCTGATCTGTTTCTCTTCACATCCACGTTTCTCACACACATAAGCTTCTGCGAAGGTCTGGATACTTCCCAAAGGTTTTTGTCTTTTTATTTATCTAGTAGTAATTTGCTTGTTTTAGATCACTTGACAAATTGTGACAGAGACATGTCTAGTACTTCGTAAAACCAAAAGTAATCTGAGATTGGCACCAGTCCTAATCTACTGGGCCATTTATGGATAAATTACAGGAATTTGGTTCATCTTTAAAAAACAATGATATTTAAGCAGCTTCCACTTTGTTAAAGACACAAGCTTTTGCTTTATTGTAAATAAAGTGCACATGACCCTGTTGCTATACAGATGTGTCAGATTATGAATAATTGACATATAATGTTGCTTTTTGTAATTGTGTGAACACTTATGAAGCACTAACACAATTGTGATCCATTTTTCTTCTGTACGTTTTTTGGCATCTTTCTCATTACATAATTTGTGTGCTATTTCAACAAATTACATCAAAACATTCAGCTCTTTCAGGACAATCCTGCTATGACTTTTGGTTTTGGTACAACTTTAGCTTTTTGAAAAGAAAAAAAAAAGTATTTTCTGCCACATTTTTCCTCATAGGAAATGAAATGAGCTAATTTTACATCTTTCAAATCTTTAGATCTGTTTACAACCTTTTCCTGCTCCTTTCACATTTTGTTCTGGTTCAGCTTCTTTCAGCTCTCTTGTGCAAATTTGAACTTTTTTCAGCTAATATCAGCTGTTTTGTGCTCCTTTTAGATTCTTTCTGCTAACTACAACATTTTTGTGCTTCTTCAAACTTGTCTGCTCCTTTCAGCGTATTAATGCAAGTTTTAGCTTTCTCTGCTATTTCAGCTACTATTTAGCTGTTTTTATACTTGTTTTAGCATTTCAGCTAATTCCACATTTTTTGCTCTAATTTCAACCTTTTTTCAGCCTAATTCAGCAAAAATGTGCTCTCTCCACTTCCTTCTGGTAGTTTAAGCTTTTTTCTGCATTTTCAGCTAGTTTTCAGCTACTTTTTTGTTCATTTCAGCTTTTTATAGCTAATTTCCTCATTTCTGTGCTCATTTCTGCATATTTATACCAAATTCAGCAAATATGTGTTCTTTCTGGTTTCTTCTGCCAACTTCAGGTTCTTGTTTTACTTAAGCTAGATTTCAGCATGTTTTTAGCTAATTTCAGCTGATTTTCAGCAAGTTCCTCTCAAATAAGCGTTCACACTGCATTTTCGCAGGAAATGCAATTTCTCTAGTTAGACAGTTATGTTTGTTTCCTCTTTAGTGAGACCATGTACAGTCCATCCAACCTAAACAATTAAATTCAAACACCCTTTCTCTAAATTGCCTTCAGTACAAAGTGCGGAAGAGACAGAAGCTGCAGAACTGAGTTCAGCAAAGGTAACCTTTTTATGTTGTGTTTTCTTCACAGCAGTCAAATCAAAACCAGGATGAAATACAAATAAACCATGTCCTCCGCTGAGGCTCATCAATATTAGAGTTTATTAATTGTTGTTAGAAAACACTCCTAATTAGACGGCAACGATTGAAAGAGTTTGACAAATAAGATGCGTACAGGAAACTTTGTAGCTGCTGGCAAGAAAATAATGAGGAGATAGGAAGGAGGAAGTCATCAGGGATTTTTAGAAGGGAGTTAGTCAAACTTGGACAACATTAAAGCAAGAAAGTTGGAAAGAGGCTGAAGGCAGCGTGGCTTTTATGAGCAGCTGAGAGCCAGAAAATAATGAGCAGGAGGAAGATACAAAGAAAGCCGCGAGGCAGGATGACAGCTGATGGATTTTGGGGCTGTTAATGAAAATAAAAAGCTGGAAAACAGTAAGGAAATCCTCTTGCCATTTTATTTTGCACCAGATTGTCTCACATATGTGGCAATGCAATTTATATATATATATATATATATTTTTTTTTTTTTTTTTTTTT
>NC_056508.1:37359447-37384036 GCF_014905685.2 Nematolebias whitei | reverse complement strand
TTTTAAAGGATTTTTAATCAAAATTTTAATAGTTTTGTTTCTCATCGGACTGGATTTGTTTGACTTTAAAACAACATTTTGCAAATTATCTTGTTTTATATATATGTTCAAAAGTTACATCATTTAGGGAATGTAACGTTAGGGAATTAGAAAATGTGATAAGGGTCCATAGATGATTTACGAAAATGAAGCAGAGCAAAGAAAAATTCTTATAAACATCATTAGATGAGTTCATGTTCGAAGAGCTAAAGCCCAGTTGTTCAACGTGACACCTTTAAGTATTTATTTAATAAATGAATGATTAAATATTTGTTGAATAAAAGTTTTAAAAGCTTGAATATAAAATACATTTTATGGCCTAAAGTTAACTTTAAATTTGCATAAAATCTATGATGACAAATTGATGTCTTCTTTTGTGTGTTTCTGCTTTTTTATTTCTTAAAATCAGCAGCAATCTGTACAAACTATAGAAGTCAATGGTAAAGTATTCAGAACAAAACTATCAAACTTCTCGTGTTTTAAAGGAAGCTACAATAAACATACTGTACAATACATGCTTTCAGTGTCAAATTAAAACAGCAGTGGGCCTGTATGAATTGGTTTCTAGAGATATTAATTAATACAAACCTTATTTAAAGTTCATGTACAGATTTTACATGTAGCCATGAGGCAGTGGTATATGACTTGTTAAAAAGGTTCACACACAGACAAATATACACCCAAGGTCAAATTCATATAATTCTGTTCTTTGTGCTCATGTAAAGTGATAAAGTTTTATGACCAGGACAAGTAATTAGCATTTTGAGACTGAGTACTTCCTTTGGCATCTTTATGACCTGAGTCGACAATCATCTTCTGTTTTCTTCTGAATGATGGACAGTCTCCACCCTCTTTCTGTTGGTTGTAGGAGTTTAATGCACAACAGATCCTTTAAGATCAGCTCGTCTTTTACAGGCAATGCCAAATCTTATATTTCAGTACAGTTTCCAGACACATTTATATCAATATCACTTTTGTATTCTATAAAGCTTTATGTGGGTCTCCTGGAACTGATTAGGTGAGTCTCAAGTGTTTTAAGGTGATGCAAATTTGTATCACTTCCCCACTGATGCAATGTTCCAGCAACAGGAAGTGTATGCTGCCTTTGATGGGAATGTGCCGATGTGCTAAGCTTTAATGCTCACAATGAACCAGTTTGATTAAGATTCAAATATTTTTCATAGATGCTGCATTAAATTTGGCAGACGAAGCAGGCAGAGGGTCAGGGTTGAGTAAATCTATAACAAATAAAGCTTTTTGTGCAGATTCGTCATAATATGTAGCAGTGACACCGGATCGATTTTTAACTGATCAAATTATTTTACTTTGCATAAGAACTTGAAAATGAGAAAACACTTTGTGACAAAATGAGAAAGGAGAAGGTGTCAAATTTAATTCCTGGAGTTTTTGACTGGAAGTGAGTAGAAGTGTAATTTAACTTTCATACTGAACATTTTGCTTCTACGGAAAAAGAAATCCTGATAATCAAATGATGCTTTGAAGAAAAGGAAGAAAAACGGTGCTGAAGGCGAACGCTTATAGACCCTGATCTGATGTGTTTCTGGTTTCTGTGGTCAAACCACATTCCTCTCCAAAAACCTGAGTCAATATTAACTCAGACAGTCGAAGTCTTTGATACTTCAACCTTAACTTATGTAACTACAGGCTGCAGCTTTTCATGTCTCCTTTCTCATGTACATCTGGTGTTGAGTGTTATACCAGAGAAATCCTCAGGATGACTCCTCAGAGTAATTTGCTCTTTAACACAAAGTATTTTGGGGCAAATTATGTGATCACTATGTTATCCAAAACATTTCTGATAATCCAGTCTCTCGTGCTTTCATCTAAAATGAGAGGTTTGATCGGGTCACCTGTAACATGCTCAAGTTTTACAGTTTTATTGAGTTTACCCTCCCACTTATACAAAAACCCATCAAGAACCAGCAGACCACCGTTTGGTGTTTATTTTCTTTTCCTATCTGCCTTTAAATTTCATAAATCCTTCTCCTATATATACAGATTTCACTCAAACCCAAACAAAAATGTAAACCCATAAATGCACTTTATACACAGACACTAAAACACCCAAACACAGAGGAAAGGTGAGCTAACAGCTTCCATCTGCAGCTTGTTATCACTCCAGCAGCTCATCGCTTCGCTGTGGAAATCTCACCAGCTTCTCTGTCTCCTGCTGACTATCCATCTGCACCTCTCATCCATCTATCTTTTTAACCCTTCTCTGCGCTCCACCATGCGCCACATATTCATCTTTCATGTCTTTTTTCATTATTCTCCTTCTCTTGAAGTCCTTTTTAAATACCATATCTTCAGTTTCATCTCTCGTGTCAGTCTATCCGTCTTCCTGACTCGATCCGATGTGAAACTTGATCTGTTTCCGTTGTAGCTGTCTTTAAAACCTATCATGTACCCACTGAGAACGGAGAACTGAAACGTCCTGACAGTATCCGCTGCAAAAACATCTGTCTTCAATGTGGATCATTTTGCTGCAGGCAACCGGTTGACGCCGACGTGCCAAACCAAAGTGACAGCATCTGGTCTCAGTGTGTCAAACCGCTGCTTTTGCATTGCAAAGTTGCAACAAGTCCGAAGATGTTTATGCAATAATTTATTCAGTGTTCTGCTAAATCAGCCTGCAGATGTGTCTGTCAGACTTAAGAGAGAAAGACATGCAAACACTGTGTTCACCACTGAAGGGGAAGTTTACATGATCACTATCACACAAAGACCAGTGAAATGTAATCCAAGCTCTAAACAAAGATCCAAAGTCTTGCTCTGAAAACATTTCAATTTTGCTCCCAAGCACATGAAAATATTTTTTAATCCACTTTTTCTTTTCATTTTATTTATCCATTAATCTAAATGTACTTTATACATTATTTTTCATGGTTCTTTGTTCCCACTCGCTTCATATGAGGTACATGAGGTGGAACGAAATTGTGTATTCAAGGTTCCAATTACACCCAAAAATATCAAAATATAAAGTATAAGATGAAACAGGATATAAGATATATGCAAAATGCTAATAATATAAAATAATACGGTATATAAAACAGCAGCCCAAATATGAGTCTGTAGTGAGTAGATGGGTATGAAAACAGCAGCATAACAGCAAGAAATCAGCAGCATGGACTGGGAAGCTCAGTCCTCACCTTCTTCTACAGGTGTGCAGTGGAGAGCATCCTGTGCTCCAGCATCAACGTGTGGCATGGAGGCTGCACAGCTGCAGAAAGAAAAGTTCTGCAGAGAGTGGTGAAGGCTGCACAGAAGTCTGTTGGAGTCAGCCTCCCCACCATCACAGTCATCTACACCTCTAGATGCAGGAAGAGGACCACCTGCAACATGAAGGACCCCACTCACCCAGCACACACACTTTTTGTTTGCCCTGCTCAGTGTCTTTTTAGACACAATGATCTAATCTAACAGTCTAAAATAAAGTTTAGGGTGGTTCCAGATAATTTTCAGAGTTGAATGTCTATGTGTGTCATCTAAACTGGATTTTATGTTATTTTATTTTAACTAACTAACAGGTTTGACTCAAATTGCTTTGATATCACATAGCTCATTGTATTTTAAGCATACGGATTTCCATAAATTAACACTAAGGTGTGTGAATGGTTGCATCATTTGCGTAAAGGTGTATTTAGGTGTATAAAGGTGTATGTTTTGCAGTTTTGCTCCAACATTTGTTAGCAATGGCTGAGTTCAGTCTTGTGTGAAACACCTCAACTGTGCAGTGAGTAAACCGATTCAACTGTGTTCGTTTTGTGACATTCTGTGCATAATTTCTATTACTGCAGTCTCCATCTTCATAATTATTTATGAACTATCTCTGAAGAGCATTAGATGTAAAACAAATTTTGTGTTTAGGATGCGTGAAAGCTTTTTTTTTCCTGATAACTCTTGTAAGTTTTAATTTATGCAGCGATCACTGAGCAGAAAAACAAAACCTTAACAACCCTGAATTTGCTGGATCTTCTGGAACTCTAATGGGGATCATAACTTTCTGTTAGTCTTACAAGCAACTCTCTGAAGCCTTTCTTTGCTTTGCAGACCTGAACTTAACCTTGATTGTTCCTGTTAACTGCCAATAATGCTAACATTACAAACTAATGAAATGCATTCATGACAAGTGCTTTGCAGTTTTCTAAAAGCCTTTCCCTGTTTTATTTACGTGTTATATTTTAATTTTCAGAGCGCTCTTTGACTACTGTTGGTATAGTTTCAAATTTTGCAAAAGTTCTTTATTGTTGATTATGAATAAAATCTACAAAGAAAACTGACATCCGCAACAACAGCTCATGATTTTTGCACATAATTTACCAGTAGACGCACCTGAAAATATACATCTTCCAAAAAGCAAAAAATATTTTGATAATTCACAAGTTTAGAATTTTCATTCAAGTGAAGAAGTTCAAGAAGTGACACAGGTTGGGGCCAACTTGATCGTTTTCTATTGAAATTAGTCTAAAATGAAGACGTTTTACACAACTTATTATTTTAAATTAGCTCAGAGATGCTAAAAAAAACACCATAAAAAAAAAGAACAAAAGAATTTTATAAACTACTTTAATCTTATGCGGACATCTTAAATGTACAAATTGGAGGCAGGCGCAGTGTTTATGCTAAACTGCAGGCAGATTTCTGCACATGCACATATGTAGTCACGTCCACATATATGATCAGTATCAGTGTTTTTGTTGGCTTAGTGGGGGAGAGGGACACATCTGAAGCCCATTAGACCCTCTGTACTCCAAAATACATACCAGACACTGACGAACATACACACCACAAATAAATAAGCTGCGGCTTCAGACACATCTTTTCACCTCTAAGCTGACAAGACTTGCTGCTTCTCTAAACATTTTACCTTGACATTATATTTTCTTGAACCCTGACACACAAACACACTCACAAAGTTTCCTTAAGGCTCATTACGCCACTCACTGCCTTCCCAGGGTATCATTAGATCTGGGCTGTATATTATTGCAGAGTGTCAAATATTTCTGGAATCTGCTTCATGCACAAAAATCCATCTAACATTCACCTCCTACTGTCCCTCCTCCTCATTTATTTTGCCAAGTTTTATGATTTTTCTTTTTCATTCTTCACATTTATTATAGTTCTTGGTTGGGTGGGCATCAGTCCAGAACACTTCAGTAACTCATCCCCTTTTGGCTCGTACTTTGACTTTTCTTATTTTATTTATGATATATGTGCAAGATTTCTTTTCCCAACACATCAATTTTTAAACTGTAATGTTAGAGTTCATTATAGAATTATTATTATTCATCATTTCAAAGCAGATGCTATAAATATGAGTACATACTGTGCATGATCACAACTAAACTCAAATAAGAGTTTTAAATCCTCATTCTTCACTTCAGCAGATTGTCCCAGACTGATAATTCACATTAAATAAAAAATATAAAATCAGGAACACCTGTTAGTGTTTCATAAAGTATGATTTATAAAATTCAATTTGATTCATTTCCTCTTCTGATTGTGGCACTTGGGAATTAAATAAAACTGCATCTTCAGTTGTATTTTCAACAGGGACAGGATTTTTTTTTTGTAGACGTTCAAGGAAATATATACGCTTTTGTGTTTGCTTGTGTTTTAGCACATTTATTTTTTGACATAAAACACACCTGTTGTTCTACACTTTGTCTTCATGGATCTTGGACTATATGTATAGAAATGTTCATATTTTCACTTAACAGTATTCACTTAACAGTATTGGAAGCACAAGTCTCCATGCTGAATATTTTACATGACATGAAATTCAGATGAATTATTTGGTCATAAAGTACATTTTGGACCAATTTTGATTTAATTATGACCCTGTTAGACTACTGAACATGTGTTATCAATGCATTTTTGCATTGATTTATTATTACTTATAAAGGTACGATTCCAGTTCAGCCATATGACATGCTTCTTTATTTAATTTTAAACAAAATTGTGAGTAAACAGTATGACTACATTGCTTTTTACTTTTTCATGTTTCTTTTTTACATTTCAGTTTTCTTTATTGCGTCTCAAGAATCAGTTTTACCTCATTCAGTGTTGCTCATACTTTCTCATCATATTCTAACAGTTTTTAATAAATCTCTCAGATTTGTAACCAGTGCTGCATCAGTACTCACCCACCCTCTTTTTTATTTAGACATCAGTTTTCTAACTAATGACTTTATTTACAGTCATTACTGCCTTGGGGCTTAATCTGACGCCTCCATCTCTCTGTGAAATTCACTGTTGTGTCTTTTGGCCCAAATAATTCATTCAAAACTTTTGCTGGCCTCCCACAATTTTAACTGAATACAACTCTATATATGTGTGACAGCCTTTCTCATGGCTTAGTTTAGTAAATCCATGACCAGAAAAGTTAGTCCATGTTTTTAATTTGCAGTAAAACTCAAACTGATTGTATTTTTCATTCCCTAAAACATTTATTCAAGAAACACAAACAAGAAGAAAACACTTCCCAGTCTCTCCACTATACAACTACTAGTACACTAAAAAATAAGAAATGAGTGACCAAGTTTTATATTAGATGTTGCTTTAATATCCAGTTCTGACGCCCACCCTACCCCACCATCCTACATGCCATTAATTAATCTGGTAGATGAGAGGAGAGGCAACATTCAGTTGTACCAGAGGATGGCAAGTCTAATGTTTAACGTTTACTTTTGCTCCATTAAGCAGATTTAGCTGTGACGACTTGTTTTTCTAAAATATAGCAATGTTACAAAGTACATGACCAAAAGTCAGAGTCAGAGTCAGAGTCAGAGTTTCTTTATTGTCATTCGCACCTCATGTGGTACATGTGGTGGAGCGAAATTATGTACACAGGGTCCCAGTTACATCCAACAATAAAATGTATAAGAAAAACAGTAATAACATCTAAAATATGAACTAAGAAATGCATCAACTAAATATACACTAAGCACTCATAACATAAAACATTGAACATCACCACAAACATGAACATGAGTCTGTGAGCAGATGTGCACGCATGAACACATCAACATTGAAACAGATCAGCAGCAACATGAAACAGATCAGCAGCAACATGATATGGTTTTTCACAGTGATTATTCTAGTTAGATATTCATGAGTCTAACAGCCTCAGGGTAGAAGCTGTTCCTCAGTCTAGTGGTTCTACACTTAATGCTCCTTAACCTCCTTCCTGAGGGGAGTGGGGCAAAAAGTGTGTGTGCTGGGTGGGTGGGGTCCTTCATGATGCAGGTGGCCCTCTTCCTGCATCTGGAGGTGTAGATGTCTGTGATGGTGGGGAGACTGATTCCAACAGATTTCTGTGCAGCCTTCACCACTCTCTGCAAAGCTTTTCTTTCTGCAGCTGTGCAGCCTCCATGCCACACATTGATGCTCGAGCACAGGATGCTCTCCACTGCACACCTGTAGAAGGAGGTGAGGACTGAGCTTCCCAGACCAGCTCGCCTCAGCCGTCTGAGGAAGTAGAGTCTCTGATGAGCTTTCTTGATCAGGCTGGTGGTGTTGTTGCTCCAGCTGAGGTTGTCATTCATGTGTACACCCAAGTACTTGTAGCTGGAGACCACTTCCACTGCAGATCCTCTTATGTTCAGGGGGGTGTAGGTGTTTTTGTTCCTTCTGAAGTCCACAATCATCTCCTTTGTCTTCTTCACATTGATGTGAAGGTTATTCTCTCTGCACCAGCTCTCCAGGTGTTCCACCTCCTGCCTGTAGCTGGACTCATCATTGTTTGTGATGCATCCCACCACCGCTGTATCATCTGCAAACTTTACAATGTGACAGCCTGGATGGGTAGCTGCACAATCATATGTGAGCAGAGTAAACAGGAGGGGGCTCAACACACATCCCTGAGGAGAGCCAGTGCTGAGGGTTATGGTGGAGGAGGAGAGGTTGTGGATCCTCACTAACTGTGGTCTGTTTGTTAAAAAGTCTAGTACCCAGTTGCAGATGGAGGGGCTTAGTCCTAGTGTGGATAGTTTGTCCATCAGGGTTTGGGGGATCATGGTGTTGAAGGCGGATGTGAAGTCCACAAAGAGCATACGGACGTAAGAGTTTTTCTGCTCCAGGTGGTTGAGTGCAGTGTGGACCACAGAGGAGATTGCATCCTCTGTTGATCGGTTCTCACGGTATGCGTACTGATGAGGGTCCTCGTTGATGTTGATGGTTGTTTTGATGTGAGTCATGACCAGTTTTTCGAAGCATTTAGCGACTATCGGGGTGAGGGCCACTGGCCGATAGTCATTCAGACCAGTCACTGTAGAGCTTTTTGGGACTGGGATGATGGTGGCAGTCTTCAGGCAGGTGGGAACTGTCTCCAGGGTAAGTGAGGTGTTAAAGATGTCTGCCAGCACCTCACAGAGCTGATCAGCACATTCCTTCAACACTTTTCCGGGGATGTTGTCTGGGCCAGTTGCTTTGTGCGGATTAATCCTCCTGAAGGTACTCCTTACTTCTGCTGAGGTCACGCTGAGATGCTCTTTATCCGGTGGTGAGGTGAGTCTGGTGCTGGGTGGTCTGTTTGGGTCTTCAAAGCGTGCATAGAACTTGTTGAGGGCATCAGGCAGAGATGGGTCTTTGGGACATTGTTCACTCCTTCCTTTATAATCTGTTATGCACTTAATGCCCCTCCACATGCTCCGAGCAGGACACAATCAAGAATACATATATTCCAGTCCCAAATCTTACAGATGTGTTGCTGTACCAAGAAGCATAAACAGAACAATATTCCAAGATTTAGATAACATCCATCCATACATTATCTTTAACCTGCTTCTTTATTTTTGGGTCTTGGGGATCACCGGTGCTCATATCCAGCAGTCACTGTGCGAGAGGCGCAAGACATCCTGGACAGGTCTCCAGTCCATCACAGGGACAGATAGAGACAAACGAGAAAAACAACCATTCACTCTCTCACTCACACCTAGAGACAATTTAGAGTTACCAATCAGACTAACATGCATGTTTTTGGTCTGTGGGAGGAAACTGGAGTACCCGGAGAAAACCCACAAATGCACGGAGAGAACATACAAACTCCCCCCAGAAATATCACGGGCCGGGATTTGAATCGGCAACCTTCTCGCTGAGAGGCAACCGCTCTACCAACTGTGCCACCGTTCTACCCGATTTAGAAAACTTTTTTTTTTAATGGCTTAATAAATTGTATAATTTATACGTCTGATTATTTTACATCCGTTGCAGTACTCTGCATCAGCTGCCATGGCCCTGACACTTTGTCTTTAGCTCCAGTTTTCAACAGCTCCTGTGGAACTAATTGATTACATAAAGAGAGGGTGTGTTTGTTTCAGTGCAAAATACATTAAATGTCCTCCACCGTGCATTGAAAAGGTTCCCATCAACTCTGGACTGTTTCCTTGTTGCTTTACTTTGGCTCTGAGCCAAAATGCCAAATGATGCAATTAAAAAAAGACAAGAGAGAAAGAACTTTATTGTTCTGTGCAGGTTCTTCATTTATTATTCTGCTTTACTTTCAGTTTGTCTGATTTCGCCACACGTTTGTTTGCAGCTGTCACAACTGGTGGATGGCAGGTTGTAGCAAGACCCGAATGCGGGTTTCCAGAACTCTGCAGAACTTTTTATAACAAAAACTTCGCAAAGAGTGAAACAATCAACCATCAAGCTGCATGGACTTTACCAGATCCTGACAAAAAACTGAGGAAACCCCTGGCGTAGGGAATCAGAAGGGTAAATACTGAGTGGCAACAGCTGTGCTGATTACAAATGAAATACAGGAGGTATGAGACATGAGAAACAAGGTTTATGAACAGCATCGAGTTTGGCCATAAGAACAGAACCAACTGAACAACTAGAGCTGAATAAACCCAGCACGACAAAGACCCAAACCATGACTAATACTTTCATTTCAAATTATTCAGAAAGCAGATGTTCTCACAGCCAGAGAAAATAATGCAGATGTTACTTCTTTCAAGCTGGAATAGTAAATCTTCATTAAAAAAAAGATATCTGTCATCTCAGCCACAAAGCTCCACATCAGTGTTAGTTCTATACAGCACCAGAACCACCGGGTTTTTGTAGCTTTAAAACCTTTGGGTGACTCTGTGTTACAAATATTTGTGCCAGTTGTATTAAAATCCATTTTAGAAGCACAGTTACAGGTTTTCAGTGCTGTTGCTGTCAGATTATCTTTACTTGTGTTGGAAAGTTTTGGGACAATGAAACAAACACTTCTTCCAGTCTGGGAGCCATATGGGCTCTTTGTGAGCTGCTCACTTTATTACACATCAGTTCGAGAGTCTTCAAGTTTTCTTGTTAGCTCATGCATGTCACATTTGAAGAAGAAAATCTAATTATTTTCTAAGATGCAGATTTAGTGAAAGAGCTGTAGTTTGCAGCTTGCATTGATTTTTCCATACATGTCCTTCACGGACAAAGATTATGAGTCCCCGAGGCTCAATGGGATTAACCTGTATAAATAAAGGTTGAATGGATAAACCTTTTTTAAATATTATTCTAGGGATTATTCAATTCAATTCAATTCAGTTTATTTATATAGTTCCAAGTCACAACAGAAGTCATCTCAGAGCACTGAAACATATATAAAATAATAATTTAACATTGTTTATCTGAGGAGCAGACTGCCTTAAGTTTAACTCCATCACAGAACTCTCATCTTGAGCAAGCACGAAGGCGACAGTGGAAAGGAAAAACTCCCTCATGAGGAAGAAACCTTTAGCAGAACCAGGTTCAGGACAAGTGGCCATCTGCTTCGACTGGCTGGGTTTGAGAGGAACAGATACACAATGGCAGGTCAAGAATCATGTTAAGATACAAATAGTATCAAATGAAAACTCTTCAATTTTAACAATTAATTTAAGGAAATTAGGTCAATTTGTCATCTAGTAGTCTGTCTATGGCAGCATTAAAAAAGCAACCCTATTTATAGGATTTATCAAAAAGGAAAGTCTTAAAACTGGATAATGTGTCAGCCTCACGGACAGAAACTGGAAGTTGGTTCCACAAGAGAGGAGCCTGATAACTGAAAGATCTTCCTCCCATTCTGCTTCTGGAAACTCTAGGAACCACAAGTAAACCTGCAGTCTGAGAGCAAAGTGCTCTGTTAGGAAAATATGGAACAGCAAGATCTCGAATATAAGATGGAGCTAGGTTGTTGAGTGCTTTGCAGGGTAGAAGTAAGATTTTGAATTAACTTCTGGACTTGACAGAAAGACAATGGAGAGAAGCTAAAACTGGAGAGATATGATCTCTCCTACTAACTCCAGTGAAAACTCTGGCAGCAGCATTTTGGAATAAATGAAGACGTTTGAAAGAAGTAATAGGACACCCAGTTAATAAACCATTGCAATAGTCCAGTCTAGACGTGACAAATGCATGAACCAGTTTTTCTGCATCATTTTTAGATAAGATGTTTCTAATTTTAATGATATTAAACAGGTGGAAGAAAGCAGTTCTAGTAACGTTTTTAATGTGAGGGATAAAAGACGTGTCCTGATCAAAAATAACATCAAGGTTTTTAACATTAGAGCTGGAGGCCAGATTAATGCCATCTAAAGAGGGCGAAAGACTGAAAAATGTATTCTTCATTATCATTAGTCATCTTTTTTTTATGTAATACAAGAAGGCTTGACAAAAACTAAGTTGATTCTTAATGGGCTCGTTCTCTGACTTTGTATGAAACTGAGATTTGTATGAATTGTTAATAAAAACATGTTGGGTGTTCGGCATTGCAGTTCCAACAACCTGTTTGTATCATTTCAGAGGGGAGGGGGTTCTTCTGTGCTGGTCTTATGTTCACGTCATCATTAGGTCACTATTTGATGGATCTAAATGAAAATTATGAACTTTTTGTTGTTTTCTTCTGGGTTTACCAACTTAAACCAAACAAGTGGTTTCAGTTGACCAACTGTAAAGGCCGTCACTATGTGAGGCCATGACAAAGAACTAAACAAACAAAACAACATATTTATTTATTCCCACTGATGAACAAAACGTGTCAATTTTTCATTTATACAGTATCAAAGCAACATTTTTACTGAGATTAAAAAAAACCTATGTTTTATATAAGTTATTAATTCACATAGGTTTAAATGCATAATCTACAAAGTACAGTTTTCATAATTAAAATAAGAAAATCAAAAGCTCATCTATGTAACTGATGGACTTTTGTTTAATTTAAATTTTATCTTTTGTCATTTTGTTAAAACACGATGATGAAAAATATTAAACACATAGATGTCTCGTTCAAATTCCAGCTGTTTTCTTCAGCTTGCAATCAGAATCGTAGATTAAAGCTATTCTTTTGTCGCCGCCATCATCTTCCTCTTTACAAACAAAATAAAAACACTGACTGTGAGTTTTTGAAAATGATACAATCCATAAACAAATCTATAAAATGCTCTTAGCGTCATGAGTTCTGCTTTGGCGCTCCAAGCAGTGCCAGCAAAAAGGCGCTGCAACTAAAGACATCTGGTTTTCAAAAACTGCTGTGGGTCTTGAATAATGAGGGTGTGGCAGAGTTTAGAAGACTAGATAAATACATTTTCAGGTCTTGAACCCTCTTCGGTCAGGGGTTCGGCTGTGATTTGAAGGTTTGTGTTTAAACAAGCATCGTGCTGAGGACACAGAGGTTGGTTTTGGACAGATCTTTAGTTCCCCCCCCCACACACACACACACACACACACCTAACAACTCTTTATTTTAACAAGCTCACTGAAAAACTGGATAGCCATAAATATTGCTCAAAGAAAAGCGGTGAGGGACACTCCAGCTGTGCACCTAAAACACACAATTCACACAGTTCCTGTATGTAAGTAATCGACATGACAGATGGTCAAAGACTCATTGTTGGGACTTGAACCCTCAACCTTAACTTCTCAAACTCAAAGGGACCAGTGTTCAGCCTTCAGGTCAGCTCCTTTTTTCCCATTAACCACCCGTCTGTCATTCTTACACCCCTCATTTCCCTCTCTACTCTTTAGACCTCCTGTTTATTTTTTTCCCCTTTTCTTTTCATTTATTTAGTTTCTCTGTCTTTTTATCCATTCATCTCTCTCTACCAACATGTCCTCTTCTTTTAATCCATGCTCTGCTGGTATTTCTCATATCTGAGCATCTCTTCTTCTCTTTATTCACTCTACATTTCTATATTCAACATTTGATGAATCCATCACCTGTTCTTTAGATGCAGTGACATTTCCCATCTCCTTTGCTTCAGTTTGTTTGACAGCTCATTGATTCCTGCCAACGATCAGAGGAAATGTTTTAATTCACAGAGTAGTCCTTGTTTAAGCAGTTGGGCCTTGTAGGGCCTGTGCACTTTGACCTTTTAGGCTATCTATGTCGTGTTTATCAAGACGTGCTTTGCACCAACACTAAGCCTTTTAAATCCAGCAGGAGTTTATCAGTTCAGACTTGGACTGGTAGATAAGTTGTGGTGTTACATTTATCTCCTGGGATTAACTGGTGTTTATCAAGAAACTGTTCAGCCACATTATTTATGCTTTTTAAAGCTTTCGGCTTAAATATAAAATTAAATAATTATAAGTTGACATAATTCAGGAGTATTTTACAGATCAGTGCATGTGACTGCATATTTAAAAAGTTCTATATCCCAAAACTTATTTTTGTTATTTTTTCTTAGTTTTTATAGAAAAAAATAATAATCTAACACTTAGAAAGACCATGTTTGAACACTACCTAGTTATGGTTTAATATACTTTTGTACCTCTACCAAATATTGGAATCAAATTAACTAACAGGTGTCCAAAAGGTAAAAGTTTTACTCATCAAATAAAAACGTTTTTATGCATGTTTCTTTGTTGTGGGGCATTTCTTTAAGAAAATCCTGAAGCTCTCAGTTTGGGAAGTTTAAAATAAAAAAGTGATGCAGGAGAAACCACCAAAAAAATGTAAAATAAATACAAACGGGCATTTCAAATAGCACTGTGCTGCTGAACTGGTCGGTTGGCAACAACTAGAAACACAGCTGAACCTAAAAACCAGAGCACAAAGAAAAGCAGCCTGTTCGATCTTTCACAAGGATCAAATGGGGACAAAAGTTCATTATGAGAAAAATGATGAAACTCCTGGCACTGCATGAGCAGTCCTGTTTCATAAAGACAGATTTCAGAAGTTTGACATCACCAGGGCTCAACGCATGCAAAGGACTCAGAATCAGCCAAAATGAAATTAGCCAAGAAAATTACAATCTGTTGATTGCAGAAGGTTCAATCTTAAAACAGTTTGAAAAGGTTTGTTTAACCAAAGGTTAGATATGGGTCACTGTGCAGGATCAGTGTAACACAGAACAGCTGATTGGAGTTGTTTTAAAATATCCTTTATAATGAATTATTTAATAATTGTTGACAACTAGACGTTTGCATGACATTTAGTTAGTCAAAAATGCAACAAACATTTTATTTAAATACTTTAACACATACCGTATACACTGTACTGAATGATAAAAATCATAAAGTGCATATAGAACTGCCTTAAAGACGTTTTTTTCTACTTCATGCTGACAGAGGAAAAAAAAACATTTTCTTATGGTTCAATTAAAGTCTGCTTTGCCGAGGTTTGGAACGCTTAACTTTTTTATAAGCATGAAAATTGTCTGCAGTGAGGTTTATTCTTTATCAGCCTGGCATGTTCTGGTTCAGTTCCAAACTAACATCAAATCGGCAACATTTATTTTTTGATTTTTTTTTCCCTTTTGAACTTTGCATTTAGTTTTTATATTCATTCTGCCTTTATATACATTATTTCAGTCTTTTTTTTATTTTTGATTAACTTTTTTTTTTTGCTTGCTTCAAACACTTTGTTCATCCCAGTTTCCTTTGCACGAGTCACATCTCATCAAGCTCGGACTTTATCTTCCTCTCCTCAGTTCACACACAGTTATTGTCAATGCTCCCTTTTCTTGGTCACTGATTTCTTCATCTGCATCTTGTCTGCACTCCTGCCAGGTCACCGTCTGAAGGCCGTTGCATGAAAATTACAGCACACAGCTGACATACTGAGATGTTCAGATGTCTACATCAGATGGATAAACTCTCATTGTGACTGCCAGAGTCACAAAAAGTTAAAACACATTCTAGCAGCCCAGTAGACACTGATTTTAATCAGAAGCATCGTGAATGAAGAAATACAGCTACAGGCATGTTTTAGTCACAGATTATTTCTGCACAGACTCAAAACAATAATACAGCACTGCATATCTACTTAAGTCATTTCTATTTATCTTGTGTACACTCCTTGTAACAACGGCCTCCCTGGCCTAATGGTTACATCTTGGTCTTGGGATTGGGAGTAGGATATATTGATCCCCGGCAGGGGATTCAACAGGGAGGCTTAGCTTTTGACAACATGATGGCTCAGTTGGTAGAGCTGTTGCCTCTCAGCAAGAAGGTCACCGATTCAAATCCCGGCCCGGGACCTTACTGGGTGGAGTTTGCAAGTCTCTCTGTGCATACGTGGGTTTTCTCCAGATACTCCAGTTTCTTCCCACAGACCAAAAACTTGCATGATTGGTAACTCTAAATTTTCCCTAGGTGAGAGTGAGAGAGTGAATGGTTGTTTGTCTCTGTGCCCCTGTGATGGACTGGAGATCTGTCCAGAGTGTACCCCGCCTCTCGTACAGTGACTGCTGGCTATGGGCGCCAGTAACCCTCGCGACCCAAAAAGGAAAATGCAGGTAAAAGATGATGGATAGATGGATGGACTGATGGATGAATGGATGGATGGACACTCCTTGTTACATCATGCATAATGTAGCATGCTATCTCAGTCTGTAGATATTAATAAATGATTACAGTGTTTATTATTTGGATCCACTGTGTGTAATTTTTGTTAAATCCAAGTTTAAAAAACCCAACAACTTGCAACCTATTGCTGCTTTGGTTAGTAGGAATGGGTTTTAGTAGAGGTTTTGGGTTGGGGTTTTTTTTGTCATACGTGGCTCATCAAAATTCAATAATAGCTATATCTTTAAAATGCCTTTTAAATTAATCTCATGTAGTTTGATGGTTAAATGAACAGGTATCTGTTTTGTTTACAAAGATTTGAAATATGCCTTTTACCTGTGAAAATACTACTCATAAAAATGCATTTGCATATTTTAAAAGTAAATGTTTCTATTTATTTATATTTCTATTCTAACTTTTACGTGTGCTAAATGTTTAACTGCCATCACTGAAACATTTATTGTAACTCCCTCTGCCTATAATGTAAGCTCACTGGTTGGGTGGCCACCTGCTGCTGAGTTGGAAATAAGTGAACAAAGTGGGTTTTATTTTCATGTAATATAGTTACCAAGGAATGTATTTAGATTTGCATTATGCATTGCTTTTAAATAAGAATAATTGAAGTATTTTATAATAAATAAAATAAATGTATAAAAATATGACTTTTTTTAAGTTCAGAAAAACCAAACCTTTAAAAAGCGAAGATGGTCATGTGCCTGAAACAATTACTGTTGCTATTACTATTATTATCAGTTTGTTTGAAAATGTGCTCATCTACTCTTGTTGTTGCCCAACAAGAGTGGTTCCAACATCCCGGACGAGCCCCCAAATGTATATTTTGACCCCGCTTGCTGGGCCACAACTTAAAACCATAACTTAATACTAGATGGGTTGCTTTTTATTAAAACCATGTTAAAAAAACAATCTACAAACCAACACAGCCTGGGAACAACAGTGATGACAGCATGCCTTAAATCCACACCTTCATGGGTACAGCCAGCTGGCAATCAAACTGGTGCAGAACCACTGCTTGGCTAATGAAAATGCAAAGTGTTGTCAGAACTATGAACTTTAAACTTTAGACTTTTTATTTTTTGTTTTTTAGCTTACAGGCATATATCCATAATACAGTAGAATTAAGATCCATAAAATTCATATAAACCATTACAGATACACCATAAAACCTCTAATGCCTTCTCAGTTTCCTGAAAACTAATTATTTTGATGTCCCCACATTCAAGATTCTCCCTGTGGTTCTGTTTCTTCTCTTTTATTTCCGACACAAGTTTCAGATTAGATCCAAGGTTTGGGAGAACCTGTGCTGAACTTGAAAAAAATAATAATAATAATACAGGAAACTGCAATGAATGAATGCAGTGAAGGAGCAATAACATTAACCAGGGTGTAAAAGATGGATGAAGATGGATGGGGAATAGACAAAGAAAAGAGCTGAAAGATGACAGAATGAGAGCCACCCTACATTCCATCACGTCTGGAGTTTCAGTCTGACTCCTGGTGACGGCTCACTCCGCTCTGCTGTAGAACTGTATATGTATCTGGGCAATGCCAACTGAGAAAACAAACTCAATAATTTGAAGGCTGTAAGCAAAAACAGACTTTACCTCAGAAAACTAACGCAGTGTGATTATAACAGGACTCCGATGGGAACGTTTGAGTTTTCAAGTGGCTCCCTGCCACAAATGGGACAAATAGTTTATTGTGTTGGACAGAAAATTTGGGTTTAAAAGAGTGTGAAACACAAAGACAGATTTTAATAAATAACACAGCAGCTAAATCAAACAAACTGAAAACAATTGAAACAGCATGTATGAAAAAAGTTTAACAAAAACTGCAGGATGAAAGGTTCTTATCTGAAACACTTCAAAATAATTTTCTAATTAAACAAAAATTAATATATATATATATACAATTCATTTTAAAGTCAAAATTATTTAGTAGAAAGTGCTAAAATGTAGTCAAATTATTATGAAATTGTAAATTATGAAAACCTATCTTTTAGGTATTTCAATGAAAAGTGAACTTACTGGTATAGCTTGATGCTTTTTTTGACTGGAAGTGCCAGCTTTCAAAAAGCGAAAGTGTCAAAAAGGGTTTAAACAAGAAGGAACGAGAGCACATGTGCTTGCATAGGTCAGAGGTAAATAGGTCCTTCTTCCTGCTGAACTTCTTCCCACTAATTGATTGAAATGAGATAATGGCGGCTTTTCCTTCCGCTAAATTACCTCCACATCCTCCTGGCAGAGCAAACACCCTTAGGTTATCTGAAGATCACAGTGACGGGAGGATAAAAGATTAAAAAGATGACCAAATAAATGTGAGATTTAAAAGGTTAAAATTATAAAACAATACAGAAGTTGAAAATACTCGGAAATTTACTTTGCTAGAGTCACTCTAGAAAATGTAAAAGAGGGCAAACTGTGAGGTCAAATGAGAGGTCACTGAGGCAGGAAGCAAAGACATGTGTGGTCACTAATGAGGATTTCATACAGAGTTCTTCTCATAATCCTCATGATGCACAAGTGTGGTATTTCTGCTTACAAGTCAGAACAAAACGTAACAGGGGAGTGTGAACAATAGAAGAAAAAAACGAACATAAAGTTATGATAGTAGAAAAATAAATAAACATAAATTTGTTTTCAGTTCAACAAAGTTAAGTCAGTTTCTCTGAATGGTTTCTTTTTTGTTGAAAAGGAACATCAAACTGCTTGACCCACTATGTGAAGGTGATATTTATAAGACTGAGTTTGTTGTGGCTTCTCAGACTGACGAAGTCTTTTGGATGAAAGACGAAACCTTTCAGCAAAAACAAACCATCCAGAGGACCCGACTTAACTGTGTTGGATTTTTCTACCTGGATTATTGAGCATGAATCTTGATACATGTCTTCAGTATTAATTAAATCTAATCAAAGTGCATAATTTGATGCTAAGTGTCTCTAAGTAAACAACTGGTGCCAACAATATTCTCAGCAGAGAAAGAAGGCACAATGACCAATATGGAGTCAAATCCAAACCAGTGAAAAATGACAATGAGTTAGAAATAAGTATGACATTGTACTTTAAGCTTTATCTGTAAATTGATAGTTTTAGTTGTATTAACCACTGTGACAAGTGATGCATGATGGGGAAAACAATCAAGCAGAATCCATAAAAATTACACAGACCATTAATGGTCATTTACAGGCTCAATAAATAGTATAAAATATTTATATGCCACAACATGAACCATTCTTTTCAACAATTCATCATTTTCTGTTGCATCTAAACTGAAGTTGAGCTCCTGTCTCCATAGCTCTTATTTTCAGATGTGCTCTAGTTGATACACAAAACAAGACAACATGAGCAAATATGTTCAAGAGAAGGCCGGACCACTCAACTATATTACAAACAGTTCAGGACTCTGGTGTAAACTGAGCTGATAACACACTGAAACACCCTCACCCCTAACAGATCTGCAATCTTCTGTGGAAGAGTAACACTGAAGGAAAACTATTTTTGAGTAAAATATCTGCTCCCAAAACAAATGTAAACTTGTAAAACCTTTTTTTTTTTAAAGCTGATCAGCAATTTCAATGTATAATTTTGTAGCTTCTATATTTGGAAATTCTTCTACATTTTCTCATGCTTTGTTAGACATATAGTCCCCCTCCCCACACACACACACACACACACACACCCCACACACACTCCATCCCACTGAGTTAGTGTTTATTTTCAGTAAGCCTGGAAAACCAATAAGCTCCAGTTGTGACTCTGTTAACTGAAGAGAAGGAAATCCTCTGAGATATCTTGCACCAGTGATAATTGCAGATATGCTCCAGGCTGAACTGAAACAATGAGCCTTACTCAGAAACAGCAAGTCAGCCTCTCTCACACTTTACTGGCTCATTTTCTGTAAACTCCAGTGAGTCAGGACCAACAGCTGAGAGGAAAGGACCAAGAAGATCCTGTTTCCCCTGAAAGATACCAAGTTAGGCAAATATTCGATCATCAAGCAGCATTAAAACAAAAAACAGAACACCATTTAGCTGTTTAAAGCATAAAGTTTCATGCTGTTCATGTATTACGTGGGAGCTAAATTTCCTAATAAAAGCCCTTTAATGAGACGGTGGCGCAGCGGCGGAGTGCGCCGCAGAAAGAGGAACCTCCTCTGGTTTCACACCCTGCCTCCTAAAACATCAACCCCTGAAACAGAAGCCAAAACAGCGAGCTGAGTTACACTTTCAGCTTGACTCCCACCAAGACAGAGACACAAAGAAATTAAAACAAGAGAAGAAGAAGGAAAACTTTCTGGAGCGGAATATCTCACGGCTGATGGCAAAATGTCAGTGAATGCCACATGCGGACGCGCGCGCAGAACCAGCCAAAACGAGCATCATCTGTACGGCAAGAAGGGTGTAAATTAATGAATTAATAAATTACCTTTAAAGGATAGCCTCAGTCTTGGCACGTTTATCTTGGTTGTAGAGACGGTGGCGACGAGGAGCGCAAGCATGAACACATTGATGAAGAAAGGTGTAAATCCCCTCATTGTTGTAACTTCTTGTTTCTAATAATTATTCAAACTTAAATGCAAAGATCCAAGGCTTTTTTTTTTTTTTTACTTATTTGATCCCTCTCATCATGGTCCCTGTGGTTGAGTGAGTGCCAATTCTCTGAGCGCGTAAAAGGCAGATGTCCTCTCAGCCGCTCGGCTCGGGCTGGTGAGCAGATTCACTGATTCGGATCTGAATGCTTCAACAGTTCACTCCCAACTGCAGGCCAGCAGAGGTCTCTTCCAGTCACCACGCCTTTTCTTTTTCAGCAGGGAGAAAGAAAGAAGAAGGCGTTGGGTGCTGGAAACTCCTCCTTTACGCACAGCGCTGCGCTGTTCTCTCCAAAGGGAGTGCACCTGACGGAAGAGACGATTCATTAAACGGTTTCATCATCACTTGGAGGTTAAGGTAATTTAACAACTGTATGTAGAAAAAAAAAACATTTACTGAAGCTCACAGAACTTTGCTTTCATAGAAAAACAATTTAATGCCTTTAGAAGTTTTTACAAGTCTCCAAAATTGAGACTCGTGTATTCAAGATACACTCATTAAAGCAGCTGCCTGTGGAAAATCTCAAAACCTAAGTCAAACTAAACAAAATTAAAGAGCTAAAATCCTCACATTGACATCAGATTTGCAACTATATTAGTCCAACCTTAAAACCCTGTTTTGTGTGACGTCATGAGCTGCTTCATGCGTCAGATTGCAGCTCAGTATCTGTAAAACTGACTGAGTTAGAGCCATTTTTGAATTGG
This sequence comes from Nematolebias whitei, assembly GCF_014905685.2. Classification (NCBI taxonomy): domain Eukaryota; kingdom Metazoa; phylum Chordata; class Actinopteri; order Cyprinodontiformes; family Rivulidae; genus Nematolebias; species Nematolebias whitei. The sequence continues at coordinate 37,362,913 of NC_056508.1, read as the reverse complement.
CTGATTTTGATTAGCTGTGGTGGCCATGTTGATTTGGATTGAACAGTTTAATTTCATTTCATTTATTATTTATTTATATAGGTGTCAAGTATTAAATAATACTGTTCACTAAAACCTTTTATAGCCGAGGCTAATTGGCAATACCAGTCCCGAGATGGGCTTTTAGCCACATTAAAACAAACAGTTCAAAATATAATTTAAACAGAATTAAAACATTAGACTAATTCATAAAACAGAATTAAACACAGATCATAAAAATTTTAAGGTGGCACTTAGTCATGACTACACAGCTGTTTCTCCTTCAGCAGCTGATGCGGTCTTGATCTAAAATGGTTCCAGTCAGTTTCAGATCTGTGGGAAATGCTACATATTAATCCCTCATACACAGATTGACCCAATGAAATGTTACTAAAAGGAACGCTGCACTGTCCTGTCTGCTCCACGAGTTACTGAGCCTGTGGATCTGAGAGGAACCAAAAGGTCACTGAGCACCTGACAAGCCTGTCCAGTTATAGATATACTCTGTCCAATATATTAAGATATTTTGCTTACAGTCAAACAGGATTGACTTGAACAGTTACATGTTATGCAAAGATCTTGCACAATGACTGAGATGAATGAAACTGAATATAGCAGTGTTTGTTTTCTAAGGACAGTTGGCTGTGGTGGCCATCTTGGACTGGGTTGGCTCCAGACATTAATCATTTGTTAATTTTTACATGAAGTGATTATTTACTGGAACCATTCACAGACATGATCAAAAACATTATGGACCACTTTCCTCTTTTGGTTGTGGTTGAAAAAGATAGCTCGTTGTGGTAAAACTACATTAGATGTTTTGTTTCTTTTTCAGATATAAAAATGCTTATATTTGAATGCGGATACAGACTGTTTATCAAAGCTACAATGGATATTGTCAATTTTAATCAAACGTCCTATTCTGAGTGTTAAATAGGCACAGAGGTTAGAGAAGGTGGGCCTGTGATCGGAAGGTTTGACTCCCTTGACTGACAACATCAAACTGTGAGTGGGACAGGTAAAACACCCATACCTGCCTCCATCTTTATCTTTCCACTCTGGACCCTTTAGCAAGGCCCTTAACTCCCACCATCTGCTCCCCCGGGCACCCTAGATGGCAGCTCTCTGCTACGCACAGAGGGTTGTGGTAGCTCAGTGGTCTGTGGTTGCATCAAGAAGAGCATCCGGTGTAAAAATAATTGCTAAGTCTTCATGCAAGTTAGTTTTTGATGTGGCGACTCCTGAAGAAAGGAGCAGCCAAAAGACAAAAAAAAATGTATTTAAAAAATTATATATACATACAAAGTATATGTATATATATATATATATATATATATATATATATATAAGGGAGAATATGACTCTTGTAATATAATAAACACTAAAGAATACCACTGATTCATGTACATGAATAAAAACAAAATAAAACATTCTTCTCAACATTTCCCTCCCTGCAAAATCTTTTGTCCAAGCGACCTTCTTTAACCTCTGCTTGAGACAACATTCTCAGTAGCTTAAATTAAGTAGCAGGGTACTTTCTCAATACCCCCCTTCTATGCATGCATCCATTCACATGCAAGCTTATAAGTGCACACAGGGGTCACGGCAGAATGAGAAAGAAGCATTCAAGGTGTCAATGGTGCTGCAACCCCGCTTTATCTGGGAACACTTGTTTATAGCATGACCGACACTCCCATACATGCTTCATACGGGCTGAGAGGCAGACGGTGGGAAACCAGAGGGGTGTGCTGGGAACGCTGGGCACTTTGACAAACAATGCACCTCATATTGCAGGAGCTTCTTGAGCTCGCTTGTGTTGTTGGAGTTCTGATCATCATTTTGAGAGCTTGTCATCTGGATGCAGAAAATTCAAGTCACACAAAAGTCAGTGGTGTGTTGAAAACCAGCATTCCAGTTTTCTGAGTTCTCTTAGGAAGGTCAATAGAGCAGAAACAAGATATCAGATGTTTATTGAGATGTCAGATGTAAGCATTTATGTATCACTGAGAAAATGTGCAAAATAACTTCCTGTAGTCAAAAGAAACCATACTCCTGACCACAGGTAACCTGCTACATGTTTATTTGACAGTTTGTTCCTTGAAGTTCAGGTTGTGTTTCAAGTAAACACCAACAGTTACTGATGAAAAAAATGTTTCTACTTTTTTTTTTTCGTTTTGTATCTTTTGTGGAAAATGTGTATATCGTACTGCATTTTTTTCATTTAACGTTCTTTGTTTTTTGTTATTGCCAGAAACTGTGAAACATTATCTGATTCTGATCTGTCCGCTCTGGTTTTGAGCCATGAGCTGACATACAACATACACAGCAAAATATGAAACACTGATCCATAAAAAATAGAGCTTTTTGAAGATGTTTAGCATGAAGGTCAGAAGAAATTTCAAATGATGGGACTCGCATTGTTTTTCAATGAAACCGTTTTGATGTGATATGAAGCAGTTCAACACTTTGTTTCAAATGAATAAAAGATGGTTGAGATATGTTTACAATCTGATTTCTTTCAGTACAAAAATCCTTCAAATTAAGTTTGATTTGTGGAGCAGAAAAAGATTTTTACACTGTAATCTGCATGTTTAAACAGTTTGACACAAAAAAAAATCACATTCATGTTTAATCTATTTTATATTTCTTTTAAAATACTCCATCTAATGCATATGTTTTTCTTTTTCTTTTTTTATGAAAACATTAAAAAAGAAATTAACATTTCTTTGAAGGAACACACGTTGCTCACCAAAGTTTAAAATACAGATGTGGTTGAATCTGTTGGTGCTTGGCGTATGTACTGTGGATGATCCTCAACTACCACCAGTATATGAAATCTTTATAAAAGTTCTGTAAAAAAATTTACAGCCATTAAATTCAGAAATCAACACAAACTGGTTTATGGTTTATTGTTTAAATGCAGGTTCAAGTTCAAGTTTATTGTCATTCGCATCACATGTGGTACATGAGGTGGAACAAACTGTGTACACAGGGTCCCAGTTATACCCAAAAAATAGCAAAGATGTAAAGTATAAAAAGAAACAGTATGTAAGGATCTAAGATATACACTAAGATATACACTAAACAAATCCCAAACGGTACGCTGAAAGATCCAAGATATATGCTAAATACAAATAATGTAAAACCTCACTGCTAACACAAGGTCAACAATGCAATGAAATGCTCAGGACAAAAAGAACTGTCTTGACTCGCAAAAATAAAAAAAATATTAATAAAAAAAAAATGCATACAACAAAAATACAAAAACAAAACACCATGAGTGAAAAAAAAATACATCTGCTGCAACATGGTTCTGTTAGCAGTGAGGATCGTTTAGCAACATGGTCCCGTTAGCAGCATGGTCCTATTAGCAGAATGGTTCTGTTAGCAGTGAGGATCTTTTAGCAACATGGTCCCATTAGCAGCATGCTCCTATTAGCAACATGGT
>NC_056508.1:37340375-37359437 GCF_014905685.2 Nematolebias whitei | reverse complement strand
CATTAGCAACATGGTCCCATTAGCAACATGGTCCCATTAGCAGCATGGTACTGTTAGCGGCGCGGTCTTGTAAACTGAGGTTATGTTCTTTGTTAATTGCAAATTATTTTTTGTGATTCATATTTTTTTCTTGATTCCATCTTCAAGTTTATTGCTGTTTTGACAACACCAAAGGGAATATTTATCATTATTTTTTACAGCAAGTAAAAAATACATAGTTACATATTTTAACACGTTACTAACTTTTTTATTGAAATTCTTTCAACTGGCATCATCGATGCAGTGAAGAGCTCAGAGGCTTCTGATTGGATGACATTTTGCCGAATGCAGATTCATTCTGAAGGACAAACAGACGTGGGAACCTGGCAGAAGAGGCCTCGAATGGGGCGAGTGTTTGAGAGCTGAATAATTAACTGTAAACGCTGCAGCCCTCTAACGTCATTGTGAAGTGTTCACTGCTTTTGTTAAAGAAACTGCTAAGTTGAAGTGGCCTCACATGAAGGCTCCTTCTTTAACCATGGAGTTTTAAGTGGAATCTGAGTAGCTGGTATGATTACACAAATTGAATTTCCTTTTGTTTGATTTACAGTTCCTTTCTCTAACCACGTCTCTAAATTGCTCTGTGTCATTACGAATCACAGGCAACGCTCGTGTGGCTTTCGAACACGGTGCTTTCTCTTAAAAATCCCACAAGGGAACCACTTGTGTCTGAGTCTCAGCCTCCGAGGTCTCGAACAATGTAATTCACTTTGAAAAGTATTCCATACTTCTCAGAGTTTTGTCTTCTGGCAATTTGTTCTGTGTGAAAGATACAGCTGTCTTTGCACCTCTCCAAATCCTCCAAAGATTAAATTATGCTCTTCAAGCTGTCACTACTGATGAAATGCAAAACTTTTTACAGCATCTTGACAGAGCGTCACTTTGACAAATCAAGCTGGAACGTCTTGAGTGGTAATTGGGAATGGCAGAGCAGAAGTTCATGAATACACAATGTGGGAGGTAGGGCAGAAATAACTAATGAAGAACAAATTTAAGGTGCAGGGCATGGAGACAGCTGGTGTGTTTTTGTATGTGCCTCGGGGTTCATAAATGTTTCATCTTTCTTCAGAAATATAGAAAGAACGCCATATAATTGAGTTCACTTGACTGCAGACAGTTTGGGTTTTAGTATTGGCTGGAAAAGGCACTGTGACAAAAGAAAGAAGTAAAAAGCCAGAAAACAGAATTACTAATCTGTTCCTGAAATATGTATTAAATGGACTGTACTTATATAGCACCTTTCTATCTTATCAAAATACTCAAAGTGATGTGCCCCCATTTACCCATTCATACAGCACTCTACTGTACAAAGACTACTGTATTTTTCAACCTATGAATTGCGTTTTTTTTGCATAATTTACATACCCTGCAACTTATAGGCCAAAGTGACCTATTTATGGATTTTTTTTCCATATTTATAAACCAATTTGGGGCTGAAATATGACCGTTTTCATTCATTCTGACTGAAAAAAAAAATTTGAACAGTATCATTTTCAGCCAGTAGATAGCAGCAGAGTAGAAATAGCTATAAGGCGTGCCGTTGTATCGTGTAATAGGTAAACATGGCTATAATGACAAATTCAAAAAAGTTCAACACAAAAACAACTGGACTTTATTTATTAAGCAAAAGTTAGACTGACACACATTTAACATAATTTTGAGCAAACAAATAACTGTTTTTAAGCGTTAATCTTGTTAAATTCTTGTTCAGTTCCTCCTGTGCACACTCCCGCTACAGCCATTTGGCATCCCATCAGTTTTTGGCACAACACCGGCCCACATTTCTGGGTTGTCAGCGGTGATGCATAACAAACGCGGCATGTAAACAATGACGCATAATAGATGTGATGTATATGGCAAAACAATATATTGATGGATTGTTCCACTTTTTTAGACAAATATGGACTGATGCGACTCATAGGGTGGTGCAACGGGTACGGCGGAAAATACGGTAATCAGTGCTTTATCACATTCATACACCGATGAGACACACATCAGAGGCATTGAGGAGTTCAGTGTCTTGCCCAGGGACACTTCAGCATGTGACTGCTGGTGGAATCAAACTCCCAATTCTCGCATTGAAGGATGACCACTCTAACCACTCAGCCACAGCTGCCACACAAAAAGTCAAAAGGCTTTGTCCATATTGGATTCTTAAAACATAAATTTAGGATATAGCCAAGCATGGTCTGTATAATTCAGAGTATCAGTTATTAGTAGTATTAACTGTCAGATAAATTAATTATCATTTCATCATCTCTTTACTCAAATAAGCCACTCTGAGGACAAGAGAAGACTTTTCAACCCTATTTACTTGCAAAGGGGCAGAATTCAAAACAGGCGTACGCAGATGTTATATTGAAGCTCCGGTCTCAAGGTCTGCCCACGGACAGTATAAAGAAGTGCCTTTTTATAATGCATTCCCCTGACACCAACGAGCATTAAAACACCCCCATTTCTGTCAAAAATTGTCCGATATCTTGTTGCACAGCTTTTAAAAAAACATGCAAAATAAACAGGCAGCTTAATTGGAAGTATTATGCTAGGATTTATTATTATTATTATTTTATTATTATTATTGTAGTATTATGATGTACAAGGGCATCATACTGCATTTACCGCAGTGGATCAGTTGGTAGAGCTGCTGCCTCTCAGCGAGAAGGTTGCTGGTTCAAATCCCAGCCCAGGACCTTTCTGGGTGGAGTTTGCATGTTCTCTCCGTGCATGCGTGGGTTTTCTCCGGTACTCCGGTTTCCTCCCACAGACCAAAAACATGCATGTTAGGCTGATTGGTAACTCTAAATTGTCCTTAGGTGAGAGTGAGAGAGTGAATGGCTGTTTGTCTCCATGTGGCCCTGTGATGGACTGGAGACCTGTCCAGGGTGTCTCCTATTGCACAGTGACTGTTGGATATGGGCACCAGTGACCCCCGTGACCCAAAAGGAGAGAAGCAGATAAAAGGTTACGTATGTATGGTATAATGTACAATGTTGACATCTCAGTGAACAGTAATGAGAGAACACAACAACGACTGATGTAAAATCAGTTTACGGAGAGAACTCCTCTGCAGCTGCCTCATCACTGAGCAGGACTGTTTCTCTGTTGTGACCCTGAAATGTTCAACTCCACACTGAGACACTGTTCATTTTTTTTGTTTGTGATTTTCACAGCTGTTTTGAGTTTTTAGTTGTTCCTAGCTATATTTTATTCTGAATACCACCATTATCAATAATTTGAACCACTGTTTGTTTATGTGTCTCTTTTCTTTTGTTACTGAATTCATTTGGCTCAAATCAAAGCATAAAAACATTTTTTGGAAGTTTTGTTGTCCCTCAGTCCAGTGAGGAGTAGACCGCTAATCAAACCAGAAATGATTGTGTTTAAACAATCTGTTGTTTATTGTCATAGCTCTGCTCTCTGTCAGCTCCTCTGTCATGCTGCACACTCAGTAATCACTCAACTCATGTCACCTGTCACCGCTCATTATCCCACAGCTCCACCACCTGGTCCAGTCAGTACTTAAGTTCACTCATTCCTCTCAGTCTGGGCCAGATTCTCTATCCTGTCTCATCAGCAGTAGACTTTCCAGCATTCCATTGATTGACTCATCACGTTCATGACCCTTGCCTTGACCACGACCACGCTTTTGCCTCAGCCCTCGTCTGCTTTTGCTCATCTGATCAGGTACCGACTCATGCTCTTGTTTTTTGACTCTCTTTTTGGATCACGTACTGGATACTTCTGCTGAACAACTGACTTCACGGTATGAACTCTGCCTTTCCCTTCTGACTGTTTTTTTTGGATCACGGATTAAAGGTCAAGCTCATTCTGTATCACGGACTTATCCTTACCCCTGAATCTGATTCCCACAGATTCATTTCCCCAATTAGTCTCTTTCCCCCTGCATCTACTAACCTTTATCTTTTAGTTGCAAGCCTGTTGGACTCCGTTCCAGTGGACCTTAACATCAGTTCTACTTCTACTGGCAGCCCGCCACTACAACACTACCCAATCACGAACTACCAATCAGAAGATCGGAACCAGCCCAGAACCGGACCTACTCCAGAGTTTTACTTTATTTCACAATAAATCTTTTAACCCTCTCAGTGGTTGTTGTTGTTGTTTGCGATCCGGCCTCTGGTTCATGACAGTTTATGTGACCTTGAAGATAATCGAACAGCCGTTATCAAGGCTCTGATTATTTTTGCCTTTCAAGAAGCTAACATGTCATTAGGCCAGAAACGGAAGATTTGCAAATTCTCAACACAAGCACAGCTCAAATTAAAGTTTTCTTTTTATTCCAAATACAAGAACAGTCAACTTAAAATTAGCCCAGGAAGAAATCAGATTGATTTATTTCTAAATGCACCAACTAGGGCCATAATTATCAACACCATAAAAAAATAGGAATGAGATGGGTCAAAGAAACCATCCATCCATTATCTTTTACCCGGTTCTTCCATTTTGGGTCACGGGGGTCGCCGGTACCCATGTCCATCAGTCACTGTGCAAGGGGCGGGGTACACCCTGGACAGGTCTCCAGTCCATCATAGGGACACATAGAGACAATCATTCACTCTCTCACTCACACCTAGGGACAATTTAGAGTTGTCAGTCTAACATGCATGTTTTTGGTCTGTGGGAGGAAACCGGAGAAAAACCCACACATGCACGGAGAGAACATGCAAACTCTACCCAGGAAGGCCCCCGGACCGGGATTTGAACCAGCAACCTTCTCGCTGAGAGGCAGCAGCTCTACCAGTTGCACAACCGTGCTGCCCACAGTAAAATCAGGAAGAGGAAATAAAAATCAAGAGTGATAATAAAGTAGTAACTAAATCAGTAGAAGAGAAAAGTACAGAAAAAAATGTGACCAGAACAAAAAGAGATGCAGCATGGATAAAAGGAAGAAATACAAAGCGCTCACACGTCTTTATTAACACGGGAGCGTAAAAGGCCAACACACGCACAGCACATGGCCTTTTTAAGACCTTTAGGTGCCCCACGTCTCAATTTAGACTGATTAGAGGCTGACCTTCGCAGTGAACTCCCACTTTCACACACAGCGAGGACTCCTGCCTGTCCTGATTAAGCTGTGACCCCACCACTGACCACCGGACACCTAACACTCCCAGTCTAGGAGAAAACCCAGCTGACATACTTCAGAGACCACATGGGGGACTTGCATTAGGCAGAAAAATGAAAAGCCTTCACTGTGGAGCTGCATGAGGAAGTCATTTAAAGTTTCTTTTCTGCTCAAACTGGATGTAAATTCACAGAAAGGGGAAAGATTCAAACAGGCTTTTTGTAAAGATTTATTTACAATAATTTTATATTCAAACACTTTTGAAACATTGTTTACTTTGGAGAAATCTTGTCTGCTCGTAATAATTGAAAATGTATTTACTCTAAGCCACAAGACAAAAAACAAGAATGATAAACTGATTATTTTGCAGGTGGGAGTGAAATAAGTTTTAAACAGATGTTGAAACTGCAGAAGATCAACATGTGGAATGTGTGACTGTTCCGCCTGGTAAATGATAATGTTTAAAAAGTAAAATGTGCATATTCTAAATAATTTTCAAATCTTATTTATCACCTATAAGGCAATAAATACGTTTGTATTATTTCCATGAGCATGTGTGTTAGTATTATATTTTACAGCAAGCTTAGTATTTTCAAAAACTACATTTTAAGCGTGACAGATTATGCTGTGCATGGTTTATCTCAATGTAAAATACAACACTGAGAAGATCTCATTTGATTTTAGAGAGGATTGATTCAATAATTTTTTTCTCACAATCTGTAATTTGAAGTAGATCCTGCAAGAGAGGTTTGTTTTATTCCTTTTTCTGATCTTTATCTTATTTAATTACAATTTTAAGTAACATGATTTTTAAAAAAAAACTGGATTCTTGAAGCCCAAACCTTAAGCAGACTTCCAAAATATGCCCCCCCCCCCCCACCCACCCACCCACACAGAGATAACTTGTCTGAAATCGCAAATGAGAAACTGCTCCTGTCTCTCCTTCATTTAAATCTTCTTCTTTTTTTCTCCTCCCTTTTCTCTAATTTAGTTTACAGCTTTTTGGAAGAAAAACTACCCACCACTTCCTTATCAATGTCAATTCCAGCTTATTTAAAAAAATAGTTTTTTAGGATAAGTTTGCTGTTGCAAACATTCCTTACAGTCTTTCCCAAATATTTCAGCTTCTGACCCACAGTTACACATGGACTCATGACCCTGTCAGTTACTCATAAAAGTGTTTTTAAAAAATCAGTTTAATAGGGATTCCAGCATCTTTTGTATGCTTTTTATACGTTTATGACAATTGCTTTTTATGATTCACAACAGTTTGTTAAAAAATGACAGGAACAGCCATCTTTAAATTGGATTTTGTTTTTGGAGTCCATCTCTAAACCCCCCTGCTTGGTGTTTCATGACCTGATCTTCTGAGACCACTGCGTTAGAACACCAACATGCTGAAGTTTTTCTTTTGGTTTTGTTAGTTTATATATATATATATATATATATATATATATATATATATATATATATATATATATATATATATATATACATACACATATATATATGTAATAAGCAGATATATATGAAATAATTTTAGAAGGTAACTCAACTGTTCAATAAAAACGTATACAGATAATGTGGAACTTATTGCAACAAAGTTGACTAATAAAGGATAAAACTGCATAGTTTTATTATGCTGGTGAAAATTTTCAGTCATCCAGGACATGATGAATTCAAAAAGCGTTCAGTACAAAAACAACTGGACTTTATTTGTAACAGAAGACGTTTCGCTCCTCATCCGAGGAGCTTTCTCAATTCAAAGAGCAGAGAGTGAGACATTCAGGTTATAAGGCTGAGTGAGATAAGATACACACACATATGTAGATTTGACAATTCACACCTAAACACCTTAACAGTAGTTTACAGAAAACCAACCCACACAGACCAGTATCTTCTGTTTGACTCCAACCATCCACTGGAACATAAACTCTCCGTCATCAGAACTTTACAACATCGGGCCGAATGCGTCCCCATGAAGACAGAAGGGAAGGAAAAGGAACAGAAACACATTCAAGAAGCTCTTCAAACATGTGGATATCCTAACTGGGCTTTTGTCAAGTCAGTGAGGAAATCTACAAAACACACCAATAAACAGAAAAAGGACAACAAAAGACGTAAAAACATCGTCATCCCTTATGTTGCTGGAGTATCAGAGAAATTCAGAAGGATCTTCAACAAACACAAGATCCCAGTACATTTCAAACCCAGCAGGACTCTCAGACAGAGGCTGGTCCATCCTAAGGACAAAACACCCAAACACAAACAGAGTGGTGTAGTGTATGTGGTCCAGTGCAGCGAGGACTGTCCAGACCTCTACATTGGAGAAACTAAACAGGCTCTTCACAGACGCATGACAACACAGGAGAGCCACCTCCTCTGGACAAGATTCAGCTGTTCACCTCCATCTCACAGACAAGGGACACTCTTTTGAGGACCAAAATTTGTACATTTTGGACCGAGAACACAGATGGTTTGAGAGGGGGGGTGAAGGAAGCAATTATGTAAAGAGAAAAAAACATCTCTTAACAGAGGAGGAGGCCTCAGATTTCCACTTTCAAAAACATATAATGCAACTTTAAAACAGATTCCCAGCCGGTTTTCACACCTGATGGGAACAGAGGGGCCTCGACTGTGAATTAGAGGAACAAAAGACTCTTACTGTTAAGGTTGTTTAGGTGTGAATTGCCAATCTACATACAGTATGTGTGTGTATCTTATCCCACTCAGCCTTATAACCTGTATATCTCACTCTCTGCTCTTTGAATTGAGAAAGCTCCTCGGACGAGGAGCGAAACGTCTTCTGTTACAAATAAAATCCAGTTGTTTTTGTATTGAACGCTTTTTGAATAGTTTTATTATGATTATTATTTTTTTAATTGAACTCTTTATATTACCAGGAAAGAAATTATTTGAGATTATTAAGCTCTCTTACAAGGATGTCCTGGGAATATACTAATACTATTGTTTGTAATAATAATACTAATACTAATGTTTAATGGCAATAATAATGTTATATCTCCCAGAGCAGTGTGGACTGATACAGACTGGACATATTCAAAGGAAAGGAGGACTCTGGTAGGATCTGGAAGAGAACAGGTGACAGCTAAGTGTGTTGGTGGTAGACGTAAGTAGATTTCTTACTTCTTTCTGTTTGCTTGGCAGGCTTGGAGAGGAGGATGAGGGATTCCAGGTGGATGGCAGGATGTAGTGAGGAAGATGAGTTGAATATGTTGAAGTGGCTGGACGGTACTCAGATGCTGGTTCAAGGAGGTTCTTAGGCTGACAGTGAGGAGGCTGGTGGTGTTTATGAGGAGGTTCCACTGAGAGGTTCTGCTTCAGACACAAGGAGAATGGGTTCCTCGATGATGAGCCACAGAACCAGGAAGAGGGCACAAGAAAATACTTGGGTTAGTACATCTTATCAAAGATAAGAGTTGTAGGGCTGTCACTAGTTTACCAGTTGGTATCACAATGTTCCAGTGAAGAAGAACTGATCCAAAGATCCTTAAATACACCGAGTATTTGTCAGCCAGGATCAGGATAAAAAATGGATCAGGATCCAGGTGGTTTGGCTCTGCCCTACCTATCAGGAGCTGCAAGAATGTGATTATAGGTAGAGAAAACACTGGAATCCCACAGGTTTCAATTGTACATTAGTTTAGTTAGTTTAGTTTATTATTTTTTGAATATGTAAAAAAAAAAAAAAAATACAACATGAAGCATAATATCATAATGTCATGTACATTAAAACTTAGATGTTTAAGGTTGACATTTTATTACATTTTTCATGCTTGAGTTTCTGTTGTGCAAAGTATGTTTTGCTGAATCGACAAGTCAAAAAGTCATAAGGACATTTTAAAACTATTCGTTAAGCTGCATCAACGTCTTCATTTCTGCTCTTTTTGCCATGTTTTCCTTTTGTTCGTTTGTTTTTTGCCACTATCCTCCCAGTTGTCCTCTCCTCCCTGTCACTCATCAGAGTTTACCCTCCACTGAAGCAGAAAAGACTTAAACAATTATCGGTAAATTAAAAGAAAACAGCCTGGTCATGTGCGTCTGTTCTGTTGGGACAAAGTGATGACTGTTGTGTGGTTCCTACAGCACGCCGAGGTCAGGACCCCAAAGTGGCTGATCAGTATGATAGTGTCATTAAAACCCAAACAGACCCGCACACACAGACACTGGCCATGGTCAGTGACCTCCTGACCCACAGATCACACTGCCAGATGTCGTACGTCGATTTCTTCCATCCTTAACAACATCCATCATCAGTGTCAGAAGGGAGGAGCGTGCATGTGTTGGTGTGTAAGTGTGTGCACATCTTGCAACCTGGCTGCTGAGTGATATGCGGTTTGTCAATATTTAGCTCTATTAAAATTTAGGAGATGACATGGGTGGTCATGGTGTGCGTCCTGTTGTTCTGGACAGCTGAAGGAGGCGGTTCTCTCTGGAAAGTCAGGGATGGAGTTTTATATAAAGTCACTTGTACTGCAGTAAATAATTATTAGAGTTAATTATAGTTATTTCAAATAATTCAAGTACTTAATGTCCTCTCTGAAACGTTCCACATAAGTCCTAAATGCTCTGTCATCTGCACTACATACACTGTTCGTCAGTATTTGAAGCTGCCCAAAAATATCAGGAAACACTAAAAAACAAAACAACAACAACACCAAACAAGGATAAAGTAAAAAAATGCTGAAATATATACTTTTTAATTAACTTGTCTATGACCATTTGTTGACTTTTAGGGACCTTCTGTGGTTTTGTGATGCTAGCGACAGTAAATTTCAAATGTTTTTTGCAAATTTTAACTTTATTGTTCAGATAGTCTTATAGAAAAACTGTTCTGTATTGTAACTTTAAAAGTTATGGTGAACCCTATTCCCCTCTTTGGTGACTATTTGATAAACTGAGAAAAACAACAATGTTTATTTTTCCTGTAAGTTTCTAACAAACGATCATCATCTATGAAAATCTATGGGTAAAAATAGAAGCCAATTTGCTTACATTCCAAACAAAAGCAGGAATTAACTAAACATTTCTTTGATTTTAAAATAAATTTCACTTTCAACTACAATCATTTGAATACAGTCACAGGCGAAATGTGCACATCTAAACAAGACATGATGTGATTGAGGCACGTACTAATAGGATTTTATGTCAAAGCCAAACCAGCTACCGCTCTTGGCATCGTTACCATGGCAACAAATCCAGTAACAAATGTAAAGGATTCAGCGGTTGCCATGTCTTTACTGCAGATGCAATCAGCCTGAGTCGTTGTTTCTGGCAGAATTGTGCTGCCCGAGATCTTATAACTTTCTAAATCAAACTAAATAATTGTGCTGCATAAATTTAACTAAACAAAACAAGAACTGAAGAAAAAGTTTACATCAATCTAATCAAGGAGGATTGGAAACTAAAGAAGAAGCATAAAAACATTACATGAAAATAAAACCAGCAAGACATTATTAAAAAAAACTACTAATCCATCACATAAAAAGTATATTTATTTATTGTTATAAAATCTTTCTGTGGGAGTTCAGTTCTCTCAGCATCCTGTAGACACAAGACGGCACCAACAAGCCACACCTGTGGACCATCTCCTTCACGAGCTGCAGGAGTACAAAAGGCTGCAGAAGACCTCGCTTCACCACTGGAGCATTGCATGCCTACTGATAGCTGTGCTTCAAGCCACGTTTGCATTATCCTGTGATAGATCAGACTTACCCGGCGTTTTTACGTGTTTCAGCATTGACTTCTGCTGCCTACCTGTTCCTGGACTCCCCCTGTGTGGCCTTGAGTTTCGTTGTGACTTCCTCAGCTGTCTCTTCTCCTTAAAACCACTTGCATACCTCAACCTGAGACTTACCTCAACCTGAGACTTACCTCAACTCAACCTGAGACTTACCTCAACTCAACCTGAGATGTCTACCTTACTGGAACCTTACTGGAACCATTGGATCCCTTGCTCCTTCGACAATCCATAACTCCACCTGTAAGAAATAAATCATCATTACTCACCATACCTTGAGTTAACCATACTGAACCTTGTTCTTGCTCCCCAGGTTTCCAGTCCCGCTCCGTGCACATCACTGAATATTTCCACTGTAAACAAAACACTGTTAATTCTATCCGGTCTTGAAGTCTGTTCATTTTATTCCTTATTCTCTTGGTATTCCATTAAACCTTACACTTTCATTTTGTATTTAGGTTTTAGCTTTTTTTTGTGATTGAACAGTGAACACTGAACTAGCTGTAAATCAGAATTAAATAGTTTAGTGTGTTTCTTGAAAAATAACTCCAAATGACACATGGAACTACAGTATTTCTCTTAGCTACATCATATTTTTCCAAACTGTTGTGGGATTTAGTGAGTTCAAGCTCTCAAAGTGAAATAGTATCAGAGGCTGGAGCCAGTTGCATCAAACTTCCTGTAGAAACTTTTTATTTACAGCAAACTTTTCACTTTTAGTTACACAGAAAATTGCAAGTCACGTCTCCAACATTTCTTTTCAAATATTTTCCGTTTGCAGGTGAAAATAAACAGCAGTCCTGCTCCTGCCATGATCCCGCTGCAGGCTTGAAACGTGGCTGTTTAATGTCCCACAACGCGTCCAGCGGAGTGGGCTTCAAAGCTCTGAAACATGAAAAAAACAAGGTGCCATCTTAAAATTTATGAGACATTAAATTTCTTTCCATCAAATTGCAGTCAATCCATCATCGTTAGGACTTATAAAAATACCCACTAAGCCTGTAAAACGGCTTCAGTGGCGTTTCAGCTCAGGCATGAGGAAGAGGTGTGCATGCATGTGAGAAAGGTTTTATGCTTTCCATTCATCACATATGTGCATGTGTGGGCATGCTCAAGCCTTTTCTTTTAGCTTGTATTTGTCTTTGAATTCAAATTAAAACATGCACCATCTATGTTTGTTTCAGCATGTGCTCGTTTAATATTCTCCATTTATATATATTTTTTTTTTATTTAAAGTCGTTCTTTGCCCAGTTGTTCATTTTACAACCTTGAACCTTCTCATTTTGAACAGAGCTGACTGGAAACAACAAACATCCATCCATCCATCCATTATCTTTACCCGTTTATTCCATTTTGGGCCATGGGGGTCGCCGGTGCCCATGTCCGGCAATCACTGTGCAAGGGGCGGGGTACACCCTGGATGGGTCTCCAGTCCATCACAGGGCCACATAGAGACAAACGAGACAAACAACCATTCACTCTCTCACTCACACCTAGGGACAATTTAGAGTTACCAATCAGCCTAACATGCATGTTTTTGGTCTATGGGAGGAAACCGGAAGAGAAACCCCATGCATGCACGGAGAGAACGTGCAAAGCCACCCAGAAAGGCCCTTGGCCATTATATGATCCTGTGACCTGCTCACTGAGAAGAAACCGCTCTACCAACTGATCCACCGTGCTGCCCATTTGTAAATGTATATCGTTGTTGCATTGCTTCTTTGTACAAACTTGCCAGATTATAAAACCTAAAGGATGATATGTGTTAGAAGTAAAAAATAACGTTCAAGGTTCAAGCTTGTATATTAAAATCTTTGAGGAAATCTAGTTATTGCTGATAACTTGGTAATGAAATACAACATTTTTTTTATGTTTTGCTTTCCCACCTTCCTCCATTCATTTCCAAGCCACTCGTATCTGCTTCGCTGATGCCCAGTTGAACAGCTACATCTTTCCTTTCCTCTTGAAAATCAACTCCACCTTTCCCTGCCAACAGACCAAGCCAGCAGATGCCACAGAGTGAGCCATGTGGAGGCCGGTCACAGCTTCTGTGGTTCCTGGCTGGCAGATCACAGTTTCACTAAAACATAAAACTGAAAACAGCTTTTGATACTGAAGTCTAGATGACTCAACCCAGATCGTCACTTCACTGAGATCAGCCGAATGTTAGTTTTTTTATAGAGCACAATAGGCCTCTTCAGCTCACAGAGACAAATGTGTTCTTCTGATGGTAACATCACGAGGCATGTTTAATATCAATGAGGGGTAATAGTTGAATGGGTTGTCTGTCCTCTTAAGACAAAAGAAATATAATCAGGTGAAAGACTGTGGCTGAACAGGAAGAGATTAGAATACAATTTTCTTAGCCAACAATTTAGTTTTCTTTTTAACAAGGGCATTTCAGTTCACACCAAGAATTTTTATTTTGAAAGTCAAGCACAATTAAACAAAAATGGTGGATTATTCTACATGATTTATTTTAATTCTAGAGTTGTGCCGCTCGGGGTGGCTGCATGTTGGAATAGCTCTGTTACATTCACTCCGAGATTTTGCTTTTGGAAACTTTAATTCCTCTTTTTCTGCATGTAAATCACTTTATTTGGATGATTGTTTCCTTTGATGTTGGATGCTGTGCAGCTGGAAGGATTTTTACTAAAGCTTTTTTTAGTTTTGGACATTTGTTATGATGCGTAACCATGACAACAAGGGAATTTTTACAAGTGGGAGCAGCTGATTAATATTTCAAAAGCTCAAATAATATCTCAGCTATAGCCCCAAATCTCAAATGAGTTGAAAAGGAGGCGCCGTAGATGCATTACCGTCTCCCTGCCTGCTGTGCTCAAGTGCCTGACAACCAAGATCCTGGAAATGGCAGGAAACAAGGCTTGTGACAGCAGAAGGACCGGGATCATGCCCCGGCACCTGCAGCCAGCTTTCCAAAGTGACGAAGAGCTCAGCAGGCTGCTGGGAGGAGTGGCCATCACTCTGGGAGGAGTTCAGCCCAGCATTCAGGCAGTCCTGAAGCCCGGGGGAACCGAGAGGTCAGCCGAGTCTGGGTGGATGGATCGGACAGCATCTGTGGCCAGTTTCTTCAGATCCGCTGTGGGATGGACCTTTACAAATGATCCTTCCTGCCTACAGCCATCAGCATCTAAAACCTCTCTTAGGATAACGAGTTACCGCAACATTTAATTTCCCTTTGGGATTAATAAAGTATTTTTGAATTGAATTGAATGGAATGCTACAGAGAAGTGTTGTGTCATCAGTGCATACTTACTTTCTATTTCCCGTATCTTCATTAGGTCATTTATCAGTGTTTGTGCAACTTAAGTATGAGTTGTTCTTTAAGATCAATCACACATCCTGTACAGTATAAGTGTTAACCTTTCATGAGTTCAATTGTCTTGGTAATAATAACCAATTTACTCAACTTGTTCGTAGTTTAGTACGTTGTACCATGTGGCTTTTATCTTCTCTTTCACGGCTTGAGAAAGCTGGCTGATGTCTCTGTCAGCGCCTTTACAACCAAAATATGTCAAATCTGTTCACTGAAGCTGTGAACAAAAACTATAATCGTACTTTTAAAGAGATCCAGCCAGAAACTGAATCAGTGAGAAAACAGCCGTATGTGAACACAGAAGAGATGCGATCATAAAATGAAATCTCACAGCGACCATGTCAGTGAACCCAGATATAATTTAATATTTTGTTCTCCCACACTGAAGCTGATGTGACTGGTCTCTATAGCACTGAACACAAATTAAACATTATGTTTTATATCAAATTTTACCAGTTGAAACATATTCAAGTGATGTAGCAGAAATAAAGCCATCATGGAAAGTCTGTCTGTATCAGTGGTTTGGGTTTTTGTTATGCTTTTAGTTTAGTGATGTCGTGTTGTTTTGATTTTCATCATATATTTTCAAGACTCTGTGGTTGAATTTGTTGTAGTCATCTTTTGTTTTTAATTTTATTGTACTTTTTTCTTTTCATTTATCCATTTTTTGCTCTGGAGACCTCTTCTATTACATTACATCATATTTCTACATCTTGTTTGCCATTTTCACACACCTCATGTATTTTATGTACCCCATTCACCTCCCTCAGTTAATAGAGTTCCTGTTTTTTAGTTGCTTCTTATTAAATTCCTTTGCTTTTTGTTTTTTTGTATATATACAATACATCAAATCAACTTATTATATATAGTTTTCTGCTAGGATGAGATGATGTGATACACCTTTTAAATTTGTAAATTGATTTTTACTTCATCTGCCAGCGCCTTGAAGCTACTGGTAATATACACAATATTTATCTACCATTGTAGCCACACAACAAACAGCCGTAGACTGTAAAAGGACAATTTTCTATTCGAATGTTCAATAAGCCTGTGTAATATTGATTTTCATTCTGTTTTATTACTCTTTTTTTATTACTTCAAGTTACCTCCTCACTTGAACTGCATTTGTCATAAATATGCACAACTGCAGTAAGAAGCACATTTCTGTTAGATTTGGTGAGTCCAGAACAACTCAGACTCATTTCCATCCATCCATTATCTTTACCTGCTTCTTCCTTTTTGGGTCACTGGTACCCATTTCTAGCCATCACTGTGCGAGAGACGGGGGACACACAGGACAGGTCTCCAGTCCATCACAGTGACACAGAGACAAACGAGACAAACAACCATTCATTCTTTCACTCACTAGAGAAATACGACTGGCCATGCATGCACAGAGAGAACATGCAAAGTCCATCCAGAATGGCCGCCCGGTTGAGATTCAATCCAATGACTTTCTCGCTGAGAGGCAGCATCTCTACCATCTGCACCACCGTGTTGCCTCAGACTCATGTCCCTGCTCGTTTTTCTACCATTTGCTTTACAAGACTTTAATGTCAATCTGTTTGTTGTTGTTTGCTCTGTTGAAAGTTAGTTGGTCTTTGTCAGCCGGCCTCCTTGTGACTCCATTTATTCCCCCCCAACCCCCCATCTCCTGCCTTTAATCAAAATCGAACTCTGTCACTGTCAGTGGCTATGAACTTCATAGCTGCAAAAATTAATTTGCCCCACAAAGTAGTTCCTCCTAATAAATAATATTTGTTTGTTTTTTTAACTGAGCTTGCTGTGTATTGTTTTTTTTCTGTGTATTTTTTACTTATTTTGACGATTTTAAATGGAATTTAACATTATTTTTACTGATTCATTCTCAGGTTTTTACTTATTTGCTGTTTTGGGGAGCTACCGTTCAACGACCTGCGTTCATCAAGTGGATCCGATCATGTCCAGTGATTTTAACAACCAACTCCAATAAAATTTCATGTGGGGCATCAGATTTTCTGCCCTTTTCACACATTCAGCTGGTTTTAGCACATTAATATGACCACTAACACTTGAGCTGACACAAGTTAAACACAGGAACAGCTGCAGTAAAACCTTCTGTGTTTTGGAAATATTCTGTTTAGATCCATTTGGAGCAGACAGACGGGACCAGAACAGAAAACTGAGGAGGAGAGACAAAAAACGGGACATTTTGTCCATCAAGTTAGGATTGTCATTGATGTCTTTCATGATTTCCTTTCTTTCAGTGTTTGTTCCTCCTTTTATCCCTTCCCTCTTTAATCTCCTAAATGTCCTCTTTTTCCTATTCTCCTCAGTTTGTCATTGTATGTTTCTCTTGAACAAGCATCATCAGATGATTCACATTTATCTTTCTATTTGCTTTATTTCTTACTATTTTAATACCTACCGACACTTCCAGATCAGTCATACCTGTGTGTGGGCTTGTGGGGTGTTCACATGAACGTTAACTTGTAAAAAAATAAGTGCACTCTTAAGAAAAGAACTTAAACCTTGAACAATTTATACTCTGTGTCTAATCCAATTATGTTTTTCAGATCCCTACATCGCTTGTCTCTGCAAACTTTACGCCACATCTTACTCCACTTAAGAGGCAAAGGTCAGATGGTAAACGGGGTGGTGAGATGAGTTGTAGAAACAGAGGATGAGTCCTAACGATTGAGATATGTTGAATAAAAGAGTAGACATGACATGAAACAAAGAAAGTTTAGAGGAAGAGGAGCGTCCCAAAACTGGAGAAGAAATGATAAGATAAAAAAAGAACGAGTAAAGAAACACTCAACACTTTTCTCCCACTTTCCAAGAAAAACTAACAGATATGCTGCTGTTAATGTAAAACTGCTTATAATCTGGTTGCACCAAACCTTTTAATTATTAAATTGGTCTTAGAGTTGCCAAAAATAGACCTAATGTTAATGTAAAAATAAAAGTATGTTGATCTATTTTGCTCCAGAACTCTATCATGTGGTTCCATCCCATTGTTTGGGTCATACTTATCAGGTTTGTGGAGTAGCTCAGAGTTAACTGTCATTTTTTAATGTTGTGAAAAATAAAATAAAAACCTTATGTATTATTTACCATCCATGACTTTGCTTCTTTTCCAGCAGCAATTTTCAGTTTTCAACATGCTGGCAGAATTAGAGTATATTAACACCAATTGAGACAAAAAATAATATTTGAAAACCTTTTTCGCGTTCTGCAGTTACACCTTTTAAAACGATAAAACACATCAATTACATCTGAAGTTTGCTGAAAGTATGAAATCATTATAAACTCCATTATTCCACATATGCAGATTTTTATCTTTAGAGTGGCCTAAACTCCCAAAACAATCATGTTTTCATAATCGGTCGTTTTGAATCAGCCTGATAACCTTTTCTTATTTTTACATAAAATCAGTTGTGTGTTACACTGTGCGATAAAGACTGGCTGGAACGCAACACACATCTGGAATGTTTGTCCTTTTGATGTTTAGAGGTGTAGAGTGGCTCTAAAACCTCAGTTTATGACTTTCAGCCAACATAAGCAAAGATGAAATTTTCTAATAAGTGGTTTAGACTAAATAAGCTCTACACTTTAGCTTTATGATTGTGGCTTAACCTCCTAAACAAGAAAGTGCGATTTAATGAGCAGCTTTAGCCACATAAACATAAATCTGTTATTACTGGAAGGCTCTAATTGTATAAATATGGGTTTAGGTTTTTTGTAGTTCTAACAACTCTTGTGATTCTGCCACAGTTGATGAAGCCCAGAGCACCAACTTTAATCCCACAGCGCCCCACTCCCACCAACCTCACCTTTAAGTCTTGCTTTAATATTACAGCTTACATAAATCACAGCCCAGACCTGTAACATCTTCTTCTAAATGAAACCCCCTTTAATCCTGCTCTGAAGCCGAAGTGATGAAGTGAAGGCTGCACGACTAAAAACAGTGACATAGTTCACATAGTTTGAGTCCACATGTGTTCACTGAAGTGTGCATGCAGCCACAGAACTCCCTTCATATGGACAACTTTTAATCACATCTGCTATCAGTTAGGTTTATGTGTGGCGGTTGAGATAAAATGTTCATGTGGGAGAAACATAAATTTGTCCTGCATTTTTCTTACTATTAAATTATCACTTAAATGTCAGGCAATTATGAAATAAAGTAAAGGGATTTTGCTAGATTTAGTGTTGAGATAAATGTAACTTATCAAAAGGCTGCAAGGTGAAAGTGTTCAAAAAAAATCTGGCTTCATAAAAAACAACTTGTGATCATTAAAAGGTCAGCAGTAAAAAGTAAATAGAATCACATGAGGTTCAAACCATATTGGAAAGTGTATGTAAACCTAAATACATTTCATGTTAGAGCAGTAATTGTCGAAACATATTTTGTTTGTTGCACAATTTCTTTGTGGTTTTATGACTTCGGTTTAATGTTTACAATAACATGTTTTCTTCTAACTCCTTAGTCAAACTATTAGCCTTTACTGCCTTAATCGTTTGCTTACAAACTACCTGTCAGCAGTGTCATACCAGTTGTTTGCTATAATAAATAAATATGTAAAGTGTTGTGTTTTTTAGGTTGAATTCAAGGTAATGTTGCAGCAATAATTGCCAGAATTTAACCGTAAAACTACAACTACAATGAAGTAAAAAAAACTAAAATACAAATAAAAAAGAATAAACCACATAGTTGACTCTGAGCTAGTTTGACTGCACAGTGTTTCAAGCTCCTAACATCACATCTTACACCTGCTGCCATTATTTGATAAGAAGAACAAATTATATTTACCTAACAGTAAATACAGAATGAAGAATGCCTTGATCTTGTAATCA
>NC_056508.1:37308411-37340275 GCF_014905685.2 Nematolebias whitei | reverse complement strand
TTTTTTTTTTTTTTTTTTTTTTTTACAAAGAAATGCAATTTGACTTACTAAAGCAATGCAATCAAATGCATTTGAAACATGTCTTCAAATTTAGATCATTGCAATCACAAATAAGAAAGTATAATTTAGCTACTTAGTCTAGATTAAGCATGAGCCTGTTTGTTTAACTGATAATGTATAAAATAATTACTGCAATAACGACGTGAAAACATCATTCACAAATGTTTGGGAGTTCCTGATTTTCCTGCTGCTCTGAAGACACCAGATGGCACCAAGAGTTTCCACACCTGAAGATAATCTCCTTAACGAGATGCCAGGAGTATAAGAAGCAGTAGATGACTTCTCCTTGTCACTGGAGCATTACCTGCCTCAGGTAGTTGTGCTGCTAACCTTTTTGTGTTCAATGATCTTTGAGAAATACTTACCTGTGTTCCTTTGCTATTGCAGCATATCTCCTCATGACTTACCTGTGCATGGACTTCTTTGAAGCACCCTTGGAAATATCTGGTGTCTCCTCAGCTACACGCACTACCTAATCTAAAATGAAATCTTCCAACAATGTCATCCTCCTCTTGAAAAGATATAATCTAACTCATGTCCTGGCTCCTCAGGGTTCCTGTAGTATACCTAACTATCCACTGTACCATATTTTTCAGACTATAAGGCACACCGGATTATAAGGCGAGCGAAACAAAACAGTCAGATAAGGCAAACTTTATTCAATGCATTCACAACAACCACATAAAATCGGTTTGAGGTCAGTAAGCACAACCAGAATTAATGCATAAGGCGCACCTGATTATTAGGCTCAATGTCGATTTTTGAGTAAATTAAAGGATTTTAAGTGTGCCTTATAGTCTGAAAAACACGGTAAATAAAATCACTTTGAATTTATGCTCCATCGTGAAGTATTTTTCACTCCTCAGTCGTTTTCTCATGGGGCCGAGATGGTGTAGAGGCAGGGCAGCCGGCTTGGGACCCGAGAGTCCCAGGTTCGATCCCCAGTCACTGCACATCACGTGGCGTCTCTGGGCAGCACGTCTAATCCCCAAAATGTCCCCCGGGCGCTTTCAATAGCTGCCCACTGCACCACCTGGTGGTGGATGGGTTAAATGCAGAGACTAATTTCGCCATTGTATGGAAACATACAGTGCTGACATTGTGATGACATTATTATTATTATTATTCAGTTAAACATAACAAAATGATAACAGAACGAGCCCAAAGTTAAATCAGTTTGCTGAAACTGGTTTATTATGACCTGTTGTTGCTGCAGAATAAACTGCATGCATTGGACACACAACAGACATAGGTTCTGGAAGACGTCGGCGCCTCTTATTTAGACACATGGGAAAGGATTTACTTACTCTGTAACATTTTACTTGCATAAAAGATCAAAGATCATGGCTTTGTTCTGATTAATCCTGTTTTATTTTTCACATGCGCCACAAATGTCTCTTAAATCACAGAGTCACATGTCAGCCAACCATCAGTTACCATTCTGCACTACACGCACAAACCCCTCTCTCCAACCCTCGGGCTAATTTCCTATTTCCATGTGCCGCCTTGTTCTAATCTTCGCTTTGCCTTTGCTGAAACGACTCCCTGAAGCTGAACTTTACACACACAAACACACACATTCATAGCCAAACACACACACACAAAGAGTGCAACCTTCCCATCAGCAGCCCTGAGGAAGCCCTGAAGGCTTTTTCAACCTCTGCTCACGCATATAGACGTGTTTGTGCAGCATGAATAGCTAATTAGTGTATAGTAGTGAAAAAAAGTCAAAAGAAAGGAGTAAAATCTAAATCTAACACAATCCCATGTTTTTCTGTATTGTTTGACAGTACGTAAAACACTTAAAAAATGTAAGGTTTCACATTTAAGTTAAAGATACTGACAGTTTTGTATGAAAATATATTTTTTTCATATATTCTGGACCCTGACACATGCAGCATATAATATAATACAATTAGGGATGCACGATAATGGATTTTTGGCTGATATCCAATATGCCGATATGTTAAACGTATCTGGCCGATAACTGACACCAATACCAATGTTTATTTTCCTAGAACTACCGTATTTTTCTTTGTATAAGTCGCAGTTTTTTTGCAAAATTTACATGCCCTGCGACTTATAGGCCGAAGCAACATATTTATGGATTTTGTTCCCATATTTATAAACCATTTTTTGACTGAGATATGACTGTTTTCATTCATTCTGACTAAAAAAAAATTAAAAGTTGAGCAGTACCACTTTCAGCCACTTGATGGCAGCCGAGTAGTAATAGTTGTATGGCATGCTGTTGTATCATGCAATAGGAAAACGTGGCTATAATGACAAATTCAAAAAAGTTCAAGACAAAAACAACTGGACTTTATTTATTATACTTTATTGTTTTTTTTTTTCTTGAACTTTTTTGACGTTACCATGTCCTGGATGACTGAGAATCTTCACCACCTTTTAATGACTCAGTCGGCCTGCCATCGTACACCCCCCCCCCCCCCACACACACCTTCGTTCTGCTTGCTGTTTGGACCGACCATCAATCCAGCTGCACTGCCCCGGCGAAATGCAGCTAATTTGACCATTAAAGTGCATTAAGCAAATGTTAGACTGACACACACCTTTGCTATAATCTCAAACAAAAAATAATTGTTTAGGAGCAGTTCTTGTTAATTTTTGGGGAAACGAGCCGCGTTCCTCCTTCCTTTTCTCTTCCTCTGTACGTTCATGGAGCACCAAGGCAGCGATGTCTGTGGTGAAGCGTTGCTTCACCACAGACATTTATGAAACTGTACAATTATGATCTTTTACCCACACGGGTGTGGATGAGCATTTTACACAGACATTTCTAAATATCTGGAAGAATATCTACTTGATAGAAAGTTTAAAGATGGGAAAGAAGTTTAGAGGGAGTAAAGATGGTATGGGAGGGGAAGTGTTCACCAGAACCGACACTCTCCGTCAGAACCCAGCTCTCCCCGGTACGCTTGGTAGGAAACTTGACTCGTTACCTTTCTGAAGTTAATCAGCAGATATGGAGCTCCGTTAACGCTACCTGTCCAGCGTCTCCTTAGGATGCTGTGAATCGTCAGAAGTAGTGGCGAGTGAAAATATTATAATCCCATGGAACTCGGAAGAGCTCTGTTGTCATGTCAGGATCATCCCGTCTCTCACAGAACTGGGCTTCTCCGCACAGAACTGAACAGAACTGTCCCAGAACTGTTCCAGCACCATCCCAGAACTTCTCCAGAGCTTCTACAGAACTGAGTAGTTTACAGATCTCGAGCAGAGGCTTCCCAGAACTGAGTAGACCAGGAAGTACCGACAATTTAAAGAGCCCTTTTCCCGGTCCATACGGGAGTCTCCCATTGGCCAGAACCGACCAGACGGGGTGTGTTTTGTGACGTAAGAGGTTAGAAGACAGCAAGAATTGTTATGAAACAGATCAGAAATGTTCTCACAGACAGAGAGAGTTTTGTTTTGGCGAGTTTAGAAACAGGTGCGAAAACCTCTATATTTACGTCTGAGAGGATTCTAAAAACATGACAGTTTGTTCTAACAACTTGTTTTGCGTTTGACTCCAACCTTGGACCAACGTACACTTGCTCCTTCAAAGGCAGAAATCAGAAAATGCATAAAAATCTGTAACAGACCTCAACATGAATTCTAACTTTGCATGAGAAAAAAAATCATTACACAGTTAATAAAATTGATTAGTTCACTGCAACACCTAAAATGGTTTGAACTAAGACACTTTGATTATCAACATTTGTAAAATAGTAATGATAATAAAAAGAGAGTGTTCTTTTCACTTGAATCTTCAAGAAAGAAAGTCTCAGGATGAGTGAACCTGTATTTCTGGATTCAAATCAATAAAATGACAGTTCCTGTCCCACAAGGTTCTTAAGGTCAAGGGTTTTGACCTTAGACTTAGTTTTTGACATGGGCCTAGTCCACTACAGTCCCCCCTTTGGAAATCATCACCTGTCCATGGGGATGAATTCCAACTATGGACTTACGCCGTCGATTGTCCTTGAAGCTTGATGTAATCCAGCAAAGAAACAAGAGTCAAGAGTAATCCAGCAAGGAAAACAAAAGTCAAAAGTAATCCAGCAAGGAAAACCAAAGTCAAGGTAATCCCACAATGTTCTCGGTAATTCCATTGTGTTGATTATAATCCCACATCGTCTCGATAATTCCATTGTAGCAATGCTTTAACCCCTTGAAAACAGAGTCTGTAATCCACTGGAAAAAGTCATATAATCCACAATGGTAAATCCACAACGATTGGAAGTGTTGATTAATCAGCATACAGAGGGGTACCCTTGGGTTGAACTGAAGAAGCGGCCACTGGATGAAGAGTGGAGACCAACGTCAGGAGCACCAAGGCAGCGAGATATATTTTAAATGCAGCTGATTTGACCATTAAAGTACATTTATTAAGCAAATGTTAGACTAAGACACACCTTTGCTATAATTTCGAGCAAAAAAATAATTGTTTTTAAGTGTTAATATTGTTAAATTCTTGTTAAAGTCCTCCCATGCACGCTCCCGCGGCCGCCATTTGGTGGCCCGTCTGTTTTTGGCACGACACCGGTCCACATTTCTGGGTTTGGCCCACATTTCAGCAGTGACGCATAACTGATGAGACGTATACGGCGAAGCAAAATATTTATGGATTTTTCCACTTTATTAGACAAATATGGACTGATGCGACTTATGGGACGGAGCGACGCATTTGGCAGAAAATACGGTACTTACAGAGACTAGATAGCTTTCTCTGCTGTGGAATTAAAATACTACATTATTCTGCATGGTCTTTGTCAATTTGGCCTGCTACCAAATCCAGATGCCAAAAAGGGGGCTGAAAATATATAAATATAATATATATTTATAAACAGCGTCTTTTATATCGGTGAGTTATTAAGATGGAATGGCCGATGTCCGATATTTAACTTTATTAATACCTATACCATGCCAATAATATCGTGCATCCCTAAATACAATATATTATAATAATATACTGACTAGTGCATATGCTCATGGTCCTTTCTGGCATCAAATTAATGAACTCCCAAAGCAGCAAATCAGATGCTGAAGCAGCTGTTCTGGTGCCAGTGGACAATAAAAACCCTCTGAGCTGTTTGCTGTTCTCAATGGTGGAGCAAGTAGGTCCGTTTTGAGGTGTGCAAGCACTCCGTTGTTAATATACAAATGCAAATTTTAAACCAATTCACCCATAACGAATCTTGTTTATTGAGATAATAAAATCTAGCATGAAAGAAATTGTTAGCGGATATTGCTTTTCCATTTTCCAACTTGATTAACTCCCTTCAGTGAAACAGGAACTCAGCAGTTTGTTGCAGTCTGCACTGTCAGCAGGAGGTGTTCACTTATTAATAAGATTTAAATGATCTTTTATAATGCGGTCTTTGACAAGGGGAAGGTGCTATAGTGACAACCCAATCCACACAATCATTTGGTTCTGATGTGATGATTCTTCATCACAAGTCAATGGAGCAGGCAGAAAAGCTGCTGGAGGTGCCTGTTAGCAGTCGTGTGTGTGTGTGTGTGTGTGCACAGACACACGATTACCTTTCACAACTCATTCCACAAATGCAGACCAGTGGTGGTCTCTGCAGACTCCCTGAGGTCTCACAGATTAGCTTCGGCTGAAGCCACTAATCCCCTCACATACCTACAAACATACAATCACGCTTCAGTCTTCATTTTCCCCTTCCTCGCTTTTTTTTACCGTCCTCCAGGGAACAGAACACGCTAGAAGCAACGAAGATTGTACAATGATAGGAACACTGGTGGTCATGCTTAAAGTTTGAAGTTGTTTGTCACTTAAAGTAAAATATAAAAAAAAGATTCACCTCTGTTTGCTGAGGTTTGGACACAAATACAACTTGAGACATTAATACATGTATTGTTGAATGTTATGGTTGAATTTTTTTTTCCTGTATCTTTATAATTTATAAAAAGCTACCAATCAAAATAAAAACAAGCCAGTTATATATATAATATATAATATCTGAAAAGACACTCTCACATCTGGATAAGTTAGTGAGCTGCATCTGGACTACAGAAGATGAAGAGTTAACGAAATCAACTTTGTTGTGGCAATTACTTATTTTTAAGTGCATCTTTAAAGTCAGCAAGTCTCTCAAAATTTATTATGTTGGAGTTTTTATAAATACTACAAATATATGGATTGAGTTTCATTATCGAGTAAAGCTGGACTGTAGATCTGAGAAGAGTGAGCAGTAACATCTTCACCAACACTCAGCTGAAGTAAACACAAGAAGATGGCAGAAGTGACAGTTTCCCTCTGCCACACTGGTCTTACAGAGCATCCGTGGAAAATGGCAGGACTGCAACACGTGTGGAAATCGATTAAAATAGGTATTTGTTGTTCTTCAGAACAATCCCTGAATTAAAATTTAGCTCCTTCTCCCCCGCGCAAGATAGTCTCACGATAAAATCTGGATGTCAGATGCTTTTTTACAGTAATCTCTTGTTCTCTTAGCTCTGTGCTGGGTTGTGTTTTTTTCAACATAAGGAAAATATTTCTGATCTGTAAGTTTTAAACGTTCCCCATCTGGCTGCTAACTTGTTGCCTTGTTGTTGCCAAGCAGATAGTTACAAATTATTTGGTCAAAGCTTTGTAAATGCAGCAAAGCTGTCCTCGGTTCTCACATGGGCATCATATGCAGCAGTGTTTTCATGGTCCAGTGCAGTCTTCTCCAAACTAATCAGTGAAATGTGAGGGGGAATTGAAGTGGGCACAAAAAAAGAAGTGAGGACTGGAAAAAGTGAGTAAGAGGTGAAGGAGTTTGTCTCCAGAGGATTCACTGAAACTCTTCTGCTCCAGCCTAACCTTTCTGTTCCTGCTGCCATTTTAAAGAAACCTGAGTAAAGAAAAGAAGAAACCTCATGGAAGCTCTCAGCCCTTTGCTCAGTCTGTGTACTCTTACTATTCAACGGGAATATTTAAAAAAGATTTGGCATACTACACAGCCTCATGGGTACTGAGTTTAATCTATATGAAGGGGTGGATTCAGGAGGAAATAAAGCATTTGTTGAAAAAAAAAACTTTTTCTTGCCACATTACATGCTAAAGCTCGAAAATAAAATAATTTTATTAAGGTGACAAATTACAATTTGGGAAATGTTGGTCCAATTTCAAAAATAACAATAACACAATCTCCTGCATGGTCTGTTAGTGCTCAAAGTATGTGTTGAGGATGACTCTCAACTACTACCATGCCAAGTTCCAGCTCAATATCTGTAATATTTACTGGATTATTTACATTTTGGTTTTTTCGAAGGTTGATTAGCTGTGGCAGTCAACTTTAATTGTGTTGACTCTAAAAGGTAATGATTACTTTGAGTTTAATCCCAATTCTACCATATGTTTGTTCATTTACTGCTGACACGTGATGGTATTGTCTTCAAAATGTATTTAAACAAACACTAACTACATAAAGCAGCCATATAGCCAAACAAAGAAAATGTATTTCCTCTGAGAGATAAGCAAACTATGCCATCATAACAGTGTCAACATTTTAAAACTGCAACTTTTAATTTTACATTGATGAATAGGTTACAGAGCCTTAAACACCTATCATGGATAGTACTTAAACATTCTTAATTGAATTAATTTAAGTTAATTTTTATTCATTTCAATTCAGTTGATTTATATAGCACCAAGTCACAACAGAAGTCATCTCAGGGCACTGTATAGAGACATTTATATACATAAAAGTAAGTTAATGACGTTACCGTATTTTCCGACGTACACATCGCACCTGCATATAAGTCTCATCAGTCCAAATATGTCTAATTAAGTGGAAAAGTCCATAAATATGTCGCTTCGCATTATAAGTTGCATCTATTATGCATCACCGCTGACGCGTCACATTTATTACTCATCACCACTGACAACCCAAAAATGTGGACCGGTGTTGTGCCAAAAATCAATTGGCTGCCAAATGGCGGCCGCGGGAACGTGCACGAGAGGACTTTAACAGGAATTTAACAAGATTAACACTTAAAAACAATTATTTGCTTGCTCAAATTTATAGAAAAGGTGTGTCTCTGTCTAACTTTTTCTTAATAAATGCACTTTGACGGTCAAATCAGCTGCATTTAAAAACCCAATTTGCGGCCACGGGAGCGCGCAGAGGGACGAGTCGCTGTGCATTTCTTTGAAATTTAACAAGATAACCACCTAAAAACAATTATTTGTTTGCTCGACTTATATAGTAAATGTGTGTCTTAGTTGAACTTTTACTTAATAAATCCACTTCAATGGTCAAATTAGCTGCATTTTGGCAGGGCGGATCAGCAAAATGAAGCTGACTTGACGATTGCTCCAGGCGAGCTGGACGAAGGTGGCAGTCTGTGGCAAACTGACTGTGTCATTAATAACCACTTTTACCTATTACATAACACAACAGCATGCCATACAACTCAAGTGCATCTAGCAGCTGAAAATGGTAGTGTTCAATATTTTCAGTCAGAATGAATGAAAACGGTCATATCTCAGCCAAATAATGGTTTATAAATATGGGGGAAAATCCAAAAATACGTCACTTCATTGTATAAGTCGCAGGGCATGCAAATTATGCAAAAAAAAACACAACTTAAAGAGTGAAAAATACAGTCTGAGCAGCAGACTGCTTTGAGTCAATTTTGTTGCAGACTCTCATCTTGAACGAGCATAAAGGCAACAGTGGAAAAGAAAAATCCCCTTGTGAGGAAAAAACTCCACAAGAAGGTGTTCTATTGATGTTCTCCTTTTGACAAACTAACCAAAATCCTGTGCCAAGTTGATCTTCTTCTCTAGAAAGAAAGTACTAGAAAGTGCTATGTATTGTCATTGTATGTTTCTAAAAAATTATCAAACGAGTCCACTGAATTTAACCCATCACTCATGAGATACACCCAGATGGAGCAGCGGGCTGCTATGCAAGTGCCCGGGGAGCAGTTAAGGATTAGGTGTCTTGCTCAAGGACACCACGACATGTGGGCATGGCCGAGAGTTGAACCTGTGACTTTCTGGTCCCAAGTAGGCTGCCCTACCTCTACACCACAGTGGCCCCAGAGCAGCCCTCTACAACATGTGCTTCAGATTTAATGAGGAGCCTTTATATAAATCACTTTCTGACTGACTCACGTTTGTTACGCACACTGAGCACAACCTAAACGAACAAGTGCATGCAGAACTCTCTTTAGTTCCAAACGAGTCGTCCTATAAACAAATATATTATGTCATACATTCAGACAGATGACTTAACAACGTCTAATCACTCCCCTGCTACAAATTTACCACAAGGATCTGGTGGTTTTTCTGATGGTCTGTGAAGTAACTAAGACGAGGTCGCAAAGTCAAAGGTTAAAACCACTCCGGCTCCTACTGGGAGATTCGGTTTCCTATGGTTTGTTTGAGTGTGTGTGTGTGCGTGTGTGCATGTGTAGTTTGGTATAATGTTACATTTGTGGGGACCAATTTTCCAAAACATCCTACGTTGTGAGGACCAACTGCTCCTTGTGGGGACCAAATCCCAGCCCCCATAAGTATACGTCTCGTTGATGGGATAGGGGTTAGCTTTAGGACTAAGGTGTAAATTGCGGCTGGGTTAGGGTATGTACTGGTAATGGTTAGATTTAGGGTAAGGGTCAGGGTTAGGCTTCAGAAATGAATGGAAGTCAAAGATTTCTGTCATCTGTGATCTACTCTGTGTAATCATCGTTACATGGGAACCTCACGATGATCATATGTGATGTTGTAGGAAACAAAAGACAGAAACACATGTGATCCAGTTTCCAAAAACAGGAAGTGTTACATCATTTCTACTTGGCCAGTCTAACACCATCCTGTCTCTGAAAACTGAGAAAAGGGTCGAGGTTGTTTTCACTTAGCAAATCAATACAAACTTGATGACATGTGCAGCTGGTCTTCTGTCTGACGTTTGTTCATGGGGGAAATGGGTGAGTCTTTTTATTATCAGTCTTTCATGGGGTTTTACCAAGTTTTCACGTTTTCTTAACCCATTTCCTTTATCTGTCTTTGCTTCAGCTCAGTCGATTGATCTGAAATTCTACTCATCCGTTCGTCAACATAAACCTTTTGTTTCTGTGAGAGCTGGAGACAGCTTGACTCTGCAATGTTTCTATGAAGACATCGTTCGTGCTCAATTTTATTGGTACAAACAAAACGTGGGGCAGGAACTGAAACTCATTTCCACCTTTTTATAAGTTTGAAAGAAATTGAACTTTTCATAATGAATTCAACCATAATCCACGCTTCACGCTGGACACTGAAACAGGTAAAAACCACCTGAAGATATCTAATGTGCACATTTCAGATTCAGCTACTTATTACTGTGCAAGTAGTTACCTATACAGGCTGGAGTTTGCAGAAGGAACTAAAGTGAGTGTAGAAGGTTCAGGTTTTAAGATTCAGACTTTGGTCCATCAGTCAGCATCTGAGATGGTCCATACTGGAGGTTCTGTAACTCTGAACTGTATGGTTCAAAAGGGGAGCTGTGATGGAGAACACAGAGTGTACTGGTTCAGAAACTTTCACAAATCTCATCCAGGACTCATTTATACCCAAAGAGGCATGAATGATCAGTGTAGGAGGAACCACAATACACAAACACACACCTGTGTGTCCATCCTTTCTATAAAA
Organism: Nematolebias whitei; assembly: GCF_014905685.2. Classification (NCBI taxonomy): domain Eukaryota; kingdom Metazoa; phylum Chordata; class Actinopteri; order Cyprinodontiformes; family Rivulidae; genus Nematolebias; species Nematolebias whitei. The sequence continues at coordinate 37,329,561 of NC_056508.1, read as the reverse complement.
ACCCTGGATGTGTCCCATGCTGGGACCTACTACTGGGCTGTTGTCTCATATGGACACATCCTGTTTGGAAATGGGACCAAACTGGGCTTCAACTGTGAGTTACAGCTGGGGGTTGAAAGATATTTTAAGATAATAAGTGAGAACTGTAATTTTTTTCTTTAAATCTCCAGAAATTAGGTTTTATAGTTCTAATGTGTTCTACAAAGAATTAAAAGTATATGTGATTCTACTTAGAGTACAAAATGTTTCATCTGGTAAAGAAATTATTTTTCGGTCACTAAGCACTTCTTCAGTGTTGTGTTTTATTAAAATATGCTGAACTGCTGCAAAGGGACATCATTCATCTTGGAGTTTTGAGAATTAAAACTGTGTCATTTTATTTAAAATTTTCAGTTTCAACAAAATCATGCTTTGTTTTTTTAATGAGTTTATGTCAAATTAAATAAATTAAATCAATAGATCTCATTCACTTGTTTTAAAGTTCTGGAAGGCAAGTGACTGTGTGTGTTTACCATGAATCTGCTGTTGATTCACAGCAGTCACCTCCATCACAGGAGTTTATGGCAATACCATACCATACCATACCATACCAATTTATTTATATAGCACTTAAAACAGCAACAAGGCCAACCAAAGTGCTGTACAAAAGAACCAAACATGCACAGCAGACAGGAAAACATAAAATAGAAATACATATACAAATAGCAGCAGAAGCTAACTAAAATGGCCAACAGAGTAGAGAACAGACCGGACCAAAACAAATCACACCGGCAATAGTCATTTATGCTAAAGGCAGGGACTTCCCAGTACTGATTTGTTGTTGTGCCAATTCCCATCACATGTGCTGGAGGAGCTATTAACCCTATAGAGGTAGATCTCTGTTAGAATATTTGTTGGCCCTGTTTGTCTTTAATCAAGGCAATGTACTTCCATATTGTAAATTTGGAGAAGGTCTTTGGTATACCAGTCAGATCTATGAACTTGGTAAACAATGGAACTGGGAGGTGTCCTCGGAAGAAACTATGTCAGACCGCCAAATTCAGTTTAAGCTGAGGATGGGGAAACCACGCCCAGTCACTTACAGAAACCCCCCAAAACACTGATTGTAATCTGTTTATTAGCATTCTATCCCACTTGATGGGTAAGAGAATTGTCAGGATTAAAACTGTCAACCTCTCTGCAGTAAGACTAAAATTACTCACTTCCACGTGCATTCTTCCTACTTAACATGTTTCTCAGGTCAAACCTGTCTCAGGGAGCCCTTTATGCCCTCCTGTTGACCTCCCTCTAACCCCCCCCCCCCCCCCCCCAACTTATTGATAATCATCCTGAATTTGTGGTCAGGCGCATACTGGATGTAAGATGCCGAGGCTGAGGGTTTCAATATCTTGTCGACTGGGAGGGTTACGAGCCAGAAGAGAGGTCTTGGATTCCCAGATTGTTCATCCTAGATCCCAGTCTGATCACCACTTTTTTCAGAGCCCACCCTAAAAAACGTTTAAAGTCTCCGAGAGGTGATTCTTGAGAAGGGGGGTACTGTAGGGTTTCCAGCTCTTCCTGCAGGTTCCTGAGTCCAAAGGCGGAGTTAACTACCCACAGCTGAGAGTCATCCCAGTAGCGAGAGCCAGGACTATAAGAAGCTGCTGAAGAACTTCCTTCCCTACAATTACTTTCTGGTATTTCTGCTTTTGGCCTCCTTGTGTTAATCCTCCTGAGTAAGTTAATCTTACCTTGTTGTTCTCCTCGTCTTCTCACAGAACCTAGTTCCTGAGCCTCCTGTCCTGGACCTCCCTAGCTGTCCTTGAATCATTGACCCTGTACCTACCTATGAGTTACAGTACTAACCTTCCTTGTGGATCTTCTCCAGCTGCTCCTACGCCTTCAAACCACTTGCCTCCATGCACCACCTGTGCTCTTTCCACTGAAACCTTCTCTACCCTGGAACCCCCAGCCTTCCTCTCTATGCGACCACCCTACCAACATCCTGTAAGATATCTTCAACCTGCATTATCTAATTGCTCTATGCAGCTTATGACCTCTTTCCTTCCTTTCCAGGGTTTCCAGGACGTGCCCACTGTATACATTTCATAATTTCAATGTAAATAAATCACTTTATATTCTAAAGGGTTTTGAGTCTGTTATACTCGGCATGTTCACTCTGGGTAAACTCCACCATTATGATAACCTCTTTGCACTATTTAGGGTATTGCCTGGCTCTGAGGAGTCAAGGAGAAATAATTCTTTGGTGTGTTCTTTATCCAAGAGACATGAAGATTTGAATTCAATTCAATTCAATGCAATAATACTTTATTAATCCCAAAGGGAAATTATTTTGTTGTTGTAACTCGTTATCCTAATTTCATTAAGAGATGTTATACATACTGATGGCTGTAGACAGGAAGGATCTCTTGTAAAGGTCCATCCCATAGTGGATCCTAAGAAACTGGCTGCAGATGCCGTCCGATCCGTCCACCCAGACTCTGCTGGCCTCTCGGTTCCCCTGGACTGTAGGACCGCTTGAATGCTGGGCAGAACTCCTCCCAGAGCGATGGCCACTCCTCCCAGCAGTCTGCCGAGCTCCTCACAGCCGCGGACAGCCAACTGCAGGTGCCGAGGGATGACCCCGTCTATCCGCTGTCGTGAGCTGCGTCTCTTGCCAGCTCCAGGACCCCAGCGATCAGGCACCCTAGTACAGCCGGCCGGTAGATGAGAATGCGTCCACAGAACATCCTTTTCAACTCATTTGAGAGTTGGAGCCATAGTTGAGATATTATTTGAGCTTTTGAGATGTTATTCAGCTGCTGTTGTTGTAGAAAACTGCCTTGTTGCCATGGTTACGCATCATAACAAATGTCCAAAACCAAAAAAGTTTCAGTAAAAATCCTTCCGGCTGCACAGCATCTGAAACCAGAGGAAACAATCATCCAAAAAATGTGATTTACATCCAGAAAACCAGGAATTAAAGTTTCCAAAGGCAAAATCTCAGAATGAAAGTAACAGAGCTGCTCCAACATGCAGCCACCTTGAGTGGCGCAATTCTAGAACCTAAATAAAGCTCAGTGTCTTTTTGAGTAGAGCAATGGGCTCATGAGGCTCCCACTCATATGGGTTCTCCATCCATCCTTTCTTACCAATACAAATACTAAATAAATAATAAATTTCACTTGAAACATTTCCTTACTGAGGAGTAGTCTACGGTGTCTACAGTCTGTTGTTAGCCATCAAAGCAAGGCTCTATTTACTTCTGGTTACCGACATCACTTCTTATTAATGTGCATGTGAATATCTCAGCTCAACTCTTCAACTCAGTGGCATGACATTTTTTTTTCTCAATACCTTGCTTTGCCAAAAAAAAAAAGCATTCACAATGATTACAAAAATTTACACACAAGCACTTTAACGTCTGCCTCAGATGGTTCCAGTCTAGCAGAGAACTGGAGTGAGGAGCAAAGGAGGCACTTCAGGTATGAGATTGATAAGGTTACTTGAATGAAAACTGCAATTTGCATTGGGAATTGTAAGAAGTGACTGTAGGTAAAACAGGGTTTTCCCAGTGAGAGTTTTGTAAATAAACAGAAACCAGTGACTTTTTCTGTGAGAAAGAAGAAATCATCATCATTATACCCTCAGTAATAAATCTGTGTTTTGCTCTTGTTACTGTTGTTTAACTCACCAGGTTGCACACTAATATGAGCACAGCTTACTTTTTACACACATCGACCAGTCCAGGTCTGTTCCTACCTCACTCTGTGGTACAAGGTTCTTTCTTTATTGTCATTCGCATCACATGTGGTACATGAGGTGGAACGAAAAAATGTCCCAGTCACACCCAACATAAGCAAAAATATAAAGTATGAAAATAGAAACAGTATGCAAGGATCTACACTCAACAACAATAATGTAATATAATATGGTGTATTAAACAGAAGCCTGAACATACAAAGGCACACCAGAGGTGGGTTGTCTTCAATTCCCCTCACTGCCTCGGTGTGTGAGATCCACTGCACAATCTAAGTCCTAGACTGTTGCATGTTGTGAAAGAGGCAAGCAACTTAGTAAGCAAAGTAGTAAATGAAAATGTGAGCTTCAAAAGTAAAAATATCTATTTATGTTATGTGCTGTTTATGAAATGTAATTAGACAACATGACATTGTGTCGCTAGCATTAAATAAATCAGGGAGAGCTTCTTGTTTGCAGGACAGGCTTGTTTTAGTCTGCTCGTTCTCTCTTTAGGCTTTTTACTTATTTACATTTACTTCCCATTCATCAACACTTTGCCACTCACATATTGATATCAAATTAAATATTCTGTTTTGTTTACCATACATTTATCCACCTGTCATTTTGAGTTTAATGTTTGTTTTATGAAGCACTTATGAGGCTGAGAGAGGCTCAGATTAAAAATGAGCTTGGAGCAGAGTTGTGGTTTTTAAAAAAGTTTCTGAAGAACAAAATCGAGGTCAGATGTATTAGATAAACTTCTACGGTTCTGGAATGTTGAACACCTACAATAATGACCTCATTATATTAGATGCTTTTTTTTATTTTTTCTAGTTTATTTGTAGTTTTGATTTTCTTTAACTACCAGTAAGTACATGAAAAATAATTATTTTTTGTGAGAATAAAAGCTGGAATTGTGTGTTGGTTTTCAGGGGTTTTCTTTGTACAATTAATAAAACACAGAGAAGAATATGAGGCGACAGTTCGGTGGTTTTACTGTAAAACGACAGGAACAAAACAAGCTGCATGTCAGATGTAACCACATGCACATCCTGTCAGGACGGACGAGGGGTACGGGCTCACAAAACCACCCGGGGCTGAGGTCAACGTAAGCAGGCTCTAATCAGAGAACTCTGCCGCAAGAAGTTGGGTTTTTTTTTCAATTTGGACTTGATTCATAAAGAGCAACAACAGTAGTTTTTAATTCTTTTGTAAAATTATCTAACTGGTATCCTAAAATATTTTTTTCTTTTATTATGTAACTGATTAAGTGTGTCAAGGGTATGTGTATATTTTGCACTCACCATGCTCCATAATTTTACTTGATTAATGTATGTATGCAATGTTTCTATACTGTTGTTGGGAATGATATTAAATGTTCCATGATACTTCTTCTATGTAATAATCAGTCTTCATGTGACTAGTCAGTAAACGGACATACTATAAGAGATAGTTCTATTATCCACAAGTTTTGATTGATATGATTACAGTGGTGTGGTTCCAGAGCCCTTGGGAGCTGCATGGCTTCCCATATACTTCATTGCTTCTGTCTTCAGCTGGGTTCTGATAACAGCTCGACAAGGTGGAGAGTGGCTGGAGGCAAAGCTCTGTCCTCATAAGGTTCAAGAGTTGTTGGTGGGTTAGGTTTAGGGTGAGGGTCAGGGATATAGAAATTAATGGAAGTCAATCCAAAGTCCCCAAAAAGTATGTTTACAAGAATGCATGTGTGTGTGTATTTATTCACTTCAGCTCTCCATAAAAGTCACTCCCCTCCTTCTAACCACCAGCCTAATATCCGGTGTGCTCTGGTATGTTGGTTTGTTGGTTCACAGATGTTTGTTTTTGCCTTTTTTATAATAACAATTTCCTCTTTTTTTTTTTTTTTCTTTATTACTTCAACCCATTTTTGTGTAATTTTCTTCATGCCTTCTAAAATCTCTTTCACAGTTTTTCACCTGCATTGTGTTTGTATCTTCTTTGTTTCAATCCACGGATGTTTCTTTTCTTTTTAATAAATCTGTTCACGCACCCACTTGTGCACTCAATCCATCATCCAAAGCTTCTCTCAGATCCCCTAACGACAGTCAAATGAAAATAAGCAGCAAAGTGAAAGCAGATTACACTCCACCTCTTCAACTGTGTGGCATGAAGAGAACGAGAACAAGAGCCGGACCACTTTTAAAGGATTAGCCTTTTAAACCCCTTAAAGAAAGAAAAGGATACTTTTTTCAATTTTAAAGGATTACTTCCTGGCTCAAAAACTGGATAGTGGCCAGAAGGAAAAGAAAATATCTGCCCAACAACTTCAACAAGAATCTCTTATTTCACTTTAGAGTCATGGTTGCATTTTCCCTCTTTAATTGTTGGAGATCGTTGAGAACATCTCAATAATGGAAACATTTGCTGTGTTTTATGGACCTGTTTGCCTGTGTGTAAATCCACCTAAAATATTTGTAGCATCAAATTTATATGGAGGTAGCACAAAACACGATCTTTTAACATCTAGCCCGCACTTATCTACAGCACACAGTCTTGTTAGATTTATCTACCTGGATAGTTGAGCATGCATCAGGACATTCAGAAGTGTAAATTTTTTACTTTGTAATAAATGTTTGTTAAATGAATTCATTATTCGCAGAGCTCGCAAACTCACCCTGCAGCTTTTGAGCTGAGAACTTTGCAAGAACTCTATCTGAAGCTCACCTCAGTGTAATAATTCTCCTAGAAACCCCAAAATGTAGAGATTATAATGTAGCTTTGTATAAAAGTTAATGGGAGTGGTGGAAGTGTTTTAACTGTTACCTGCTGAATTACTGTATTTATCAGTTCCTGGTGTTAAAACCGCTCAGTTTGGACAAAGTGAAGCTCTCTGAGCATCTGCTTGTTCTTCAAGTTTGATATTTTTTATGAAGTTCCTTCACTTTTACATTTTTATTTGAAGTGCAGTTTAACCAGTCTTTGTTTAAAGCTGTAAACACAAGGTTCAAGGTTCTTTATTGTCATTCGCATCACATGTGGCACATGAGGTGCAACAAAATTGCATACTCAAGGTCCCATTTACACCCAAAAATAGCAAGAAAAAAAGTATAAAAAGAAACAGTAAATACAGCACGTTAAACTGCAGCCTGAACATGAATCTGTAGTGAGCAGAAGGGTATGAAGCATAAAGGCAAGAAATCAGCAGCATAGATAATCAACAGCATAGATAAGTCACATATCACAATTAAAGTGGGATTATTAAGTGATTTTTTTATTTATTTTTACGGTTACTTTCCTGGTTAGAGATTCATGAGTCTAATAGTTCTACACTTACTTTTCCTCAACCTCCTTCCTGAGGGGAGCGGGGCAAAAAGTGTGTGTGCTGGGTGAGTGGGGTCCTTCATGATGCAGGTGGCCCTCTTCCTGTATCTAGAAGTGTAGACGTCTGTGATGGTGGGGAGGCTGACTCCAACATTCTTCTGTGCAGCCTTCACCACTCTCTGCAAAGCTTTTCTTTCTGCAGCTGTGCAGCCTCCATGCCACACGTTGATGCTGGAGCACAGGATGCTCTCCACTGCACACCTGTAGAAGGAGGTGAGGACTGAGTTCCCCAGACCAGCTTGCCTCAGCCACCTGAGGAAGTAGTCTCTGACGAGCTTTCACCTACTCAGGCTGATTACCATTAGCAAGGTTGAATCAGGTTCTCCGGAAAGATTCTTCTTCTTACGTCCTATCCAATCTGTGCAGAGGATCTGACTCCTTGAGTACGACCTGGATCACTGAACATGCATCAGGACATAATGTAGTTTTTATTATCAACAGGATCTGCAAGTTTCAGCCTTATCTTGCTTAGCTGGGGTTATTAACACATCAACAAGAAACCAAGAAATTATTGCTGTTTTTTTTACACAAGTTTACACTTGTGAGTTGTTTATTTTTTGTTTATTTGTTTGATTTTTGAGGGCACGCTTCACTCAAAGTCATACTTGTTTTAACAAATCTCAGGAATCTTCTTGGAAACCAAGACCTATATCACTAGAAACTTTAAGTAACTGACTTCAGAATAATCTGCAGAAGTGCCATGAAGGGATGAAAACATCTGAAACAGGGTCTAAAGACACTGATTTGTCACGGGCTTTAGATGTAGAAAGATGTTCAAAAACTAATTTTATACCTGTTCTTGTTATTGACTTAACTTTTTTTTTCTTTTCAACAGTTTCCACTTAATTGTATTTTGTTAATTAAAAGCAAAAAATATATAGTAATCTGACTTTATGACCTTATGTTTAACTAAAATAAAATTAATGAATTAACCTAACTACTTCAAATCACTTCAGATTGACAAAAAGTTACACTTTTCTGTGTTAGTTTGACAAAGCAAACATTCTTTCTATGAACTTATTTTGCATTTTTTTCACTCAACATATATAAATTATGTTAGTTTAACAACTAAAATTTGCTTTCCATCAACTGATAAGTTTTTTAATTCAACTAATTATTTTTCTAGTTAACTAAATTCAAGTTTGTCGACAGTTCCCACACAAATGAAGTAAGTCGGTCTAATGTAATTTGTTATCTTCTTTAACACCATGTACCAAGATAATGTTTGTTGTGATATTTTATACAGTTGGTATTATGTGTCTATGTTACAGGAAAATGTGATTACCTAGTAAAGAAATAAATAAAAGGTTTTAGCAGGATCAAAACAGTAAAAAAGATATTCTGTGTGGCAATGACCTTGTTTTTATAGTGCAGCTTTGTTCATACTAACCAAACAGAAAACACTGATCCCTGTCTGAAACAAGTGAATCTGGATCAAGTTAATTTATTTCCAAGAAAGCACTTTCTGAAATAAACACGATGTTGTTTCAAAATGTGCTTCTTTGTCACAGCCACGTTAGCAGCAGAGCTCTCTGAGATTATCAGCAAAGACAAAATCAGAAAAAAGGAGGAAAATAGTAGAAATGTTGGATATGAAGAACATAGTGAAAATGAAGTAGACATCCAATCTCCAGTAAGGAGATAGAGGGTGCAGGCCCTCAGAGGAGGAGGAACTGATGTTGTAACAAAAGCAGCAGGAAGATCTGGGAACATCTTGAAGGAAGGCTCTGCTGAAGCACCTTCCTCATTAATTACTGCAGGAGAATACACCAGGGAGTTTGGCTTTAAATATAGAAAAAAATACCCCACTCCCACAATTAGTTTTAGACACCAAACCTCAAATTAAAGGCAAAGAAACGGACCGATTTAATCAAAACTCTGTAATGTCTCCACCACTGTGGGTCAGGATTATGCTGGAGTAGTTTTTCCAACAAAAGAAGGTAAAAAAAGGTGGAGGAAGGAATGTTTGAGATGTTTAAAAAAAAAACAGAGGAAGAGGATGTACAGTGAAAAGAATGAAGGGGAAGCCTGAAGGACAAAAGCAAAGGAGTAAAATGGATTAAAGTAGAATGAAAATCAAAAGGAGGCCTCTTGGTCTCCATGGAGGTAAATATTGAGAATCTCATGACATGAGGCCCCCTGGAAAGCGTCCCACTTTTTTTTTTTGTCCTCTGCTTTCCTTTTTCTTTATCCTTTTCTTTATTCCACCCCAGCTCTTCTCATCCTTATGCTGTTTCCATCTGTGCCCCTCTCAGCTGACCCTCTTTGTCCCCCTCAAATCCTTCCAGCTTTCTCCCAACGAGCCACACACGTATGAATTAATCCACCAAATTTACACAAGAAAGGGTTATTTTATTCTCTCAAGATTTTATAGTGCAGATCAAAATCTGGCTTTAATCATTAAACTGTATTTATGTCTGCCTTTTGATTCTGTAAATGAGAACATAATGCGTGCCATTGATATAAATGTACAGCGTTATAGCTGCTGTGATAGTCATGAACTGATTTCTGCTGCATTAGATGGAGAGGAGCTGTTTCCAGTTCTACAGAGCAGAATTGTTCTAGAAACAGCTTCTGTTCTTGAATTGCTGCTTTGCTGCATCTTAAACGTTCTCTAACAACACACAGCTTGAATACTGAGATTTGAACAACTACATGAAGTTTTATTGATTTAATGAACCCATGATTAGACACTAATATGATCTGGGAATGCATTAAATTAGAGAAAAACACAAGAAAAAAATATATATATATTTAATGAATAATTTTAGAAAGGAGAAAAAGGGGTTTAGTTTAACAGGAATTTAAATTCGCCATCAAGTAATTTTATATCTAACTCTAAACTGTCCCACACAAGAAGCTATATGCTTCTATTAGCTTGATAAAAATGGACCCGCTTGCTGCTGCTCAAGTGATGATAAGATCAAGGTTGGCCTCTGCACAGTTTTTATTCTTTTTATGGTCAAATCTCTGTGATTGTTTATGTATAAACAAGACAATGAGATCATCGTAAGATGGTAAGAAAGTATAGTCGAATTAGAGAGGAGCAAGTAGGAGAGAGAGATACTGGCAGGGGGATCCCAGAATTAAAAAAAGGATAATCAAGGACGTCACTCCAAACCAGATGTGTTTATTTTTCTGCGTAATGAAACAAAGTGTAATCACTGGATATTCACCTACAACAGATTAACTTTGAGAAGCAACTTCAAAATGCCTGACACAGCCAACTGACCTTAAAACAACTCAACTGGTTTTACAGGTTTTACAATAAAATTTGATGTGGTAGCAGTGGTGGAGAAAGTACTCAAACACTGTACTTAAGTACAGTAATGAAGTACTTGTACTTAGTTACATCCCACCACTGTGTGGTAGTAGCTGAGAGTCACCGCCAACACACACTCTGAGCATGAGATTTTGCATAACATTTTCAAGGTGTGAACAAAACAGCTACAGCACTGTCATGTCTCAGCTTGACACTGGCATGAAACCTGGAAGAGAGCAGGGAATATTTCAAAGCATGCAAGGCTTTTATTTATTTATTTTCTTTAATCGCATAAAATTGATCAGAGTTTAGGTGTGCAGGTTTCAATTAATTCTAATATAATAATAATAATAATAATGTATTGTCATCGTGGCGAAATTGGTTCTCTGCATTTAACTCATTCACCACCAGGTGGAGCAGTGGGCGGCCTTTGGAGGCGCCCAGGGAGCAACTGGGGATGGGGTGTCCTGCTCAGAGACACCACAATTTGGTAGAATTTCTATATATTAAGTATTTGTACAACATTTGTAAATACATTTTCACATTTATTTAAATGGCTCTTACATAATGAAAACTTACAATACATATCCTATAGGGGTCGAGATGGGGTAGAGGTAGGTCAGCTGACCTGGGACCAGAAAGTGGTTCGACTCCCAGCCATCCACATGTTCGGTTTGTTCAGGTCTCTCTTGTAAATGAGTCCCCAAGGCTCAATGGGATTAACCTGTATAAATAAAGGTTGAATGTTGTGGTGTCTTTGAGCAAGACACCCAATGCCCAATTGCTCCCCAGGCACCTGCATAGCTGCCCACTGCTCCACCTGGGTGCATCCCTGGTGTGACGGGTTAAATGCAGAGACTATGGGAACATACAATGATGACGATCTCAGACTTCCCTTCCCTAAATTTATCATGAAAACTTTCAACTTGGACACAAAAATTCTTGTCTGACAAATGTTTTCTTTGTGTCAACAAGTGTTTAATTGTGTCACTTTACATTACGACCCACACTGAGACACGAACACATGCACAGATAAATGTGAAGGATTCTCACACGCTTACACTTTCAGTTCAGGCTCTCAACCTTTCCTGTCATGTTACCAACACAAACACTCCTCCTCAGAGTGGCTGCAATCTATAACCTGCAGCACACACACACACACACACACACACACACACACACACACCCTTTGTCTCACTCGTTTCACAACTGAACCCTTCTTTTGTCTGGTGTGTGTTTGTGTATTTTAACCATTCTCTAGCCTGCTGGGTGACAAATCGCTCTGCCAAAGAGGCAATCTGTCAGTTTCACACACACAGACACACTCTCCCAGGTCCTCTGCTTGTAATGAAGATTAAATATCACAGTAGCTCCAATCTGATTCTTGTCCTGAATTCTTGTTCAAACTTGCACCTGATACACAGATCACAGAAAGAATGCATGTTAAAAATGATCCTGACCAGACTCGTATATGTGTGAGTGAACGAGGATGATGATAATGTGCGCATTTGCTGTAGCTGGACCAGAGCTCTGTGATTTGGTTCGCTCAGCAGGAAGTCTGTTGTCGTAGTGAGAATTCCCATGGATCCACTCTGAAGGGAAAATCCAGATAAGACCTACTTTCACAACTCAGACTGAAAGAGCAACTGCTGAGAACTGACGTCAGTACTCTTTAGGTATTATAGTAGTTTTTTTCCCTACTAGTGCAAGATTTTTTTTTTTGTTTGTTTGTTTGTTTTCTAGAGTTACAAAAAATACAAATTAAAATAACAATAAGAAAGTAGTAACAAAGTTACAACAGGTCCTCTAGATGGTTTCTTTTTGTTGAAACGTTTCGTCTTTCATCCAAAGGACTTCATCAGATCATCAGTACCATACCATACCATTTTATTTATAGAGCACTTAAAACAGCTACAAGGCCAACCAAAGTGCTATACAGACAGAACAACAGACAACACATGAAGCAATATACAAAATGAAGTAGATCAAAAATATAGACATAAAAACGATGCAGATAATAAATATGAAGACAAACCAGTGTGGAGCGTACAGGTTCAAAACACAGATCATCTGGTGTTGAAAGCTACTGAACAGTAGTGAGTTTTTAAATGGGATTTGAAAAAACCGAGAGGGAGGGGGCCTGTCTGACAAGCAGAGGTAACTCGTTCCAAAGTCTTGGTCCTGCTACAGAGAAAGCCCTGTCACCTCTGCGCTTAACACGAGATCCTGGAACTGTGAGGAGCAACTGGTCTGCTGAGAACTGCAGTAAGAAAGTTGTTATACCAGAAGGTACTGTAAATGAAAGGAACAGAAAGAATAGTAAAGACACGGTTTGTTTCTGAGTGTTGGATCCAGCATCACACTGATTGTGTGCTGCGTGTATTGACGGTCCTAATTTTCATTTTCACTGTCACGTTAACAGACTAAATGATGCAAACTCCATGCATGACTCGTACATTTTAGCCACAACTCAAAGCAGGACACATGTTTTATTTTGATTTAAACCTTTATTTTACCAGGAAAGAAACAAGAAACAAGCCATTACGTAAACAGCAACAGTTTTATTATCAATAATAGTAATATTAAATAAAATACTTACAACAAAACATCTGGTAATAAGACATAAAATACAATGCAAGTAAAAACAAAACAATTTAAGACACTTAAACGTTACAGGTGCAAGATGTGGTTAAAACTGCTGATAGTTTATGTGTGCAACCTATTCAAGGCAGCAGTTTGTTGCAAAAGTTGGGATTATTTTCTTTTGATTTGGCGATAAAGACATCTGTACTGGCAGAAACCAGATGTGAGTTATGGAGACGTAGACAGAATAAAATGAATAATTTGTAACTTCTTTCCTTCCAGGAACTATAATTAAAAAGACATGCAACTACACAGAAATATTTAGACATTAGCAAAGTTCTTCATTTAAAATTAAGGTTATTTATCATAAACAAATCTAAAAAGTTAGTACTTTAACAAATTAATTTAGTTCATGCTATTGTTTCTCAAGCTGGCATGTAATTTTCAACTCATTTTGGAACACCAAAGTTCATGCTCCATAATCCAGGTACAAATCCAACAAAGTTCATTCAGGTCATCTGGACGGTTTCTTTTTTTGAAAAAGAAAAAGCATCCAGATGACCTGACTGAACTTTGTTGGATTTGTACCTGGATTATTGAGCATGAACTTAGGTGTTTTGAACAATTTTGACATGGTCTGCCTTAGAGGAGTTGAACCATCGTATCACCAGCAAATTGTTTTATTTTGGGGTTTTTTTCTACTATGGGAGTTGGTGCTTGTGGGACTCCAGTTTAATTGTGGCTCCTTGGACTGAAGAAGTCCTTTGGATGAAGGACGAAGCATCTCAGCCAAAAAAAAGAAACCGTCCAGATCAATTTGGAACCGTTTTAAACATATTTTCTGTTTATTCTCTTATTTTTTTATTGTTTCCTCGGAAGTGAATGGTGACTAATTGAAATGTGTATTTTTTTTAATCTACCAGACCTTTCTGAGGATCGTTCTGCTGTTTGATCAGCTGCAGTCCGTTCCCACATAGTCTGTATTTAGTATCCACAGAGCAGCTCCTGGTCATACATCTTAATGACATTACATATTTCCCTCCTCCCTCTGGCTTTTGTGGTTTTGAAAGAGGGTCTTGTCATGGTCAGAGAGGCTAAATGAGTTTGTCCTAAAGTCCTGAACTTCTGGGTGCAACATCTTTCAAAGCTGGTACGTGGTTTTCTGAATTTAGCGGCTGTTTGACTTTAAGCGCCTACCAGCATTTGCAAATACACAACCCTGGAGAAGGGCAGAAATCTCCCAGAAGGTTTATTTGTGTTAGAGAGGAGCAGAAGAATCTCACTGTTCTTTTTATAAGTCCAGTGAACTCTGATGGGTTTGGAATTTACACCGAAAAAATACTGTGATCTTTCCATCCCTGTCCTACCAACAGTTACACACAATAACAAACCTGTGTTTTTTTTCTTTCCTCCGACATAAATGAAAATATGTTTTTTTCTCCTGTACTTTGAGGCGGTGAAACAAACTCCAGACCCACATTCTCATTTACAATCAGACCATCAGCAGCACCGCATTCTGCTCTGACCCCACAAATGGGACACATTTTATAGGGAGGAGGTGTATCGAGCGGGGGTTAATGAGGCAATGTCAGATCATTTTAACGTCACTCACATTTTTTAAAACAGGATCATTTCTTCCTGGATATTTTGAAAGCTTTAAAAGCTGCTTTGTGGGATTTCTAAGCAACATATTAAATTGATGTTTTTTAAGCTCACACCTCAGGAGGTAAAAAGCTTTTGAAAGACTTTTGTAGCCACTATCGTTCCAAATTGTGTTGGTTTTCATATGTTTTATAGTGGTTGTTTTAGTGTAGTTTAATTTGATCATGGTATGGTTTCCTCTCAGTGTTGTCTTGTGCACCTTTTTATAATTTCTGATTAGCTCACTGGTCAGACCTCTTGAATAAAGAGTCACTGGTCTTCAGTGCTCGTGCTCTGTTAATGTTTTTTTGTTCACCCCATGTCAAGCCCCATAGTCTTAATGACATCCCTCATCTTATCCACAAAGTCCATGGAGTTCTGTTTGTGATGTTCTGAGCTGCCAACTAAACGGCTAAATATGTGTTTTTAAATATCAGTTTAACTGATCGCATCAACTCAGTGGATAAGTTCACACGACAAGATGTAAAAGATGGCAGGTTGGCGTTCTTGGACTGTGAGGTCTCGGTCTTTGATGGAGGACATTTGGAAACTGATGCGTACCACAAACCCACGCACACAGACCAGTATTTGCATGTGACTCTCATCACCCTCTGGAGCACGAGTCATCAGGACTCTGTACCACAGAGCAGACAGCATCTCCACTAACTCAGGAGCCAGGCAGAAGGAGAAACCCCACACAAGACAGGCTCTAGAGCAATGTGGATATCCTAACTGGGCCTTCCTGAAAGCAGAGAAGAAACCCAAACAGGACTCCAGTCAGCCATCAGGTGAAAAAGAGGAACCCAGACCAGTGGTCATTCTCATAGTGGATCAACCAGTTTGCTGGAAACATCCAGAACTAGTTGTTCACATATAAAACAAGGACCATCCGCCTAATGACTTATCGTAGCACCCTGATGGCTGCTTGTTATTCACAGAGAGCTGAGTGATACTAGCAATAACAGCATTGTAAGAGGGGGACAGTTGAACACGGAGGCCTCCACTCCTGTTTAATGATGGGTGAGTTCTCTTCACAAAGATGGCCTCCTTTACTCCTCCCTCAAACCAATGTTCCTTTCTATCAAGGATGTGAATATCTTCATCCCTGAAAGAGTGACCGCTGGCCTGGAGATGAGTGTAGACCACAGAGTCCTGGCCCTGATGGTGTTGATCTTCTGTGCTGGTCCATCCTTTTGGCCAGTGGCTGTTTAGTTTCCCCGATGTAAGACTGATCACATCCTGTCACTGAACAACATACACAACATTACTCTGTTTGTGCCGGGGGACTGGATCTTTGGGATGAACCAGTCTTTGCCGTAATGTATTTTGGGGTTTAAAAGCCACTGGGACGTTATGTTTAGAAAATAAATGTCTCAGTTTCTCTGATACTCCCTCAACATATGCAAAGGTGCTGCTTATAAGACTGGGTTTGTTGCAGCGTCTCAGACTGAAGAAGTCTTTTGGATAAAATAAAATGTTTCAACAAAGAAGAATCTGTCCAGAGGACCTGACTCAACCTTATAGCTACAATTTTACCAGTTCATCTTTCTGGTTAAATCATAAAACTTTCCCATATTGAAGCTCAGATTAACAGCGTTTTTAATCTTCTTTGATATTTTGGAATTTCAACTATTAGAAGAATTCATTTATTCTAATAGATTAAAATAACTTGTTTTTGTGTTTGTTTTTACAGTAGGTTAGCGTTGTTTTTGTTTTGTAACAAACAGTTTTCTTGCTTCCATTAATATATTTGTATTCCTTTATATCTGTTATTAAATTACTCTGTGTTACCAAGTCTTACATCATCTATTAGAATAAGATTTAAAAGAAGGAGTTGACATAAAGGAAGTGGATAAAAAAAAGAGTATGAGACATAAAACAAAGGTCCAGATGAATTTGGGGGAGATGAATTACTTGTGATGAAATGTGGAACCTGCACCTCCCTGTGGGAGTCGTACAAACAGGCTACCCAATGCTCCCACCGTCCACATCTTCCTCCAAACTGCTTCACTTCCTCTGATTTATCATCCTATCATCCATCTTTTCCACAGCAGACGAGGAGCAGAGGGAACGGACACAGAAACAAAACTGTGGAGGTTTGAGTCTATGTAATATACGGTGCTGGTAAAGAGGAAAATGAAGAGAAGGGATGACGATTGTTGAATCTTTGAGGAAGATTTCATGGCAGAAGCACAATAAGAAGAAGAAGGAAGAGAGAGTGGGTGGGATTAATGGATTAAACATGCTCAGATAATATTTATTTTTATTTTAATATTTGTCAATTGATTTTTCACTCATCACTTTAGAAAATGTGATGTTGGATGCTTTATTTTTATGTCGTATTGGCCTCTAAACACCTGCTCAGGTGCTGAAATAATAGAAATTTAGCAAAGAATTGTGTTAACAAGCTAAATGTTTTGTTGCTAAAAATTTTAAAAATAAGAGTTGCAACTCAAGTCATTCTAAACGGAAAACAGTTAAGAAGACAAAAGGAATCCTTGACGAATCCTCGGGACAACAGATGAACACATGAAAAGAACGGAGGAGCTTGGGAATAACAGCTTCAGAGGTGATAGATGTTGTTTTGACACGTGTGTATCCACAGGCCCTGAAGGTCACAGCTGGAGAAAAAAAAACTGAGTAAAGTCTGGGTCATGTCAAATATGATTCCCCAAATAATCCAGCTCAGTGCAGATTAATAGGTGAAGCATGGCATGAGCTTAACACAGCTGAAGCCCCGAGGTGTCGCTACGTCATGACCCATGTTTAGTAAAGTGAATTTACCACCTGTGACATGTTTAACAATGGATGGATAAAGTCAGTACAAGGGCCAAAACATTTTGTGTGTTTCAAAATTCAAGTTGCTGAAATGTTTTCTCATCTGTGGGAAATATTAATGAGATTGAACATAAAATAAAATTAAAAACTGGACAAAGGGAGAGAAGAAGCGTAACAATAACCAAGAAATTAAAGTAAAAGGATATGTTTATTGAAAATTATAAATTTAAATGATCTTTAGGGGATCCTATTTTTGCTGTTAAGTAACTACAACACACACACACACACACACACACACACACATCTTCACAAAATGTGGAAACTATTACTCGTACCTGCAGGCGATCCTCATTGAGCATGTTGGGTTTAGACACGGATAATCAACACTCTGTGTGTGTGTGTGGGGGGGGGGGGGGTATTGCTCATGTTAAGGAGGACATATAGTTGTTCAGCACTTTGTGATTACGTTAATAAGAGAAAAACTTACATCCAAACATAACTGAATTCTTGAGTGAAAACAGGATTCAAGGTTATTATAAGAACAAGGTAAACGTGAATAAAAGTCATAATTGACTCCATCATACATCCAAATAGTTTATGTGTAATTACTAAGGTAATGATTATAATTAAATTATACCATATTCAGCTACGAGTTGATATACTGCTAACTCTATTTGTCTCAAAATTTGTTTGGGCTCATGTTTGATGACTTTTCTTTATCCTTGATTATTTTTTTCATCCATCAGTCTAATTTAAGCCTAATTTCTTCTTAAAACTAAATGGTAGATATCATGTTTGAAATCCTTCAGAAAAATTATCCAACTGTTTTAGGTTTACTGTCGAAACCTGATCGATCTTTGTTATGACTTGACTTTGTCATAAATAAAGGCATAAATGTCATTTGATTGCTTTCTTTTATTTTCCTCTATTGTTTTTTCAGGCACCAAGTGGTCAATCTTGCTAGAGAAAAGAGCTGGTTTACATGTCAAATAAATCTCTTCAGATTAGGGATGCACAATATTTATTTTTGGCCGATATCTGATATGCCGATATGTTAAAACTTATTTGGGCGATAACTGATACCAATACCGATATTTTTCCCCCTAGACCTACGTACAGAGACTACATAGCTTTCTCTGCTGTGGAATTAAAATACTACATTATTCTACATGGTCTTTGTCAGTTTGACCTGCTAACAAATGCAGATGCCTAAAAGGGGGCTGTAAATGATGTAACACAACTTGGATTATGTTTAATGTCAAATTTATTCATGACATTTACTCTCTCTAACACAATGACAACACTTGAACAGTGCAAATTTGTAAATTTTTACAAATCTAAACTCAACGGCGCGCCTGATGTCATAATGTTGTGCTGGCACTGCAGGCATCCTTGTCACTGGGTTGTCATATAAAAACAGCGCCTTTTATGTCAGTGAGTTATTTTGATGGACTGGCCGATGTCCGATATTTAATTTTATCGCTAATCTCGGCCGATACCAATACCATGCTGATAATATCGTGCATCCCTACTTCAGATGACTTTCTAGAGTAAAACGTTTTATTTCTTGGAACTACAGATATATATGCAATATGATATATAACATCTCAATGTATGTCAGCAACATTCCTTATCAGGCTGAATTATTTTATTAGAGAGATACCATGGGGGAAGTTCAGGACCTTCTCTCTGATTTCCTTTTGTCTTAACTGTTTTCATTATTTTTTCCTCTTTGAAAATAATGCTTCTAGTCTGCTGTGAGTTTCCTGTGAGACCATTTTTTATTAATTTCTTGCTGCTTGTTTAGGGTTACGAAAAGATCATAAATGAGCGCAGATGTTAAAATAGCACATATCAAACATTTCCAAACGCGTTAACTCAATGTCTTTTTCTGGCAACTGAGTGTTTCTGTCACGTGATCATCTGCAAAATTAAGAGACAAAGTGTAATGTCACTTCTCATCTGCAACTTATTACTGAAAAAGTCCAAATTAAGCATTTATCAACTGGCTTCAATGCAAAAAAACAGACTGTTTCACAGAGTATCAAATTATTTTTAACTCCGATAACTTTTTCAACGGGTTGTGGTTTAAAAACTCCACACGCACACACAAAAAGGTTCTAAACCACATCTGGTTTGATCAACATCTGCTCATGACAACATAATGGGAGCCAAATCTGGTCCAAAACTTGTTGGATTTTTCACTGTACAGTTGTGTCATTTGGGAAAAGCCTGCAGCACGTGTATTTCTTCATCGTTTTCATTCTGAGCGACAAAGACATAACTTTAAAACAAACTTCCTATGGTTTCCTGTCCTTGGCAAGACTGTTCACTACATCCCAAAGAGACATTCATCTGGGTCAGTTTGTCAGTGATAGGTTTCAACCATATGATAAAGATTTTTGCAGGAAATTAACCCCTCCACGACAGGCAGACTCACAGATGCACCCAGAAGTTTAATTGATACTATTTGTTTACTAATTATATTGTGTTTTAATATTTCTCAGACTACACTATTGGTTGGTTCTATAATTATCTCTCCGATTGGAGGCAAGGTGTTCAACATAATGGTACCTCTTCCATCTATCTGTTAACAATGGTGTACCACAAGGTTCAGTCTTAGGACCCACCCTCTTCACAATCTACATAAGTAATGTAGGTCAGATCATTCCTGATGCATCCTTATATTTCTATGCCGAACACAACACAGTTGTTTATTGTTGAGCTAGAACAGTTGCTAAGGTTTTTCAGCTTTACAGTCAGCTCTGTTCCGTCTCAAACTGGTGCTAAATGCTGATAAAGCCAAAGGGATGTTGTTTTCAAACAGGAAGTCAGACCCAGCAGTTCTTCCTTCTATTTTATCTTCAAATGGTGTTCCTGGCAGCACAATGGCGCAACTGGTAGAGCTGCTGCCTATCAGTGAGCAGGTCCCCAGTTCAAACCCCGGTCCGGGGGCCTTTCTGGGTGGAGTTTGCATGTTCTCTCCATGCATGCGTGGGTTTCTCCGGGTACTCCGGTTTCCTTCGCAGACCAAAAACATGCATGTTAGGTTGATTGGTAACTCTAAATTGTCCCTAGGTGTGAGTGAGAGAGTGAATGGTTGTTTGTCTCGTTTGTCTCCATGTGTCCCTGTGATGGACTTGCGAACCGTCCAAGGTGTACCCCACCCCTCACACAGTGATTGCCGGACATGGGCACCGGCGACCCCCGTGACCCAAAATGGAAGAAGCACATAAAAGATAATGGATAGATGGTGTTCCTGTTGAGTTTGACGATTCTTATAAATACTTGGGTATCTTGGTCGATTTACATCTCTCTTTTAAGCCTCATGTCGAAAACTTGGTGAAACTGAAAGTTAAACTGGGTTTCTTTTTCAGAAATAGATCCTGTTTAACTCTGAATGCTAGTAAATGCCTTTTAACTGTGACTTTCCGTCCCTCCATTGACTACAGTGACATTTTTTTACATTAATGCTCCTACAAGCACCCTGCAGATGTTGGACACTGTCTATCATGGTGCGCTAAGATTCATAACTGGCTGTAATTACCATACCCACCACTGCACTCTGTATTCACTGGTTAACTGGTCATCATTAACTTCACGCAGACTCTCGCACTGTTATATTTTCATCTTTAAATCACTTCTTGATCTGTTGCCTTCATACATCTCCTCCTACATGTCACTGTGTGAGTGCAGCTACAGCGTGCACTCTCAGGACATTATCACCTGCAGTGTTCCCTCCTTGCGGACTGAACTAGGCAAAAGGGCCTTCTCCTACTCTGCTCCTGTATCCTGGAATATCTTGC
>NC_056508.1:37303679-37308311 GCF_014905685.2 Nematolebias whitei | reverse complement strand
GGGGGGGGTTCTGGGGCGGGGTGAAAACGGGAGGGCAAGAAGGGCTTGATCTTGGATACGTGGCAAGATGGGTGGATTCTCATGGACTTGGGTAGAGATAGGCGGACAGAAACTGGGTTGATGACTTTGGATATGGGGAAAGGGCCAATAAAACGGGGAGCAAGTTTGCGTGAGTCTACTTTTAATGGGAGGTCTCTGGTGGAGAGCCATACCTTTTGACCCTCCTGATAAGTGGGTTGTTGAGACCTCCGCCGGTTAGCCCCTTTAACGTAGGCTGCGGAGGTCTCCAGGAGGGCTCGTCTGGCTCTCTGCCAAATGCGTTGGCAGCGTAAGGCTGACTGGTGAGCAGAGGGTACTTGGGCTTCACGTTCCTGGAGGGTGATAAGAGGGGGCTGAAAACCAAAAACAGTATAAAACGGGGACAGACCGGTAGCAGATGAAGGGACGGTGTTGAGGCCGTGTTCGACCCAGGACAGGTTGGGGGACCACTGGCTGGGATCCTTCTGACAGAGGATCCTCAGCTTGGCCTCGACCTCCTGGTTCGCCCTCTCCGTCTGGCCATCCGTCTGGGGATGAAAGCCAGAGGAGAGGCTAATGGAGACCCCCAGGAGGCCGCAAAACTCTCTCCAGAATTTAGAGATAAACTGAGGTCCTCTGTCAGAAACGATATCCGTTGGCAGACCGTGCAGGCGAAAAACCTCACGTGACATGATCCCAGCCAGGACCTTGGCTGAGGGGAGCTTGGGAAGGGGGACCAGGTGGACCATTTTGGAGAACCGGTCAACGACCGTCAGAATGACGGTATTGCCAGCAGAGGAGGGAAGACCAGTGATGAAATCAAGGCTGATGTGGGACCATGGGCGTGACGGGATAGGAAGGGGACGGAGGAGACCAGAAGGGGGACGACGTGAGGATTTTGCTTGGGAACAGGCAGGGCAGGATAAAACAAAAGAGCGCACGTCCTGGTTTAGCGTGGGCCACCAGAACTGTGCGCGAACTAAAGAGACAGTCTTAGAAAAACCAGGGTGACAAACTAGGCGGGAGCTGTGGCAAAACTTGAGGACTTCTTGAATAAAATCAGGGGGTACAAATAATCGGTCAGGGGGACAGTTGGTTGGAGGAGGGTGCAACTGGTTGGCCTGTCGCAGGTCCAGTTCCAATTGAGTGACAGCCAGGCGGGCAGAGTTCGGGAGGATAAACTCCCCGGTGGGAGGGGGCGAGGAACAAGAATCCTCCTCCATGATGCGAGAGAGGGCATCAGGTTTGGTGTTCTTGTGATCGGGTCTATAGGTGAGTGCAAAGTTGAAACGAGAAAAGAAAAGTGCCCACCTGGCTTGTCGAGGGTTGAGGCGTTTGGCCGACTTAAGGTACTCGAGATTTTTATGGTCGGTCCAAACCTGGAATTGGAACTGGGCGCCCTCCAACCAGTGCCTCCACTCCTCCAGCGCCAGCTTAACAGCGAGCAGTTCACGTTCCCCGACGTCGTAGTTCCGTTCAGCTGGTGATAGGCTTCTAGAGAAGAAAGCACAGGGGTGAATAATTCCTTCCTCGTTTTGTTGGCTGAGAACTGCCCCCACACCCACACTAGACGCGTCTACTTCTAAGATAAATGGTACCTCGGGGTTGGGGGTATGGAGAACAGGGGCAGTAGAAAACAGAGTCTTTAATTTATTAAAGGCTGCATTAGCTGCCTCAGTCCATAGGAACCTCTTTTTAGAGGAGGTGAGAACATGGAGGGGGTTAGCAATGAGGCTATAGTCTTTAATGAATCTACGATAAAAGTTGGCAAACCCCAAGAATCTCTGTAGCTGTTTCCGATCCTTGGGTACTGGCCAATCTAGTACCGCAGACACCTTATCGTGACTCATTTCAACCAAGTTTGGTGAAATCTTAAAACCGAGAAAGGATGTGGATGACTGGTGGAAATCGCATTTCTCAGCTTTGACAAATAGGTTATTTTGTAGTAACCGGGTGAGAACAGATCTGACGTGTTTTTTGTGTGATGTTAAGTCTTTGGAAAAAATTAAAATATCGTCAAGGTAAACAAAAACAAACTGATTGACCATGTCCCTTAGGACATCATTGACCAGAGACTGGAACACTGCTGGGGCGTTGGTCAAACCAAAGCGCATGACCAAATATTCGTAGTGACCATTGGGTGCGTTGAAGGCTGTCTTCCACTCATCTCCCTCATGGATGCGTATCAGATGATACGTATTATGGAGGTCAAGTTTGGTGAAGACGGAAGCGCCTTGGATGAGGTCAAAGGCGGATGACATTAAAGGGAGAGGGTATTTGTTCTTTATGGTTATCTTGTTTAACCCTCTATAGTCTATGCAGGGTCTTAAGGATCCGTCCTTTTTCCCCACAAAGAAGAACCCAGCTCCTGCTGGGGAGGTAGAGGGTCTGATGATGCCGGCTTGAAGCGAGGTCTTGATGTACTCCTGCATGGCTTCTTGTTCAGGAGTAGATAGGGTGTACAGGGCCCCTTTAGGGGGAGTAGACCCAGGGGCCAAGTCAATAGGGCAGTCGTAAGACCTGTGGGGTGGTAACGAGGTGGCCTTGACTTTATTAAAAACCTCCTTTAGGTCATGGTATTCTTTGGGAACCTTAGAAAGGTCTGGGTAGGTCTCTTCAATATTGTCCCTGGGCACAGAGGGAATAACCGCATCGAAAAGACAAGATGCTAAGCAGTTATCAGACCACCCCACGATCTCCTTCTGTTGCCAGTTGATGTGTGGGTTATGTTTTGAAAGCCATGTGGCCCCTAGGACAACAGGAGAATGTGGAGATTTGATAATAAAAAACTGTAAAGTCTCCTTGTGATTACCTCCTATGATTAATGTCACAGGTTCAGAAATTAATGAAGAGTCGTGAAGAGGGTGACCATCTAAGGCAACAATGGACAGAGGTCTGGGGGATTTTAACAGTTTTATTCCTAGCTCTCGGGCATCAGAATCAGTTAAAGCCTCTTCATTCCATTTGCTACTAGCAGCCGTAGCGTGAAAATCAATAATATACTCAGTAACTCTTCGTTTACCTTGCTTCAATGTAAACAGTCTACGAGCAGCCTCTCTTTCTGGGAGGATGGGGTCAAAAACTCTACACAGCTCTTTAGAGAATTCAAGAAAAGAGTAGCAGTACCTTGAGTCTTTTTGCCATTCAGATGTTCCCCAAGACTTAGCCTTTCCAGACAGGAGGGACACGGTATACGCCACCTTCGCACGTTCAGAGGGGAAGGCTGAGGGCTGGAGCTGAAAATTAATTTCACATTGCGTTAAGAATGGCCGGCACTGGTCCGGTGCCCCTGAAAACAGTTCTGGTGGTGTCAAACGTGGTTCCCGGAGAGGTTTGCTCGTGGTTCCAGTATGTGCATGACTGCCGACATGACTTGAGTCCTGAGGATCAGAGTGAGGAGTAAGAGTCTTAATCATGTTTATGATCTCGTTCATGCCGGACTCTAACTTATTGATGGCACCTTCCACACCAGAGCGCCATTCTGAGCCCGGTGTAGGATCCATAATTTGGCCAGATCAATCTTTCACGGATCTGATGGCAGAGGATCCCACACACAAACTCAGAATGGTTTTAAAATGTTTATTGAATGAATAAACAGCTTCTGATGATTCGGGTCCAGAGCTGGAACTGTGTCTAAAACGATACAGAGGAGAGGTTAGTGTTTTGACAGAATAACAACAGTTATCTGAATACAGACGGTCTGGAAAAACACTAACCTTTCTTGTTGTCGGGGGCTGCTCAGCAGAGACACAGAGCTGCAGGAACCAAGGAGAATCCAGAGGCGTAGTCGAGGACGAGCAGAGTTCATTAACGGGATCCGAAAAGGCGACAGTACCAAAAGGGAGAGGCGAAGGCGAAATCCAAAAACGTGCAAAGGTCATTAACAAGGTCTGAAGGGCTGAGGTACAAAAGGGGCAGGCAAAAAGCGTGGTCGAGGAAACAGGCGTGGGTCAAGATACAAAGAGCTGTGAGACTATGGAAACGCTGGATAACTGTGACAAAAGCAAGCAGTTGATCTGGCAAAGAGTGAAGAAAGCAGGAAGTATAAATACACCCAGAAACAGGTGGAGACCATCAGCAGTAATCAGAGAGAGAGAGAGGTGTGACATGCAGCAGGCTGTCAGAAGCAGCAGAGGAAAATACCAGAGGAGCAGAGAAGAATATCAAACAGTGAACAGAGTGATAAATAAAAGGAAAAACAGAGTGTAAACTGTGACACTTGCAGAAAAATCTGAAGTTCTTGACCTTGATCTCTCTAAGGGATTTTAAACCATTGTAAAGTTCATGGCAAAAACCAACGCAGACATGTTCCTGTTTCGAATATTTTACATCGTTTTATAATGTAGCTGTTTTTGTTTTGTTTTTACATAATTTCTCCCATTCACTTTTCATTTTATATGATTTTTCATGATTGTCTATTGTTGTCTGTACCTGTTCTGTGTTCTTTGTCTAAAGCAGGTCTCTCTTGTAAATGAGTCCTCGTGGCTCAATGAGACTAACCTCTGTAAATAAAAGTTGAATTGAAAAAAAAAGAACGAATGAATGTCTTGAATATCCCATAATGATGGCCCAACGCTGTTGACAAATCCCATTTTTCAATTATTTAACCTTATG
>NC_056508.1:37284872-37303279 GCF_014905685.2 Nematolebias whitei | reverse complement strand
TGTAGTTTTGAAAAGCAATATATATATATTGCTTTTCAAAACTACAATTGCAAAACCTATTGAGATATTTTGTGTATATTTTGCTTGCATTTATTTGACTTTACTTCTTTCTGTTTAACTAGGTAAATTAGGAAAGATTTGTCATGAAATGTTCTTAAATGTATTTATTTGCAAAAGTTATTATGCAATTCTGAAAAAAAAAACATAGTTGCCTGAATGTTTTCTTTGTGTCTTTGCTCTTGCCCATCTTCCTCAATCCGATCTCATCTCAGAGGGTGAGCCCATCCCCCGCAGCACAGCATTGCCCTGCAGTCATGCACCCTGGGTCCCCGGGACCCTGGGAAGGTGCAGGAATGTGCAGTAGTCTGTGAGAAGCAGAGTGGATGTGCAACCTGAGGATGGATGGATTAAATGACAGCTAGAATACATGCACACACACACATGTGCACACACAGGCACATTCAAGCATTGCTAAGCTTAGCCGCAGGCCAATTTATATATTTTCTTAATTTATTGAAAAATTTAGTTCTTTAAATATCTCAGTTATTGTTAGATGTGTACCATTATTTCCATCACCAGCGTATTACCAGGCTTACTATGTATACTAGTCAGTCATACTATTTATTCTTCTCATTAAAATATATGCAAGGGGGAGTAGTGGCGCAGAGGTTGGAGAAGGTGGGCCTGTGATCAGAAGGTCACCGGTTCGACCCCGCAGACCGACAACCTCAAAAATGTAGGTGGGAAATGTAAAGCACCCACACCTGCCTCCACCCTCATTTGCCCCACTCTGGGCTCTTGAGCAAGGCCTTTAACTCCCACCATCTGCTCCCCTGGGTGTCCTAGATGACAGCTCTGCTCCACACAGGGGGCTGTGGGAGCTCGGTGGTCTATGGTTGCGTCAGGAAGGGCATCCGGCATTAAAAACAATTGCCAAGTCTTCGTGCAAGTTAGTTCACTGTGGCGACCCCTGAAGAAGGGAGCAGCCAAAAGAAGAAGAAGAATCAATATTTCCATCCAGGTCAACAAACTATCTCCAGAAATCTACAAGATCTCTCTTCCATGTCCATGCACAAGCCTAAATTCAGATGTCATGCAGTTCAGTAATAACATCTTTTAAATTTTAAATTGTGTTCAAAGCTTACTTGTTTTTAGTTTGATGTGGCAGACCACATTTATTAAAAACACATTTTGTGTGTTACATCATGTGATTACAGATGTTTTAACACTGAGACGCGAACAGTCAGTGAGTGAACCTCCGTGTTAATCATGAAGTGATGACTGTGCTGAAAGTTGTTTCTTTTCTTTAAGAAAGAAGCCTGGCCCACTTTCTGTCTAGTGAGGGTGTGAAAAATGGCCGACCCGGCTACTTAAATCTAATGAAGTCGTCCATTAACGTCTTGAGAAAACAGCCCAAGAGCTTCAGCATCAACGCTCTGTTAGAAAGTGTGCTCGTGGGTCTGAGCAGCAACCGATTGTCAGAATGATGGATGAATGTTTGCATGTGTGTGTGTGTGTGTGTGTGAGGCTGAGCACCTGTGTGTACAGGGTTGGTGTTTATGTGTTTTGTGAGTTTAAATGTGGGGCAAACAGAAATGAAGCCACACTTATTCTGTTATTTCCTGTTAATAAATCAGACAGTAGTGTAGAGGGTCACTTCAGAGTCACTAAACTCACAATAGAGGTAACTTTGTGTGACATTGCTGGAATACAACTAATGTACCTGTGCCTATTACATTTAGAAGAATGAATGCTACTTCCTGATTCATGCTCAATAATCCAGGTAGAAAAATCCAACAAAGTTATGTCAGGTCCTCTGGACGATTTATTTTTCATTGAAATGTTTCGTCTCTCATCCAAAAGATTACTAATGCTACTAATGCTAATTAAGGCTACTGTTGTGAAACTTGAGCATGCATCAGGATACTGTTGTGAAACACAAAAAAAACTATTTTGAAGTGTTTATTGTGACAGTGAACCTCGATTTATTATTTGAGAAACGCTGCGCTCCAAAACATGAGCAAAATTAGAAATAGTCTAAATGTAGAAAAGAACTTGAGAAAATGTCTCTAAACTATAAAAATACTGTAGAAATCTGCATTTTGTTCCTCAACCAGTCTACTTTCATTTCCAAACCATTTAATAAATTTAGAAAACTTGAATGTTTATGAAGCACTCACACTATTGTGATCCATTTTTCCTCCGTACATTTTCAGCATCTTTCTCGTTCCACAATTTTTGTGCTATTTCAACAAATCATATCAAAACGTTCAGCTCTTTCAAGATAAACCTGTTATATGAACTTTTGGTAGTGGTACAACTTTAGCTTTTTGAAATATTTAGCCTTTTCTGACTCTTTTTCCTCATAGAAAATGAATTGAGCTCATTTTGCATCCTTCAAATCTTTAGATCTGTTTACAACCTTTTACTGCTCCTTTCACATGTTGTTCTGCTTCAGCTTCTTTCAGCTTCCTTGTGCGACTTTAAACTTTTTCAGCTACTTTAAGCTAATTTTGCTCTTTTTGTGTTCCTTTCAGATTCTTTCTGCTAACTACAACATGTTTGTGCTTCTTGTAACTTTCTGCTAATTCAACTTTTTCCACGATTTCAGCTAATATTTAGTTTTATGTTAATTTTAGCCTTTTCAGCTAATTCCACATTTTTGCAATAATGTCAACTTTTTTCAACATAATTCATCAAAAATGTGCTCTCTCCATTTCCTTCTGGTTACTTAAGCTTCTTCCTGCCTTTTTAGATATATTTTTCAGTTGTTCTTTGTAAATTTCTGCGTTTTTTCTATTTCCACTTTTTGTTGCTCATTTCTGCTTCTTTCAGTCTAATTGGGCAAACATGTGTTTTTTCTTTCTTATGCTAATTTAAGCTTGTTCTAACCTTTCAGCTATCCTTTTAGCATTTTGTTTAGTTAATTTCAGCTGTTTTCACACAAATTTATTTCTGTGACTTTCAGCCTAATTAATTTCTTTTCAGCTTTTTTGTCGCTAGTTTCAGCTTCTTTTGCCATTTCAGCTACTATTTCACTGCTTTATGCTAATTTTACTTTTTTCAGCTAATTCCACACATTTTGTTAGCTCATTTTAGCTCTTTCCACTTAGTTTAAGCTTCTCCCTGCTTTTCCAGCTGTATTTTTCAGCTATTTTTTCCAAATTACATGTTTTTTTTAGCTAATTTCATATTTTTTTGTGCTCATTTCTGCTTATTTAAAACCATTTCGGCAAATATGTGTTTATTTTGCTTTCTTCTGTTAATTTAGGCTTGTTCTTCCATTTAAGCTACTTTTAAGCATATTTTTAGCTAATTTCAGCTGTTTTTCAATAAGTTCTTCTGCAATAAGTATTCATACTGCATTTTCACAGGAAATGCAATTCCTCTCATTATCATTACTGTACTCATGTTTTAATTTTCTCATTTCAACTTGTGTCACTCAAAATCTTTGTTTTTTAAAATTTATTGTCTGTTTCTTGAATCTTTCAGTTTTTTCCTCTCCCTCACCTCCATGAATTCCACAATACATCCTCTGCTTCAGCTGTGGACATCATGAGTTTAATCAAAATGCGTTCAAAGCCACATGGACCAGATGGAGAACAGAAGGTGTACGTAATTCCCTTCCTTAAAAAACATAATCATAACTGACTGTTCTTCTGTGCACTTTACACTTACATTTTGATGAATGCTTATTCATCAAAAAAGTTATGATGGTCCAAATTTTATCCTGTGTATAAAATCATCTGAAGTCAACGTAAAGTCTTAAAGTCAAAGTTCTTACTGAACCCTGAGCTAAATTTTAGCTTTCAGCAATGAATTGTGGCCAATGTGAAACATTCATGTTTTAACATCCATTTATTTTCTATACCTGCTTGATCAGGGTCACATGGTGCTGCTTGTCTTCAACCATCATTGTGTCAAAATTATTTGAACTTTTAGAGAAAAAAAAAAATCAAGTGTTTTTCCAAGATACGAGTCGTACGGTGGCACGAAGACATTTCTAAGCACTTTTTGTTCAAAACAGAACGTCTCCAAAAATCATGCACTGCTCAGCGTGAAACTTTAACCAGAGGTGGGACACAACCCAGCAGACAACCATTACCTCAGTCCTGATGCCAGTCCACGTTCTGCAGTCAGGATTGTTTTTTTCTGCTGCCTTCATTTTCTGCAGCCAATTTTTTTATGTTTAGAGTGGAAATGAAAATAACTTGTAATGTTGGATGTGCACCTGTGTGCATGTTGAATAATGTCAAGGCACAAAATACAAAATGATCAAAGGGAAATCAAATTTTCTTCTCCTTTCATACTGAAAGCTCAATCTTTATCTCTGTCGGCCATCAGAGGTACAAATCCTGTTTTGTCTGAAATGTTGACCTTTGACCTTGAGGTTATAACAAGAAGGAGCAGCAACAGAAACACCAGTTTACAAGTTGCTTCACTGATGAGCAATTACCAAAAAGGTAAGGTGTTTCTTTTGGATTCATTCATGGAGAACTTTGGAACCTTCAAAATATATAAAGAAAGGTTTGACAATTCACACAAATATAATATTGTTTTATTGTTAATGATAATCTTGAGCATGTCAATTGTAAACTTTTCCAACTAGTATTCTAGTCTCTGCTGCCCTCTGCTGGTAGGAAGAGGATACGTTTTGAATGAATTGTTAAGAACAAGGGAAATGTATTTAATTAAAAACAGTCATTACTATTATAAAACAACACCTGTTATATCAAGCCATAACTTTATATATATTTTTTTATTTTATTAGTTACATTTGTTATCCAGCAGTCACCAAATCAGTCACAACAATAATTTACATTTCTTAATCTTTCACAATCTTCTGACAATGAACAATGCAAAATATGCAGATTACAGTCGAACAACAAATATGGGTGTTGTGCTGAATTAGGTTGTATCTTTCGACGACTGTGTTTGAGCAATTTAGGCACCTGGAATGATTTGTACTAAAAGATATTTTTTTAGTTATGAGACCTAGACAATCAATTAAAGCTAAAAAAAAAAAAAAAGACACCTTAAGTTGAGCACAACCAAATCTATGAGGTAAAAGATGTCACTAACTAAGACACTTAAGAAAATAAGAAAATTAATTGGACTTAATTTTTTTTTAAAAAGATCGAAAATGGAGCTAAACAGAAAAGCTGAAGTTATAAAAAGAAAACACTAGAATATTTAAAAAAAAAACACAAGAAAAAAATGTATATTACTCAGAATATTCATCCATTATTTTTACCCGCTTCTTCCTTTTCGGGTCGCGGGTGTCACTGGTGCTCATACCCAGCCATCACTGTGTGTGTGTGTGTGTGGGGGGGGGGGGGGGGGACACCCTGGACAGGTCTCCAGTCCATCACAGACAAACAAACATTCACTCTCTCACTCAAGTTAAAATAAATGTATTAATGGTTTACATTTTAATATACAAATTATTAAATCATATTTTTAAACAGGATCAGATGAAACACAAGTTCATATTAAAGTCATAGACTGAACAATCTTTCACTTTAAGCTAAAATCTTCAGGACTTGCTGCACTTGCTTAGTCCCTCACTTGTGGACTTTAACTTGTGTTATCATCCTTTGCTGCCACCAAACCAGAATCTTCGTGGAGTTGTGGTAAATCGTCTCCTTCACCTCAAGTTCGTGGTTTCCTTTTTTTTTATGCACAAGAGTTCAGCGTTAAGCTCTGTTGCGTTCCCATTAACAGCGCCCTTTTGCTTTCTGCATCGCTTTCTTCGTTCAACATTCGTTGCATTTCCGACGAGCTGATTTTTCAATTTCTTGATTTCTTTTGTTTGTTTTGCAACTTGTTTTCTCAGCATTGCCCTTTCAGTTCGTAAATCTTCAATTTGTTTGATTTTTCTCTTCAAAGATTGGTTTAGAGTTCTGAGTGAATCGGTGTCCAACAAATATCTGTCAAACTGCTCTTTTAGTTTCCTGTTATGAGCCACAGACTTTTGTAGGGACAGTCTGCGTTTTGCACACTTCAAACAATCAGTTCTCAACTTCTTAGGTGGCGGTACAGATCTAACAGGGGTACAATCGCCACTGTCCAGTTTAGGCTCACTGTTAGCTTTGGGTGTACTTAATACACCTGGGCCCGCCTCAGCCTGGACCTCCTCAAAACAAATTTTAAAATCCATATTCAAAAACGTCATAATATTTTTCCCATCACGCTTAAGGTTACCAGATTTCTTTTTAGTAATTTCATTCACAAGCCTGTGAACAGCACGGTATAGACCGTGACGATTGATGACATTATTTTCTCCAACAAGTTGATTTTTTTCAGCTATATTACTCAGTGTATTAACAACTGAGTATATATCCTGTGCCTTATGGTGCAGGAAAAAAACAAGTCCCTTGGGTATACTATTCTTAGTTGGGCCTTTAAGTTCATAGGTGTCCTCAGTGCATATTTCCCCAAACGTGTCGACAAATCGCCAGAAATCTGCAGCAGAAGATATAAGAGAGTCATCCATGGTAAGCCTGAAAGAAAAAGAAAAAAGCAAGATGAGCCCTGGGTCAAAGCGGAAAAATAAAATATAAATAAACATTATGTTTAATCCTGTTTACCAGCACTAAATTATTAATCTAATCAGTTCTTCAGTAAAAAAAAAAAAACACCCTATCCAAATGAAGTGTGACATGCTGGCACGCATTTTTAAGGTAAAAACTAGAGATAAAAACTTGCTCATCCTCATCAAAACCTGATCCTACTCATCATAAAACAAAATCAGCAACAATTAAAATGTAATATACATTCAATAATATGTTACTCGTGGTTATTTATCAAAATAATGGCATTCTGGGCGTGGAAAAACTGGCGTAAAATCTTACGTGAAACTTTACGTTAAAATCACGAACCGCGTGTCCTCAAAAGACCGCAGCGTTGCTGATGCTGTAAAGCCCATCAAATAGATTTATAGGTTTAGGTTTATATTTGTCATATGCACATCAGCACAAGGTCAACAATGCAATGAAATGCTCAGGACGACAAAAACCGTCTCGACTCGCCAAAACAACGCCAAAACAACAAAAACAACAACAACACACAAAAACAAGGAGCCAAAAGTGAAAAAAAGAAATGCATCTACAGCAGCATGGTGCAAGAAAAGGGGCATTAGCAATACATGGTGATCCCGTTTGCAGCATGGCACCATACTGTTAGCAGAACAAATCTCGTTGTATTTAAAGAGTAGAACCTGTAGAAGGTGGGAGCTTTAAAATGTGGGTTGAAACTCACCTTGTTTTTGAAAAAAACGACAGCTTAGTGAAAACTTGGTAGAAATTGATCCGGAGAAGGTCTTTCAGGTCTCTCTTATGAATACTCGAGCTTTGGGTTAACCCTGAGTTAACCCTGTCTAAATAAAGGTTGAATGGGAAAATAAAAACAGAACATTAAAATCATAGAAAATGACAATGACGTCATCAGGATATGCCGTACGGTAACGCGGGAGTTTCCGATTTCTTCCGTACTCCTCCGAAAAACGTTTCGCTTTTCTACTTTCAGCCTGTCACACACCTACAGTCTGGTTCATATAGGTATGTTGTTATTTTTGTATGCATGACATGAAAAGTAAGACTTTTTTTTTTATCAGATTGCATTCACGCATAGAAGTGCCACTTCCGAGGTAACTAGAACGCAACATCAACCATTGACCCGGAACCGGAAACTAAACATAAAACGTAAACAGCTAAAAGCTGTTCGTTTCTGAAAGATGGTGTACGTGTCCAACGGTGAGTGGATTGTAATAATTTTACAAATGTTTTATTAATATTGGAGTAAATATGTTTAGTTATGGCAAAATATATGTAAAACATTTGGAAACGTACCAAAACAAGGATATGTAACGGTTAAAGTGCATCAGTCCACATCTAGCTGATTAGCTTGTTAGCTTAGCCTGTTTGAAAAAATAAATATTGTTTGAAACATTAGACAGTGAGATGTTTCCTTAAAATACTTATAGCTTCAACGATCATCTTTTTTTAGTCGAATTGGTGAATAATTTGTCTCCCCAAAGATGTTTGGGGACAGTGTTTTTATCGTTTAATAATTTGATAGATTTTATAAATTACGATCACCTTAAGAGCAAAGTTATAGCGTGAACTGCTAATAAGCTTTTTCAGAAGTTGTGCTGACACAACTGAGTTGATTTTGACCACTAATTTCTGCTGTTTCACTCTTAACCCTGTGTGTCTCACAGGTCAGGTCCTGGACAGCAGGGCCCAGTCCACATGGAACCTGTCTTTCCTGGTTGATCTTTTCTGGGATGCAGTGGAGTTTATTGGTCTCTTGTGAGTGTAACAACTATCCATCCATCCATTATCTTTACCCGCTTATTCCATTTTGGGTCACGGGGGTCGCTGGTGCCCATGTCCAGCATTCACTGTGCGAGGGGCGGGGTACACCCTGGACGGGTCGCAAGTCCATCACAGGGCCACATAGAGACAAACGAGACAAACAACCATTCACTCTCTCACTCACACCTAGGGACAATTTAGAGTTACCAATCAGCCTAACTTGCATGTTTTTGGTCTGTGGGAGGAAACCGGAGCACCCGGAGAAAACCCACGCATGCACGGAGAGAACATGCAAACTCCACCCAGAAAGGCCCGTGTAATAACTAACCATTTGCTATTAAAGACATGTTTGCTTGCTGAAGGTTCATAGTTTACATATGTATGAATTATTGTTCTCATTTTTTATGTACAAGTTGTTTTTTTTATGTAAGTTCGGACTTCATTGAGCTATTTCTAAACTGTTTTGTTGCTAAAATGTTGTTTATAAGAAATCTTAGCTACCAGCCACATTCAGGCCTATGTTCGGGTTCATTTAACCTACTATTGGCATCTTAACTTAAGATAAAAACACCATTTTGTCTGTATTCTGTTGTTAAATGTTTCTTTTTCTCAATATGACATTGTGTAAATTGACCTTATTTTTGTGTTTTTACCAGTTTTAAGACACTAATTCACCCTGACCTGACAAAGAATAGAAACAGTGCTATGTCAGGCTTCAGTGATGGCAGAGGGTAAGTACCAGAAGTACACTCATTTCTGTCATATTCAAACTAAGAACATGCCTTACACGTTGCATTTGCATACCTGCCACATTTGATGGTGGCAATGAGGGGCACCTGTATAAATTTGCGAGTGCCAGTGATGCGAAACAGTCTTTTCTACACACTGAGCGTGACTGGTCTTCATGTGTGTAGACCTGATTTCGGGACAGGTTACATAAATATACATGAAGTACACACATAAAGACCATTCACAAGAATCTGCCTCAAGTTGTCTCCTCATCGTGATTTTATATGCTTATCAGTTCAGTTGAGTTCACAGACTCTGAGGGGTCCTTGGAGCCAGCTGCATGTTGAAGCCTCACTCGGCTCCTCACCCAGCTCTCTCTGCTAACCCAAACATATGATTCATGGGCAGAGTTAACATTCTCCATAGTATAGCTGTATACTATAGCCAAGCCATAATAGTAATAAAAGCATCTATAACCTTTGACCAAAAATTCCCTAACAACCTCCACCACAAGCACACACCATCACAATCCCTCAATCAATATTTAATCTAATAAGCAGATTTTCAACCTAATAAGTTATGGTTGATGGCTGAATCAGTTAATGAGCATATCTGAACTTTAACAACAACATTTTTATCCACTATTTTCCAAGCGTGTTACTGATTTATTTTTATATACAAACTCACTTTGCATGACTGTAACTTTGTGATGGGTTGTGCTATATTAGCTCTATTCCAACAGTTTATGAAAGCTGAGAAATTGTGCTTTGCATAATAACAATATAGGCTTAATTTTCCTTGGGGGCAGTGGTGGCGCAGAGGTTAGAGAAAGCGAGCCTGTGCTGGGAAGGTCGCCGGTTTGAACACACACCCCCTCCCGCAGACAGACAACATCAAAATGTGGGTGGGAAAGGTGAAACACCCACACCTGCCTCCTCCCTCATTTGTCCACTCTGGGCCTTGAGCAAAACTTTTAACCCCCGCCATCTGCTCCTCCGTGTGCCCTAGATGGCAGTTGTCTGCTCCACGCTGTAGTAGCTCTAGTAGCTCGGTGGTCTGTGGTTGTGTCAGGAAGTGCATCCGGTGTGAAAACAATTGGCAAGTCTTTGTGCGAGCAAGTTCCCTGTGGCGACCCCTGAAGAAGGGAGCAGCCAAAAGAAATAAAAATTTAGTCTTATTACAGTAACCTCCATCCTGGTGTTGCAGGGGGCCTGCAAAATACTCCCTCTATATTCCTCCTCCCACACAGACACAGCATGTACAGGTGAGCCCAGCCAGCACTTGGCAAATGCGTGACATTTGGGTGTCCCGCTCCTCCGTTTACAGGAAGTGGGACAGGGCAGCAAAATCCGGGACTAACCCGCCCAAATTGCCATTTTCTAAGAACTCATTAAATTTAGGTATTTACATTAAGGCGCACGTCAGTTCTCAAAGTCAATGTGATGTCATTCGTCACGTGAAGCATAACCACCATTTTTGGTTAGAAGGAAAATACTGTGGTGTTGTGGAAAACTGATGGACAAGTGCAGTAGATAATTTAGTTTTTGTCATTTACTAGTACATTTAGAGATGTTTTCTAATAACTTACAGCTGTAAAGCTTTTCATGAAATATTAATATTCAATATACCAGTATTCAGCATCCTGCTGTTTATAAGATAATTTATTAAATTGAAATATTTATAATAAATATAAATGGCTTTCAAGAATCTAAGAAGATATATATATATACATACTTAAATAACAAAAAAAATACTGTTGATTAAAATGTGCCAGATGTATGTGTGCGTGCTACGTGGTGATCAAAGTGTGCCTACAGCAGCTTTATATTTTTCCCTTCTCAGTTTTGCACACACAAAAAATTTACCGGTAATATTTTCAGTTTGGATGTTTCTTTTTGTTAGGCGTGCAATCATTCACACAGCAGCGACTCACTGTGTTGTGAACTTCCCCCCCAAGCCGATATGTCAGCCTCTTTCTACAGTATGTTCACGTGCCAGGATGTCCCAACTTCAAGAACAGTGTGATATTTGTCTCAACCATCAACTCCTCGTACAAACCATTTAAAACTTAACTAATTTATCAACTAAGAGCTTTAGACAGGAATTAATTTAGGTTAACTTATGCAGTAAACACGTCTCGTTTATACATTTATGCAATTTTCTTCCTCCTCACGCTTGTTTGCTTGTTGTGCACCTGCAGCCCTCCAGGCCCCCCTGATGGTAGAAGGCGGATGGGAAGAATAAGTCATGCTGCAGGTCCCAGCCCTCCACCAATGGGTGGTGGAGGATGAGGAAGGTATGGAAAAACGTTTTCCTATTAACAGTAATTCATACTTTAACTTGTGGAACCAGTGGTTTTAGTTTGTTTGTTTGTTCTTTTCCTACACGGCATTTCTTTGAATTTTAAAAGTCAGTGTAGAAAATTGTAGATTTTAGTTCAATAATCCCAAATACATCTCAAGAAAACTTAATGGGTATTTCACAATACGTAAATATTATTACTGTATCACCCTCTTCTTCTTCTTTTTTTCTCCAGGTAAACGCCTACACTAGCTTTGTAGGCGCTGGGTTTTGCAGAGCCTGTTTCCTGACAACGTCTGTTAAAGCCCCTCTTCATCAGCTGCCACTGTTACTAACAGTTTTTTGAGACCTTTCTGGGAATACCTACACATAGGGGCCAGAATGGTTGATACAGCAGCTGTCTGCATCCCCCTCCACACACCTTTTTTTTTTTTTTTTTTGCTTCTGCTTTTGCACTTGAGTGATTTCAGACTCAGAAATATCTTCCAACATTCTGGTTAGTCTTAGCTCCTTGGAGTCTTCACTTGGTTTGTATTTGTGTCATTCAGTTTAAATAAAACTATTAAGTTTAATTTGTCTTTTTACTGTTCTGACTATATTTTAGCTTTGCTGTATATGGAGAAGTTACAAATTAAGAGTTAAACGCTTGTTTCTACTCAGTTATTTTAATCATAATTCAATGTTAAAACAAATATATAAAATGTTGGAACAATAATGTAGTACACGATTTAGCTAATTTTATTTTTTCCTATTAAATAAACAGTTGTTTATCCAAGTGATCCTGGCTTGTTGTTTGCAGTTTCCTCTCAAACATGAGAACATTACAGAAGTATTTACACAACATTAACAATAAAGCTGCCTCTCAGAGACTTAACAAGAAACAATGACTCTTTCTTGGTTATGAACAACTACAAAATGCTTAACTTCTCAACGCTGTTTTATATACAATTTAAAATTTACCAGAGTTTTATATTGACTTCACAACATCACCAGGTGAGTTTCAGCTTCTGGCAAACTGAGGGGGGGGGGGGGGCAGAAAGGGGCTTCACCAGACAAAAGCTGCTCTTTCTCTGAGCATTCTGACACCAAAACGCTGCCACTCCCTCTGATGGATCCACATCTCCTGCGTTGTGTCCAGACAAGCAAGCACGGCTCCCCCCTTCCAGGATATCAGCCTGGGGTCCATGTCCTTCAGCACACAACAAAATACATCAATGAGTTTAAAGTGTTTAGACATTTATTCAATATGTGCAGTGGTGCATAAAGTTCTTGACCCCTTCCAATATTTCCTAAATTTCTCTACTAATACGACTTAATTTATTGAACTATTTTAAATAGGTTTAAAAAAAAACTATTAGAAAATGCATAAGATATGAATCGATCCGTTTTAAAAGTTTGAAACTGCGTGTTTTTGTTTAGGGTCCAGTGTCAATGAGATGGCAAACAAATGTGTTTTATTTAAAGATTAGAGAAACATCAAAAGTCTGAAATGAATAATGACATAATGCAATGTTGTTTCTTCTGATGATTCCAGAAAAAAAAAAGATTAAACCAACTAGAGAAATCCTAACAACAAAGTCCATGCTCAATAATCCAGGTATACAATCCCAACATTTTTCAGTCAGGTCATCTGGACAGTTTCTTTTTTTTTTGTGCTGAAACATTTCACCTTCGATCCGGAAGACTTCATCAGTCAAGGAAACGCAACAAAACTGATTCTCCCCCCAACAGCTCACTCCAAAGTAGAACAAACCAGTTATGTTGGTGCTAAGATGGTGTTTTGGCATGCCCCCTCCTCCATTGCCGGCCCTTTTCCTTGTTCGTGCCAAAACGCCATCTTCGCACCAACATAACTGGTTTGTTCCACTTTGGAGTAAGCTGTTGGGGGAAGAATCAGTTTTGTGTTGTGTGTCCTTGACTGATGAAGCCTTCCGGATCGAAGGTGAAACGTTTCAGAAAAAAAAAAAGAAACTCCAGATGACCTGACTGAAAAATGTTAGAGAAATACTAAAAAAAATTATTTTGGCTGACGAGTAAAACTACAATCTGTTCCAGCCTGTTTGTAAAACGTGATAGATTTATGCCTCAGATCTGTTACGCCAAATTTGGGCCTGGAGAAAAAGTTAACGGAACAAAAAAAAGTGTGTGAAGATGAATATCAGTTAAATCTCAAGAAAAAGTGAGTCTAGTAAGAAAGCAACCATAGGCCCATCTGATCAAAGACTGGATAAATAATAAATTTTATTATTATTGCAATAAAAATGTTTCCCTGTATTCAGTTTATTCGAAGGCCTCATACTGAAAGAAGAAGTTCAAATACAGTACGTCTGGTACACATATGTAACACTGGATCATCCTCAATAAAACTCGCTTGAAGCTTAAAGTCAAACATTCAAATTTTCTACAACTTCATAAACTCCCACATATTTTCAGTAAGTTTTATGCAGCACTTAATATAAGACAAACTAATTTAAAAACATCCTATCTTGATGGATACAATAACTTACGTTACCTTAGGTCGTGTGATAACTTCCACATTATCAACCAGCCTTCTGAAGGAGGGCGGCATCTTGTTGATGATGCGATGAAGCAGAAATTCCTGAGCACCGTGAAACATCAGGCCCCCTCCTACAACCAGGATGGAGCTGTACATCTTCCGTTTGGTCTCATCTGATCCTGTTGGGGGGGATAAAACACTTTCTCTTTGATTTCTGTTTTGTGAACCACGAGGACTTGTCTTGATACTAATTTCTTTTGGAATTTTGTTTCTGTTTCACTGCACCATTCACTTCCTTACCACAGCAGTCAATGCTATGCAGGATTGCTTTGTCCAGTCCCAGCGCTTTGCTTTCAAACTGGCTAATGATGGCGGTTTTCCTGGAGGAGTGGGTCGACAGAGGCTCTTCCACTTCTCCTGCCTCCATCAGACTCTCCCCCTGGGCAGGCCCTAGTTCCATGTCGCCATGCATCATTCCACCTCCTCCTGCAATGGTGCCAGCAACACTCCCACAGCCCCTGGGCATATCAGACACCTCCCCCATCCTTCCCTGACAGCTCACCTCGCCCTCCAAACATCCACCTGGTCTGGAAACAGCCTTCCGGTCTGCAGCAGATTTGGAGGACTGTTGGAGAAAATTACGACAGTAAAATAACCATCAATCTATGATATGAATAAATTAAATTTCATTCAGTGGGCGGATATATTTTCTTACCTGATCCTGTTTGTTCTGTGTGGCCAGCAGGTAATGTTCATTGTGAGGATCTTCTGAGTCACCTTGGGAACGGTGCTGAAGTGATGTCATCTTCTGACCAACAATGCCAAATGTGGCTGAGTAGAAAAGACCCATGGGTGCCTTCAGAGGAGACCGACACAAGCCATAAAACATGATGAAAACATAGTGTCATGAATAAAGTTTATTTTGGAACATTTAAAGACTAAATAACGTATAAAACCATTACAGAACTATTTATTTTATCATGGTTTATAAAAGACACCTGTAGTTTTTCATCCCCAAGTCGAATCTGGTACAGAAGAGCTGGGGCTTCTGGGAAACGAGTCTGAAATTCATGATCTTGTAATCCAGATATGTCCTGTTGAAAACAAATAAATGAATGATTTAAAAACTAAAACTCTGAAATCAGTTGTTGTAAGCAGCTCCAAATGACTACTAACCACCACTTTGAAGGAATAAAGTTAAAATAAAGTTCCTCAGAAACTTAAAACATTTCAGGCTGCCTCCATCAGCCAGCACACACCTGATCTAGATGGCAGAAGGTCTCTTTTAGATGCTGCAAGAGCTGACAGTCGAGTCTGCTGGTCAACTGACAGTCTCTGTACGGAAAACCGGCTCTCTGCAGCAACCAGAAGAAAGTTCTGGTCACATCTGAACCTCCGTAAGCCAAACACAACCTGCGGAGCCAAAAACAGACAGAACGCATCATACATGTGCAAAACGTAAGACATTAACAAGCATTGTTTTTAAAACTTTGTTGTTAGGAATGCTGTTTCCACTCGTCCTGTGCGAGCAGTAATGCTAGGGTTAGTTTGAGTCTTTTTATAGAAACAAGTTTAAATAACTCACTCACCAAAAAGAACTGTTTTTGAGACATTTGATCAATTTGAGTCACATGCACACACACAAGCTCTACTTCGAACCCTACTGATTCATGCTGCTAATGCCACTGATTTGAAACTGGATGAATTTACCATTTTTTGTGAAGAATACATGAAATGTTTCAGACAATCACTACTTTAGGATTGTCACAGCAGGTGGCAAAGGTGGGAGTGGGGGAGCAGTTGGGAAAAAAAACTGTACCAGTGCTTTTCTCACAGGGTTAATGCAGCAATTAGCTTGATATTTGATAACTACCGCTAGCTGAATCAGTGAGTTAATAGGTATTTAGAGAAGATAATTCATGACCAACAATTCAGTAAAATGACTCTTTGTTCTGGACTCACAAATCACTAGCGAGCAGTGCCTACCGTGAGTTCCGATGGGACACTCCATCCTCTACACAGCAGATGCTGGTCTTCTGGTCACCTACATCCACTACACAAGCACTGCTTAACCCACTGCCAAATGTAGCACACACCGACTCCTGGTGCACAATAATTGCTACACACACATACACAGAAGATGGAAAGTCACTTGACACCAAGCAAAGTAGATTGTAAGTCACACCAAAGCCTGCTGAACTGGTTAAGACATGGTAATATAATAAGAGTATTAGTTTATATGTTGTTGTTTTGCATAAAGTCATATGTATTGTGCAATACCTGAAAAGCCCATATTAAGCAGCAGCATGTTGACAATTTCCTTTATGTGCTGTCTGTTGTAGATGTCAGGAACCAACAGGATGCATCTGTAATACTGAAGGTCAGTAATGATAAGAAAGAATTCAAGCAAAGCAATATTGTAATAAAAGTATTTCCACTTTTTTTTTTATTGATAGACTAGATTTTTTTTTCCAGATTTAATGAGTCAAGCTCATTATATTTTAAGCAACTCTTACAACATCCACAGATGTTCTGCTGTTTCAAAAATCTTCTATTATAAACCTGCTTTTCTGTTCTTTTGACCTATATTTCTAGCTCAAAAATATACCAACGAAGGGAAAAAAGTAAAAAGACTTCTCAAACCTTTAAATCTTTCAGGGGGATCTCCAGATGCTTCTGAATGATGTAGCTCCAGATTGTTTCCAGATCAGCCAGAACTGCGGTCAGTGAGCCTCCAGAACCTGAGTGTCTGTTGAGCTGACCTCTGACAATCGGCCAGTGGATGTTGTAACAGTCTGACGGGTTCACATAAACAGCCTGAACGACAGCACGAGAGGGTGAATTTAAAAAAAAAAAAAAAAATGCATCAAGCAGATAAAAAATGTAGTTGTGTTTTTTTACACTTGTACTAACCTCATCTCCGACCAGATAAGGAGGATGGTGGCTTGTGTTTGTCCACTTCACCCTAGAGCTGCTGTCGAGTATGGCTGGACGGATCTGACAATTATACGCTCTGGCCTTGACACACAACCACTGGTGTTACTAAAAACACTTTAATGCACAATCAAAGAAAATGCTCCTTCTCACAGACTTAGAAACCACCTTTACACCTACAAACTCTGTCCTATTTGCTATAACATGTCAAGTACATTGATCATTTGTTACCATAAGAGAGAACAGAGTTGTTGCTCTGTTGAAGATTGACTTGTAGTGACTCTCGTCTCAAACAAACCTGTTCAGCAGACGCAGGACTCCTTCGGACACCATTTGACATCTTCTTTGACCAGATGGCCTGATCTACCATTTTAAGTCCATTCTGTCTCTGCTCATTACTCTCTGGTTTCTGATGGACATGAAGACAGTCAGTGAGGATAAATAAACATATTACACCGATGGGAACTTTTGTTTGTAAATATCAACATTTCAGAAGCTGTCATTTCAATATCTGATAAAAAATAAAAAATAAAAAGTGACTTACGTTTAGACCTTCTCTCAGCAGCCATGCATCTTCAAATCTGGGCTGCCCACTTTGTTTATGTCTGCGTGCAATTACATGAGGGATGGTGACCGGCAGAGTGTCTGTTGCTCGGCCAATGCGAAGCGTTCTTGAGCCGGGATGGATCACAATAACAAAATTACTCTGTATTTGCTGTCAAAGAGAAAACAAAATGTAAGTTTTGGCATAAACAAAATAAAATGAGTATTGTTGGACACAGTGATCAAGGGAGGTGTTGAATGAGTCTACGAACACATCATCGCAGCACTTGTTAAAAGCAAAACTGCACCACAGTTCTGGGAAATCTAATGTAGCGTAGTTTATGTAAAGTCAAGGACTAGTAAACTATAGGACCCGTAATAGGAGGCAA
The DNA here is from genome assembly GCF_014905685.2 of Nematolebias whitei. Classification (NCBI taxonomy): domain Eukaryota; kingdom Metazoa; phylum Chordata; class Actinopteri; order Cyprinodontiformes; family Rivulidae; genus Nematolebias; species Nematolebias whitei. The sequence continues at coordinate 37,285,568 of NC_056508.1, read as the reverse complement.
AAGTTAGTTAAATCATCTTTATATTCATAAAATTATGTACCTTTCTGTCCTATGGAGGCAGGCTGATCGATCAATACATAGCCAATACATTTCAACATTTACATTTGAGTTTTTATTTTAATCTGGTGGTCGAACTTTGCTCAGTGTCTGCAAACCTTGCAATTGTAAAACTAAGAACACTTTTAAACACATGGTGATGAAACTGAGCTCTGTGTACCCTTGCAATATAAAATAGATGTAGCCTTAAAACAACACATTTTAAGTTACAGGCAGTTAATACTGCATTTTTGTTAATGTTTGAGAAGAAAATAAGTAAACACCGAGCCTCCCGTCTCACCTCCTGAAGAGGTTCAGGAATGGCCGCAGGAGCTATGGGTCTTTTCACTCCGCGCTGCTGCTCCTTCTCTTTCTCCTTGTCCCGCTCCTTTTCTTTCTCCTTTCCGTTTTCTTGTTCTTTCTCAGCCTGAGTCATAGTTACTGTTGACGATTCTCCGCTAAATTATCATAAAAACAGCGACGTATCAAGCTGCTGGTGCTATGTGCATCAAATTTAACAACCGTCTTCTCCTCGTTTTCCATCTAAGATTTTACTTCCGTGTTTTTGTCACGTGGTACAAAATAAAGGTTTCTATTGGTCAAAGTGTATGTACGAATTTTATTTGACAAGATTTAATTTTCCCTAAAGTATTCAATTCA
>NC_056508.1:37244895-37284472 GCF_014905685.2 Nematolebias whitei | reverse complement strand
TTTTTATTATTATTGTGTCTAGAAATTGTTTTTGGGAGATTGTCTTGCGACTTTTTTTACATACCTGGAATTTTACATTTCTTTCTTTCAAATATGTATGAAAAGTAGCTACCGTATTTTTCGCCCTATACGTTGCAGTTTTATGCATAATTTGCATGCCCTTAAACTTATAGTTCAAAACAACATATTTATGGATGGTTTCCCATATTTATAAACCAATTTTTGGCTGAGATATGACAATTTTCATTCATTCTGACTGGAAAAAAAAGAACACTATCATTTTTCAACCACTAGATGGAAGCAGAATAGTAGGGAAAGCCGAAAACGTGGCTGTAATGACAAATTCTAAAAATTTCAAGACAAAATTACAGCTGCACTTTATTTATTATACTTTATATTTATTTTGTCTTGAACTTTTTTTTAATTTACCATGTCCTGGATGACTGAGAATCTTCCCCAGCTATGAATGACACATCGGCTTGCCACAGTCTTCCAACTTCATTCTGCTCGCTGCTTGGAGCAACCATCAAACCAGTTTCATTTCGTTGCATCGCCCTGGCAAAATGCAGCTAATTTGACCATCCATCCATCCATCCATTATCTTTACCCGTTTGTTCCATTTTGGGTCACGGGGGTCGCTGGTGCCCATGTCCAGCAATCACTGTGCGAGGGGCGGGGTACACCCTGGATGGGTCGCAAGTCCATCGCAGGGCCACATAGAGACAAACGAGACAAACAACCATTCACTCTCTCACTCACACCTAGGGACAATTTAGAGTTACCAATCAGCCTAACATGCATGTTTTTTTTTGGACTGTGGGAGGAAACCGGAGTACCCGGAGAATACCCACGCATGCACGGAGAGAACATGCAAACTCCACCCAGAAAGGCCCCTGGACCGGGGTTTGAACCAGGGACCTGCTCGCTGAGAGGCAGCAGCTCTCTAATTTGACCATTAAAGTGCATTTATTAAGTAAAAGTTCAACTGAGACACACCTTCGCTATAATTTCGAGCAAACAAATAATTGTTTTAGGTGCTTGTTAAATTTCGAAGAAATGCGTAGCGTTCCTCCTTTTTTTCCTCCCTGTCTGCGCGCTCCCGGAGCACCGAAGCAGACAATGCTTTTGAAATACAGCTGATTTGATCGTTTCGTTAAAGTCCTTTTATTAAGCAAATGTTAGACTGAGACACACTTTTACTATGAAATCGAGCCAACAAATAAATGTTTTTAAGTGGTTTTCTTGTTAAATTTTGAAGAAATGAACAGTTGCTCGTGTGGGTGCCCGCTTATGCAAATCAGGTTTTGAAATGACTGTCAACGTGCATTTATTAAGCAAAAGTTAGACTGAGACACACTTTTACTATAGTTTTGAGCAAACAAGTAATTGTTTTTAAGTGCTAATCTTGTTAAATTCTTTAATGCATGCATGCTCGCGAGGCCGCCATTTGGCAGCCAATTGATTTTTGGCACAACACCGGCCCACATTTCCAGGTTGTCAGTGGTGACACGAAACAAACGTGACGCATCAGCGGTGACGCATTATAGATGCGATGAATATGGCGAAGTTATATGGATTTTTTTCCACTTTAATAGATAGATATGGACTGATGCGACTTATAGGGCGGTGCGACGTGTACAGTGGAAAATACGGTATGTATTATAAATCTAACTCTATCTCATGGTCCTAAGTGTGTAGTAATTGCTATTACGGTATGTGTTTATCTGCGTTTCATGTTTTGCTGTTGCATATATTTTTGGTTGGTATTTCTCTCTAAATGTTCCTAAAAGGAAAGTGTGGGTGGCTGCCAACACTAACACAAAGCACAAAACAAAAAAAATGTGGCAGGACAAAAAGTATGTCACTGTGAAAGATGTCTGCAGCAACTTAAGGCGTTGAGTTTCTGTACACACCACTGAAAGCTCACATCACATCTTGTATGAGCTGAGATTCAATTTACTATAAGATGATCGTTCTATGATGTTAAGGATTCAAACACACCCTCTATTAATTCAAAAGACAGTTTCTTGAAGCTTTTTCCTTTTTGTATTGAACTTTTTTTTTTAATAGTTTCTTGAAATTTAACAAATCAAACGTTAAAAAACAAATAACACAAGGCACATTGCAATATAAAAAAAACACTATTTAGGAGATAATTGCATTGTAGCTTTTAGACAATTTTACAAAAATGAACACACAGAACTCATTTTTGTAACCCTTTTTGCAAAGTCACTTAAATAACACTTAAAACAGCAAAAAAGGTATCTGTCCCTATTTGCTAATTGTAATATGTTTTTTTTTATCATTATTAAAAACAACAGATCTAAACATTGTCATATTGTCATTTGGAATAAAACAACATGAAATAGCATTGATTTTTTTTTTAAGTTATCAAAAAAATAATTATTCTGATCCATTAGCTTTGTTCATAAGTGTCAACCTTTTCATCACCTCCAATCAGGATTTCTCTGGATGAGCTTGATTTGCACTCTCTCCAACATTTCTATAGCCTCCTTTAACTTTGTACTGTTTTTACTGTAGAAAACTCCTGGTTTGAACAGCAAAGATGAAATCTTCTTTCCAAACTTCCTTGGGGCATGAAGGCTCTCACATAACTTGTCCAAATCTTTCATTAGACAGAAAGACTTGCGCACTTTCAGTTCTGGCAGAATTATGGAAGGTTTCTTGTTCAGATGCACCACCCAGAACCTGGACAGCTGACTGGCGTTCTTTGCATGGCTTGCGACCATATTGAGAATCAGAGGGTAAAGATCACGAGCCGCAGCTGGGATGGAATGTTCTGGAAGATTGTGGTTGGCAGTAGACTGACTTAGCAGTGAAGATCGCTGAAGAAAAATTGGTGGAGGGAAAAAAAAAAATCATTTTTATCTGGCATTTTTATGAATTTGTATCTCCTTAGTCTAAAATTATAACTGAAAATGGACACAAAAGCACACCGTCAACAAACTATTTCACTTTTTGATAATGTTTTTAACCAAAAATTTGTTTAGCACCTTTATTCGTGTGTTAACTCGTTCATAGATGTATAGATATAAGTGAAAAACTGATTAGAATAGGTCCTATTACTAGAAATATGTACATAAATAAAAATGAGAACCATAGCACAGCAAACAGTAAATAATAGACATGAGAGCTAACTTACAGTCTCTCCTTGAGGGGAAACAATCAGCACATAGTCTGCAGCCTTCTCCTGCTCCACTAACCAACGCAGTGGTCCCAACCCTGCAATTTTTCCCTGCTGCCACACGTCAATTGCTACGCTGCAGCCACCGTGCAACTGTAGAAACTCTGCCAGTGCTACCACAGCATGCTGGAAGGCTGAATTCTCAGCAGGGTACACCACAAGAACAGAAACTGGAACCACTGGGAGGCTTTTGACACTCAAATACGAGGCAGAAGTGGATATGCGTCTTTTATCTAAGGGACAAAATATCGAGATCAGCAGTTACGCTTTCTAGATTTGCTCAGTCAAATTTAGCGAGAACATAACCTGTGCTGCACATGTAGAAAAAAAAGGACATTAAGTTTAACATCAGATCCTCGTTATCATTTGTAATTTTGCAGCTTGTGTTTTCTACTTCCAAACTATGCATGCATGGAAAAGTGATTTCATTTACAGATTATGCAGCAGGAACTCAGGATCATCAAAGTGACCAGCACTCCAACAAGAGTTATGATGACAGCTTTAGTTTTCTCTTCTGCAAAGGCAAACATGAGAACACAATGCCATTTACCAGATGATGTGACAAGAAGTTTGCTGGTTTTGTGTATGAACTGTCTGTTTTACCTGGTGGAGGAGGCTCTGTAAAAGCATCAGCTTGAAAAAGAAAATAAAAACGATTGTTAGGGAAAATATCAAACTTAACATCTCACAGTTAACTTGGGTGTTTGGCATAAAATGGTCCGTTGTGGTGTTTGGATTTGTTAGCCAAACATGAATGACATTCTTGTAATGTACTGACAGTTGCATGTGTTTTAAGGGATGCACAGTATTGGATTTTTGGCCGATATCCGATATGTTGATATGTTAAAACTCATTTATGTGTATATATATATATATATATATATATATATACACATATATAAACAGCACCTTTTATATCGGTGAGTTATTTTGATGGAATGTCCGATATTTAACTTTATCGCTAAAATCGTCCGATATCGATACATGCTGATAATATCATGCATCCCTAAAAACCATCTGTATTTTTTCAGCACTGAAGCATAATTAAAGTGTAAAAAGGCATTTGCAGATACAGCACACACAAGTAAGTAAGTAAACTTTATTTATATAGCACTTATCATAGATACAATCACAAAGTGCTGTACAACAATAAAGAAATAAAGGCTTAAAATAAAATAAAAATAATAACAACTCATTAATAAAAACAGTAAAAACAGCTGGAAAAAACAGTAAAACATTAACTAAAAGCTTGACGAAATAAAAGTGTCTTAAGCTGCGTTTTAAAAGAATAAACTGAGACGTTCACACGGAGAGACAGGGGCAGGGCATTCCACAGGCGGGGGGCTACGGCCTGAAAGGACAGGTCACCCCGAGTTTTAAACCGGGTCTTAGGAACCTTAAGAAGGTTCAGCGCTGAAGACCGAAGGGTGCGGGCTGGAGAATAAGGAAACAACATTTCAGTGATGCACAATGACAAGGATTTGAGTCACTCTTTTACCTTGAACAATGGGCTCAGTTTTGGCTTCAAATCGTGGAGGGGAAAAAATACAATTATTTAATACATTGGAAAATATGGAGCAGATATTTAATATTACAGTCTACTTGCACTTTTGTCAAAAAAGTGTGGAGTTAACAAAAAATAACTTGCTTACCTGTAGGTTGAGACTTTGTTATGGCTCTTGCTACATAAAAAGAGAAAACATTAGATATTCTTAGTGTGTTAAGTTTTGATTAAAATTGTAATATTGCAACATTTCCCTATTGCATTACAGTTTTTAAGACTGGACATCAAATACATTTTGATTATTTTAAGACGTTTAGCTGGACTATTTTACTACATGTACTGGACACTGTACAGGAACACAAAAGTTGAAGCCTGAGCAGGTACAGGATTCCCCACAGGACGGTCCCATTTCAAGTTTTATGTATTGTTATCTTCATGTAAACAAACAGGACACTTCCCTCATTAAAAAAAAAAAGCAATTTATACTACTGCTGTATAGTCAAATGTTCTTGTTTTTTTCAAAACAGTTGCATGTAATTATTTATTTAATGATGAAAAGAAAAGTCATGCAACTCCATGAGTGTATAAGGGAAAGTAGGCTGGACTTGAAAAAATGGTCTCAAAAATAAAACAGCTCCTATAAACCAGGTCCTGCTGGCTTCAATTAACAAAAACTAGAGATGGTGAGGACATTCGTTCTAGTACTATAATATATGATTACGTGGATGCTCTAAAGTTGAAATATATATATTTTAAAAGGTTTTACTTACATTTAGTTGGAGGGGGGATTTGAATGGTTTTATGCATGGGTGAATGGTCACCACCCAATGGAGGCAAAGGCAGATTGAACACTTCAACTGAGTAGAAGCCTTCTCTTGCACTTATTAAAAAATGAAACCATTTCTAAATTTGAAAAGAATATTACTTTAGTAATTACAAATATTCAAGATTCGGTATGTTGTAATAAAATAAAAGTGAATATTAACAATGTTTTAAAATCAATAATAATAAACAATCTGTTCTGTTCAAGAAGACATTGGCCATACCTGCTCTGATCCTGTGAGGTTTGCTTTGGCAAAAGGTGGGTTGTATTCACAGAAGTAGTCTGGTTCTCCTGAAATAGTAATCCAAGTGCCTGTCAGGTAATTATTACTAGCTGCAGAGACAGAAGAGGACAGGACAGTTTTTAAAACTGGTAAGTATTGATTCTTAGATGTTACAGGTCAATAATCATGCAGGACTTGGTAAACAGCAGAAACCACACATCTATCCACATTTTAGTTATAGAAACACATGCAAGAACATCTACAAGCAAGCATCATTTTCTTTCTGTTACTTTACCAAAAGGAATTGGTTTTCATCAGTGTTTACAACTCGGGAAACATTTTATCAGGAGTATGCAGGTGTAGATGAAGTTAAAAACCTGGAACTTCACCGTCCAGTTTTAAAGTGAGAAAGTTCCCTGATGAGGAGGGAAACGTCTTCAGCTGGAGAATAAAAGTCTATTTGTATTTATTTATTTATTTAATATATGCCACATATCAGGAGAAACAATGCATTAATGCATAAACAGTACTCTAAAATGTTTACCCAACCCAGTCGCTATTTTAATGTAAAACAGAGAACGTATATTCTTACTTTTAATGTGACATATTGTAATAAAAATAAATTATTCACAGTTTTAAAATTTAGATACGTGTTTTATTCTGAAGATAAACTGAATCACTACTGTAAAGCATGCACAAATAATTCAAAATAACAAAATGTGCAAAATAAATGGAACTATAAATGCATTTATATTTTAAAATATGGAGTTAATCTTGATAGGAATTGATATATTCATTTACCAGGATAATTAATTTATTTGCAAAATATACAAATAAAAATAGAAAAAGGTTACAAAATCATACATTACGTTTGGTTTTGCATGATTAATTCCATCAAAACTTGTATTCCCTTTTAAAGAATTGTTGGTTTTTCAACCTTTTTATGCACAACGAAATGGATAATTTTCCTTTTTCAAATCAGTGATATTAGTCGTAGAAATCCGTGTGGATTGGGAATGAAGCTTGTATTTGTGCATGTGACTTGAGTCAAGTGAGTCAAAAACTCAACTCTTTTTTTCGTGTGTGATTTATTTCAACTGGAATTAAAGAATCAAAAATGTAACATGATGATGGACTCCTCCTCGACAAAACTGAAAACTGTAATTAAATCAAGAGAGGCTCCAAACAAAATGTTAGTTTCAGAATGCACACACTTGCAACCAATATATATATATACATATACATATATATATTACATTTTCCTCTTAACATTTTCTTTTCTAGTTGAACTGTACAGAGCAAGTGTCCCAGTTTCAATCCACTGGCTCCCTGTGCACCACAGAGTTGATTTTAAAACTCCCATTATAAATGTCTAAATCTCCACCCCCAATCACTCCAACTTGCTTCAAACTCATGTTTTTAAGGCCCTGAGATCACTTTTGGTCATTATGAAGCTTAACTTTGGAGCAATCTGCCTTCTATTATTATTCAGGCTTCTTTACTTCCTGTTTAAAACACATTCAAAACCCCTGATGTGTTGATTTAGTACTTTATTGATTCCCTGTCAAATTTACTTTATCTTGTTTTGTCTAAACACACTAGTCAGCTCATGGGCGGTCTTTGCAAAATTAAATTAAATAAGCTATGAATCATTGAGTTTTTCACCTTAAGTTCTTGAGGATGTTGCCATATTTATGCAAATTTACTGTGCTGAAGATGAAAAACGTAGTAAACAGCATTGAGGCAAAACCACTGACAAGAAAAACTGTTCCTACCGTCAATATTGATGGCCCAGCTTATATTCAGTTTGACTTCTTCTCCCTTTTTCACCTGCACAACCTTCAAGTCTGCCACCTTGGATGGATTTGCTGTGGTGCTTGTCGAGGGGAATTCTGAAACCACAGTGGGACTCTTTAATCCTATTTATTTTGCTGATATCATCAATAATAATAGATAAATTATTCTAATATTCAATGATAATCAAGCTGACAGAGATTGTGGGACAAGTTTTGTCGTTAAAAGCATTTAAAGCAGCATGGAGCATAACAGCTGCATCAGTGATCAACACACCAAAATTGAAATGATGCTTCATTTATAGACTTCTGCAGAATTTGATTTCAATCCGTTTCGGCGGATGCGTTAAAGCAGGAAAAGATACATAGTGAGCCCAGAGGATCAGGATTGGGCTATAATATTTGTGACTTATCTGTCTAAATAAAGGTTGAATTAATGAATAAATGAAACAGAATAAAAATTAAATACAATAAAAGGAAATTAAAATCTCTTATTAGGTTAATGAATTAAAAAAAAGCTACATAGCCTTACCTAAATATTTATCACACGTCACTTTCTGCGAGGAAACAATAGAAACACAGCGCTTAAATAGATAACGTCACTTAAACTTTGCATAACAAAAAAAAAAAAAAAGGATAACTTACAATTTGGTGCGATGTCACCTGCCATGTGATGAAACAGATGAAAAGCAGCATTTTTAGCCACATCGTCTGCTACGGTTTGAGCCAAATATATTAATTAAACAGATAAAACAAGTATAAAATTGATATGTAACGACCCGTGCAGCTTGAAACTGCTCGTTTAACTCAGCGAGTTAAACTGAGTTTAACTCAGTTAAAACCTGGGTTGAGGGTTGAGGCAAACGTGATGCGTAACTGACGTCACCGGCTAAGCCCCGCCCATACCGCCCCCTTTTTTTCCCCCCACAAGCAGCAGCATTCGGAGCTCTGGGTTCTGTTTTTACATCAAGAAGGTAGGAGTTCCGTTACTTTAAGCTGGCATTTAACAACTTAATGCATTCTCGTGTGTGAGTTGGCAACAAACTGCTCCAGTGCCGGCTCTGCTTGAACTAAATGTAACTTCCTGGTTCACTTGTGTCGCTGTCCCTGCTGTGTGAAGTTCAGACGTCTTCTGAGATAGCTAACAAGTAGTTAGCTGTTTGGCAAACAAAACTAGGATGTATTTTGTTGTAGCCTTGTCACCATAATCTTAACCTCTCAATATGTTTTTAAGGTATAACCGTTACCTTTTATGAAGCGTTTGAAACATTGAAAAGTATTTAAAAGTAGTTTAAATGTGCAAAAATTGCAGTCTTATCATACACTAGACTGCAAGTCTTAAGTTTGCGAAATTGGCCTTCAGATTTTAAATGTTCCTAAATTGTATTGTGTGTACCTTGGTAAAAAAGGGCGCACCGACTTGTTGGGACTGATTGTTAATAATCTATTTAATTGTAAAAAGCCTATCAGTAAGTTTATAGATAATCGACACGGCAGATCTGACCGACCTGCACGCCTTTGAACTTTCAACACTTATTGCAATAAAAAAAATCGCTTTCAGGGTTGCCAGATAAGACGCATCCATCGAGCAATCAGCGATAGAGAGGATGAACGTGTTCACGTTTGTTTTTTACAGTACAGTAGTTTCAATTAAAATTATGTGTACATAAAAATATGTTTCACAAAAGTATGTTCAGAATATTGACTGAAGTTGATTTGAGAAATTTAATTATCTGCAGTACTAGTTTATGACTATTGTTGTGCGTTGTGAAGATAGTACAGTATACAGAATGTTTTGGGGCTTTAAGCAGTATTTTTACATACAGTGATTTGTGGAATTGTTCTTGAGATCACGCAGTGAACTCCAGAACGGCATCAGACCTGTTTTTAAAGCAGCCCGAGGTCCTGAAAGTTGCACATGCATGCTCACTGAATTTACATTTGATACGAATTTGTTTTTTTTCTTCTACTTTCCTTGATTGGATATATTTTATTTTAATTTTTTGTTTGTTTGTTTTTGTGCATTCTTTTTTTTTATTTACAGAGGGCGGCACAGTGGCTCAGTTGTTAGTGCTTGTTGCCTCTCAGCGAGAAGGTCACCAGATCAGATCCTGGCCGGGTGCCTTTCTGGGTGGAGTTTGCATGTTCTTTCCGTGCATGCGTAGGTTTTCTCAAAGTACTCCGGTTTTTACTCCCACAGACCAAAAGCATGCATGTTAGGCTGATTGGTAATTCCAAATTGTCTCTAGGTGTGTGTATGTGTGAGAGAGTGAATGGTTGTTTGTCTCATTTGTCTCCATGAGTCCCTGTGATGGACTGGAGACCTGTCCAGGGTGTCCACCGCCTCTCACATTGTGACTGCTGGATATGAGCACCAGTAACCCCTGTGACCCCAAAAGTCAAAAGTGGGTAAAGATAATGGGTTGATGGATGGATGTCATTCCAAGGCATTGCTGTTTAGTCAAGTCACATGTATTTATATAGCACATTTAAAACAGTAACTGTTATCAAAGTGCTTACCAAAAAAGATCACAGCATCAAATATTAATAACAACATATTACAGCAACATGAATAAAAGCATAAAAACATGAAATATAATGAGAATGAGTTTATGTTGTTACAGGATCATACTGCCCTTTATGTGCGCAGGAAGAAGAGATGGAAAGCACAAAACTGTAATATATTTTACAAAAAGACAAACTATAAAATGTTTACTTGAATTGACAAATAAAATGAAGAGTGATTAACTAATTGACTAATTAAACTAACTGACTGTATAAGCAACATAGCAAATTACCATACACTCCAAACCCATGATCAAAACAGCCCAGGACACAGGAATTTTTTTTAACCATTTTTATAGAAAACAAGCTGACCTGGCAACCTTGTTTGGAAATTAAACATTTACTAGACCGGACTGTGTATGGCAGGCCTCATTTTCTTTTATTGTAAATGAGGAACTTGAATCTTCAAGCAAATTGTACAAAGATGTTTTATGCGCAAAATGATCATTTTAACGTGTTAGGGCCTAATTTGGAGTTAAATCTTGAAGACAGTCAAATTTACTGGTGGACACACTAATATGGATACTTTTGTAAAATGAAATAAAACATTTACTAATTGCTAGTGCACTTGGTTACTTATTTCTACTTGGTAAACTAATGCTTTTATTGACTTTCAAAACAGTACAAAATGGCTCAAGTAATGGTGAACATAAAAATATTCACAATTAGAACAAAAAGCAAAACTAGATATTTATTTTATTAACTTTTATTTAACCAGGCAAATCTCAATGGGATCACAAGGGAGGCCTGGGCTGGAAAGAAGCCTAACTTGCATGTTTTTGGACTATGTGAAGAAACTGGAGTCCCAGGAGAAAACCCAAGCATGAGGAGAACATGCTAACTACACATAGAAAGACCCCAGGTCAAAACTGGGGATTGAACCCAGGACCTTCTTGCTGTGAGGCGACAGTGCTAACCACTAAGCCCATCTATATAAAGATGTGCACTTTGTTTAATACCATTAGGTTTACTTTTAGTGCCAAATTCAAATGTCTACTGCAGTTTGTTTATCACGAAGTACTGTTTGTATTTAGTGATTACAGGAAACCTTCCCAGGATGCTGTCCTTGGCTACATTTGGCCAAGCTGGAGCCCGAAAAGTTTTGACACAGACTTTTCTAAAGAATAGCAGGTGCTTCTTTTAGCAGGTTTCCATAATCTTAAATCCCTACAACCAGACACATGGAGCATTGTATTCTACTAAAGTTCTTTTAATTGCTACAGGTGGTTTACTACTTCGGCTTCTCATTGTAACTCCTCATCACCTTCAGCCAATCAGAAAACACCATCCTACAGCTATGTAATTGTTGGGGCAGGGTCAGCAGGCTGCACTCTGGCTAACCGCCTCACAGAAGATGCTCATGAGTCTGTGTTGCTTCTGGAAGCTGGACCGAAGGACAAATGGCTCGGAAGCGCACGCCTCTCATGGAAGATCCACATGCCGGCTGCACTGACCTACAACCTCTGTGATGACAAGTACAGCAAATTAAATCCATTTTCCCCTCTTCGTTTAGACTGAACAAGTGAACGATCAACACTAAAGATCTAGTATTTTAATAACGTTTGAAATGTATTTCAGATCCGAACGATTCCTTTTTGTATCATAGTTTGTTTTTGATTTATCATTTACATTCTTCCTCAGATATAACTGGTTCTACCACACTGTACCTCAGGCCAACATGGACAACAGGGTGCTGTACTGGCCAAGGGGCCGTGTTTGGGGAGGGTCCTCGTCACTTAATGCCATGGTTTACATCCGTGGGCATGCTGAAGACTATAACCGCTGGCAGAGGGAGGGTGCAGAGGGCTGGGACTACGAACACTGTCTGCCGTACTTCAAGAAAGCTCAGTGTCATGAACTGGGACAAAATAAGTACTTGAACTAAATGTTTCAGTGGATTTTTCTTCTTTGTGTAACTTAGTTTTTGTTATACGAGCTTCATTAGCACAAGCCACATAGATGGAGATGGTAGTTTTTTCTTTCCTGGTTTACAACCTAACGGGTTTTTTTTAAACATTAAACTTTACAGGCAGAGGTTGACTTTTAAATTATCAGACATTGCATTATGTGCACTAGAGCAACAAGCAATCTGATAGTCCTAAAATTAATATACCAGTATATTCAGTATTGGTCATTAACTGCCACAGCCAGACATAGTTTTAATCTACTCTGTCTTTGTTCCTACAGGTACAGGGGTGGCAGTGGGCCTCTTAATGTGTCTAGAGGAAAGACTAATCACCCCCTTCACAAGGCTTTTATTGAGGCAGGGCAACAGGCAGGATACCCCCTCACTGACGACATGAACGGGTACCAGCAGGAAGGTGTTGGCTGGATGGACATGACCGTCTATAAAGGTAAAGGAACAAAGAACTTTAGTCTTTGTTGGACCTTTGAATGAAGTACCACTGAGGACACTTATTTAATCGCAGTACTTATATTTCAAACTACATCACATTCTGTTTGTTAGAGGTTCTCTGGATTGACGATGCAAAACGTAAACTGATTACAGTTAGCAACTGATTCAAGCGTGACCGTCCACAGTTTATATCCTGGAATATTTGCAGGAAAGAGGTGGAACACGGCCAGCGCCTATCTAAGACCTGTGCTGGGTCGACCCAATCTAAAGACGGAGGTGCGCTGCTTGACCACTAAGATCTTGTTTGATGGAAAGCGTGCTGTGGGGGTGGAGTACATGCAGAACGGACAAAAGAAGAGAGTAAGAATTTGAACTTTAAAAATGTAGATTTTTCTCTTCAAGCCTACACTTTTTTAATATAAAACTACTTATTCATTGTTTTCGAATTCATTTACTTGACTCTTACTATTTGCTCAGGTGTTTGCAGATAAAGAAGTTATATTAAGTGGAGGAGCCATAAATTCACCTCAGCTTCTCATGCTTTCTGGAGTGGGAAATGCAGATGACCTGAAAGAACTTGGCATTCCAGTTGTGCAGCACTTACCAGGTGCGTGAAACAGACAGCGTTTGTGCTTGTAGGAATTTGAACAGGACATTTCTGTTGAACTGTGGGACCAGACCTGAGCAGACTGTTTTATGATGGTTCATCTTAAAGCTTTCTTATATCTCCCTTTTCTGCGCTGTCACCCAGGTGTTGGTAGTAACCTGCAAGATCACCTGGAGATTTACATCCAGCAGCAGTGCACTCAGCCCATCACCTTGTACAAGGCACAGAAACCTTTCCATATGATGAAGATAGGCCTAGAGTGGCTCACCCTTTTCACTGGTAACTTAAATCATCCACGCATGGACACACGTTCTCCTAAATGTTTTACAAACAGGTAAAAAATGCATTTTACCTGCTGCCATGACACCCATGTGATCATTTAAATGCTTGTGTCAGTGTGTGAGTTCATTTGTCTGCTGTTAGCAAAATGTCTCGTGGGCAAATCAATGGATTTTTTAATGAAAATCACACAAATTAATCATTGGATACATCAACAACTGATTCGCTTTTGAAGTCAGCCTAATTCAAGACAGCCACCACAGTTAACTGACCTACCAAACACAAAAATGGCTGTACAGTGGTCCCTTGATTGTTGCGGGGGTTATGTTCCAGACACCACCACGATAGGTGAAAAACCAGGAAGTAGGAATGATATATTTATTTATATTTTTAGTACTTATATATCTTTTAAGGCTTTATAAACCCTTCCCACACTCTTGTAATGTTCTAAACTCTTAAACCTACATCATTTTAACAACATACGTATATGTACTGTGCAGTACTGCAAATTTTTATGTGGGTACTCACCAGCTCTGCAGACCAGCAGAGCAGCTCTGTTCTGGTTCAGCAGACTTGCCCTGCAGTGACGACGCCCACCGCCCTGTCCAGGTTGATGTGCACGTAGATAATTGAGATTCAGGATTATTTGCAACTTTCTGTTCTGAATTTAATAAGTAGATTGTTACTTCTGACTTTGCACTGCAAAACTTTCCCTCCATTTTGGCAGAAAACAGCGGCCAGAAGCACCGTTGGAAGTGCCAGAAGATCAGATCTGAGGGAGTGTTTGTCCTTTCTTGGCCGTCAAAGTGCATTAAATGCTTCCCCTGCTTCTGCCTGCATTGTACCCTGCTCTGACATGTTGGATATTTTGTGATCTCGCCTGTTTGGGTGGTTGGCCACATGCGTCCGCTGAGTGCAGCGGCTGAATGAACGTCCATTTGGGCGATGGATCGCTGGCAGTACTCCATCTGACTCCAATTATATGTTGCCGTATAATTGGATCATCAGCCGCGTGCATTCGCTAACGCAATCAAAAGCTCGACACCTACCTGACCCGCACATTAAGCACATTATTATGGACTGGACCGGCCCTAATCTGGGTCGGGCGGGGTCAGGCTCTGGGTTCAGGTTAGAAATGACAGTTCTACTGTGAAGTAGCGAGGGACTACTGTAACTCAGCCAAGTTTACATATATTAATAATAATAATAATGTCATCACAATGTCAGCACTGTATGTTTCCATACAATGGATATATTGAGCTAATATTTGGTTTAGTAGTAGCTGAGTCCACACTCTCATGTTATAAAATACTTTCACTTGCCTTATTTAAAGAATGTCAGTTGTAGAAATGCCTGCTTTGTTACAGAATTAACGGATATATTCATTTTTAGTATAGTTTTACTCAAAATGACAATGGTGTTCATTTATTCTGCTGATAATAAGCTTGCTAAACTTTTTTTATTTTACAACATAGAAAAAACACAAGTGATGGAGCTCTGACGTCGCTCATGTGATGTTGCTTTGCTAAGAGGCTACCTGGTTCAGCAGTTTTTTGTTTTTCTAGCTAACTAACAGATTGATAGATGGTGTTTGCATAGAAAAAAGTTCACGCTGTCATTCACATAATGTGGTTTCTGAGAATCATGTCAGAGCGAGCCTCATGGGTTCTTCTGTGAAATTAATTTTTTTTTTTTGTGGACAAAAGTGCTGATTGAGGGCTGATAAAGGATAAACGTATGGTCACAGATTAGATTTTCATTTACATAACTGCTTGTGTAATGGCTCAGCAGCTTGTTGATTCACTTCCTGTTGATACTCCACCAGGTTATGGAGCTACATCCCACTTAGAGAGTGGAGGGTTCATTCGAAGTCGGCCAAACGTGACACACCCGGACATCCAGTTTCATTTCCTGCCCTCACAAGTTATTGACCACGGACGAGTTCCATCAAAGATTGAGGCGTATCAGGTGTGTTTCCATAACGCAGGTTTTTTTTTGTTTGTTTTTTGGTGGAACAGAGTCGTGACATGCCTGTGTATAATCCTGATAATTTTATGACTTTATTGGTAGGCCACTGAATACGCAGTACATTGTCTCAGCCTTAAATGACCCCAGTCATGATTTTAGAAGGTCGGATGAAGCATTAATATCAGTTACACTAAGGTGTATTGACAGAGGCTTGATTCCATGGAAAGCTTCAAGGACAACCTGGTTTTCTCCAGAAATTATCTGAGAGTCCACCTCTTCTAGAGAAGTAGACGAGGAAGTAATTAGGGTTCAACAAAAGAACACAGTGGTTGCTTCACTTGTTTCACCTTTAAGTTGAAATGTGTTAATAATGCAAATTAAAAAACAAAAACATAATCCATTTGCCAGATTATACTTTGTTGGAAAAATTATATTTTGGTGATGTAGGTTCATGTTGGACCAATGAGAAGCACCAGTATCGGATGGATGAAGCTAAAAAGCAGTAACCCTCTGGATCACCCGATTCTTCAGCCAAACTACCTCTCTACTGGTAAGACCCAACATCTGGAGCAGAGTTTGGTTTAAACTCGAGCATTTCAGCATCACTGACTACAGAAACAGACGTTTATTGTCTCTCCTCGCAGATATTGACGTGTGGGAATTCAGGCAATGTGTTAAACTGTCCAGAGAAATTTTTGCCCAGAAGGCTTTTGACCCGTTTCGAGGTCCAGAAGCCCTGCCGGGTCCTCTGGTCCAATCCGACGCTGAGATTGATGCTTTTGTGCGCCAAAAGGCTGACACCGCCTACCACCCGTCCTGCACCTGCAAGATGGGATCGCCCTCAGACCCAATGGCGGTGGTCGACTCAAACACGCAGGTTCTGGGTCTGGAGCGGCTGCGCGTGGTGGATGCCTCCATCATGCCCAGCGTCGTCAGCGGAAACTTGAACGCTCCGACGATCATGATGGCAGAAAAGACGGCTGATGTTATCAGAGGTCGCCCCGCCCTTGTCGAGCCAGAGGTTCCTGTGTACAAACCTGCGACATTTGAAACCCAGAGATGAACAGAGAGAAGACGAGCTGGCAACAGTTCTACTGCGAGGGTCCGTTTACTTTACAATCATTACGAGGTGGACACAGCAGAGAGGAGCTGATCAGGGATGAACTAATTCTAATACTTCATTAACTAAACTTTAAACACTTTTCTAAAACTAAAGACTGATAATTATTCAGTCTACTGGATGTTAGTTATACACTAAGTATTGTTTCTATTGGGTTCAATTTAAACAATATGTTTTTTGGACAAGTTATGTCTCCATAACTTGGAGACAATTTATCAAACTTGTCTCCAAGTTTAATAAATTGTATGTTAGCTTAAAATAGTTTAACGTCTTAAAAACATCTGCGTTAGACTAGCTGTTTTTAGCTCTATAAATGACCATAAAAATGTTTGTCCCATTAACGCTAACATGGTTCAGATCATTTCTGGCCACGTTTTGATTTTTGTAGTCACAGTATTATCAGTACACATAAATTGCACTCGGAGGAGATTCATCTGACTAAATGTGATTTCCACGTGCAGGTAGATATGAGCCAAGGTGCTGTGCAATCATTGTTCTTATCTAACGATCAGCAGCCTGCAGAGTTTTTTTATCTAGTCGCTCTCTGCACTGCGCTGTGTGGTTCTGCTCAGATCAGCTGTGATAGAAGAAACGCTCGTCTTCCTTCCTGGAAACTGTCAGCTCATCTGTCCTGTCACTTGTTGTCATAAAGTTGTTGCTCAGATTTCATATCAGCAGGAAGATGATTGTGTTCAGGTGAAATTCACTGTCTTCACAAATAAGAACGTCTGTTAGAGTTCGTATGAGCCATATCTGAACCTCAGTTTAATATCTGACCGGTACTTTTGTTTTCATGATTTAAAGACAAATATTCTTCACTTGTCGTTGCCAAAGCGAGAGGCGGCAAAACAATAATAGTTTTATAGATTAAAAGTGAGATAGTTGAAATAGGAATAAAAAAGGAAAAAATGCCCAATAACTGATTCAGTCTGAGGAAAGAAGCTGCATTTTTTTAAAATGTCTTTACTTCAGAGTCCAACCTGAGACCGTTGTAGACGAGCATGCACTTAGATTTACTAATTTTCAATTGTGAGCTGTTAAAGGACCAGTTGTTTGCATCGTCTTTAATCATTGCACATGCAGCTTAAATTGCTCATATTGGTGGATCCTTTCATTCGTTTACCTTTGCTGTTGAATCCTTGTCCAGCCTGGAACCTGAATAATCTATGAAGTAATAATCAATACTTGACATTTTCATCTGAAACGATCAAACCAGCTCGATTAAGATGAAGCTAATCATTCATACACACTAAAACTGCTAAAAAAAATAATACTACATCTAAAGAGAATGATAAAACACAACTTTTAACATTGTATTTGTACATTTTTTTTTAATTAAATTAATGTTTACAATGACAGTTTTGTCAATGATTGTGAATAAATATATTTCTATGAGATAAAATCACCGTGTTAATTTCTGTTGATCGTGTGTGACTGAGGTTTGTTCGTGTCAGCATTTATAAACTGAATTATGATTATGTGCCGTTGTTTTATTTTTTTATTTTTAACCTATATTCAGTTCTCTTGTTGTTTACATTCTTTTGCACCGTAGTGAAGTGTGTAAATCATTTTGTTTTAAGGAGAAAAAATGGGAATTTCTAAATGTGAATCAAAAAGGGAAAGTTATGATGAAAATGGCAGTGCTTTATATCATTTTTATTTCTTTCATTGATTGTCAACACATCATGTTCACCTTGATCCTCGTGACTTTATTCATTACAAAACTGCAGGTTTGTCGTCATTTCAGGCAAAAATGATGTAAAAAAACAGGGAGTTTGCTTTTACCGGTACAAAATCTATAAGGTCCTTGTCCTTATGCTACAAAGTAGTTGGAAAGTCATTTTGGAAATGTTCATAAAAGAAGTAAGCAGACATCTAAAGGCTTTTTACAAACACTACAGATTGTACACATCTTTTCGAGAACATCTGTAAAGCAGTGGAACAGTAAAAAAATAAAGCTATGTTGCACAACAAAGCTTTGTGGGTTTTTTTGTTTAAGTAATTGTTTTACTTTAATTATTGTTATCAAATTGTTAGGTTTTTTTTTTTGCCCTGCCACAAACCAATGTTGATTTTTATGAATTTACCTGAAAACATTCTTAATCTGGCAGTAATAGAAACACGCTGGTGATCTGCGGAGCAAAGACTGAATGTCATAAAATAGTCTCTCTTTCATTTGTGGCATGTTAAATGTGCAAAATGGGGACATTCTGAACAGAACCCAAGTGGGCTGACTTGTCTCATGACACTTTAGAGGAATTTCACACATGAAAGCTATTAAATGATGAAATTATGAAACAGAAGCCGCAGATGTTGAGGCAAACCTGACATCTTTTTTTGTAAGGAATGGCCAAAGAGACTAACTTATTTATAGATTTAAAAAAAATAGCTGAAGTTTTCTGCAGCTGTTGAGCAATAAAGTTACACATACAGAAAAAAATGATCCAGGGTTACACTTTATTCATTTCTACGGTGGCCCTGAGGTGTAAATGAACAACAATGGAAAATACGGATATACATTAAGCCAAACCGGAAGTGGTAGTGGAGGTATTTTTAGTGTTATTTTTATATATGTTTTTAACTTTATTAACAATATAAAACAACAATACAGCAGGGTCATTGCTACTAGTTGTTGCCTTTTGAGTCCCCATACCATAGTATATTTTATTTAAAGCTAATATTTATTTTATTAATCTCATTTTATAAGTTTGACTCCCTTTCACCATAAAACACAACCATAGGTACACAAGATGAATTTGTTTAAAACAATTACTGGTAAATCTAATTTTAAATGCAGTTTGGGTTTACTGCCACGTCCCCTGTCATGCTTCCTGAAATTAAGTTACAATTCTAAGTAATAAAAATTAAAAAGTATTTTTTTTAATTATTTTTAATAGTACTGTTTATAATAGTTCTCATCCAATGACTTTTTTTTAAATAAAATATTTTTTATGCTTAAATGATTAAAACTAAATTGAGTCCCTGAGTCAACTGTCCACCCTGTCACCTCCAGTTTGGCTTGATGCAATTCAGTTTTTCCAAATGTTCATTTATACCTCAGGGCCACCGTACATTTCTATTATTTCAAGAACCTGCTCAAACTGACATGTTGCATAATCTGAACTGCAGCGTTGGAATCATTATCGCATCATAAATGTTTTTTTGTTGTTTACAAGGGAATCAAAAATAATAATCTAGTACAGAAGTCAGTGAGCACACAAATAGAAGGATATGCCTGAGGACATTTTATTTGTGTTGTTTTATGATATGTATCTTTTTCAAGTGAAACGTGTCAAACCCTGAACCCCAAACAAACCAGCTGTTATGGCTTTGGATGAGCCTGATTCAAAAGGCTGAACAAAAATATATGTTTACATCAAGTTTTACTTGTTCTTTCTGTAATTTTGTTTAGGCAAGTGAAACTATAACGTGTTGAGCCAGCAGCTTTTACCTTTACCAATAAGGATGACACTTTATAAGACACCTGCATGTCAGCTGAATTCAGAGAACCTTGTTGTGCAGCTCAAAACATCATGTTGCAGCAGAAAAAAGCAGCTTCCTGATCTGTCACTACTGGACCATTAAGCTGGAAACTAGTCAGAAAAACTTGAAGTTTAAAAAAAAAAAATTTTCACAAAACCAGTTTTAAAAATCATTCCGCTTGACTAAAAGGGTGGCACATTTTCGTTGTTTTCCTGGCTCTTTGAGTAAACTGCAGTTTGTACGACCTTGTTTGTGTGAAGCCATGTGACGTTAGTTCAGTGCAGCGGAACGCTGGCGGGCCTCCGAGCCAAGAAACGAAAGCCGAGTTGGATCATCCTCTGAACGCTGAAAACTAAATTCACAAGCTTTGATGCTGTATCAAACAAACATTATAAACTTGGCTTGCTTAGCAAAAGCCCTGACAGGCTGAGTCGTGCCTCCTGCTTTAAATCAGAGCTTTTCTTTGAACCGTCAGCGCTTGCTGAATTGAAAACAAGGCACTTTACTCTCACATTTGTCCCCGTTTTATCTATTTTGGTCCTTTGCAGGCCATTTGAGACCTTCCCCCACTGAGGAACATCGGTAAAAGTTTAATAAAAAATACTAAAAGTAATCTGGCGTGAGCCGTTGTTATAGTGAAGTGAAGCATATCATCTCATCTGTTAGGTCCTCCTCACATGTCACAGCCACGTACGGCTCCTCGTCGCTGTAGTCACGGTGGTCCCTCAGGTGTGTGGCGGCGTGGGACTCTGAGCCGGCGTTCCCCGCTCCTCCCGTGCTGCCGTTACCCATACTGCCGTTCAGCAAGTTACTGGCAGCGCTCTCCATCTCATCGATGGTCATCTCGCAGGCGTCTGCGATCTCATGTTTGGTTGCCGACACAAACTTTGGGTCCTGGGCGTATTTTCCTAAACCCTCAGAGATCAGAACCTGAAAACAAGAAGAAGAGGAATATTAAGAAGAAGGTGGCAGGTTGTTGATGAAACAGTTTAACACATAAAGTAGTATTTTAACTCAAAATTGACATACGGCAAATGACCAACTGAAGGAGGTTTTGTGTCATTTTTCTTTCTTAAATACAATAAATTTAAAGACTTTATCTGCTGTAGACAGTTTGTCTAAGCCTGACTGTACTTTTGTACTCCACTCTTTAATTTTCCTAATTTTAAATGTAAAATATGATTTCATAGTCATGCACAAAAACCGGACAGAAGCGAAAAAAGTCCAGAAAAAAGTTTTGAAAAACCTTCAGAAAGTCTGACAAACTATTGATCAAGACCACTCTTAAATAATGTTTGTCTTCTTGGAAGCAAAGTTTCACTAGAGAAACTGCATTTCCTGTGAAAATGCAGTATGAATGCTTATTGCAGAAAATCTTGCTGAAAAACAGCTGAAATTAGCTAAAAAAAAAAAAAAAAAAACATGGTTAAATGTAGCTGAAATAGAAGAACCAGCCTAAATTAGCAGAAGAATTTAGAAAAAACACATATTTACTGAATTAGGTTTAAATAAGCAGAAATAAGCACACACATTAGAAAATGATTAAAAAAAAGCTGAAATTAGCAAAATAAAAAAGGCTGAAAAAGTAGCTGAAAGGCAGAAAGAAGCTTAAGCTATACCAGAAGGAAGAGGAAAGAGCTGATGAGCTAAAAGAAAATGTGGAATTAGCTGAAAAAGCTAAAATTAGCATAAAAACAGCTAATTTGTAGCTGAAATAGCAGAAGCAGAAACATAATTAAACTGAAAGAAGCATAACAAGCTGAAATTAGCAGAAATAATTTAGAAGAACCACAATTTTTTTTTAGTTAGCAGAAAAAAACCTGAAAGGAGCACAAAACGCCTAAAAAAACCTACCTGAAATTAGCTGAAAAAAAGTTTAAATTTGCACAAGGAAGCTGAAAGAAGCTGAACCAGAACAAAATGTGAAAGGAGCAGTAAAAGGTTGTAAACAGATCTAAAGATTTGAAGGATGAAAATGAGCTCAATTCATTTCATATGAGAAAAAAGAAGTGTCAGAAAGGCTAAATATTTAAAAAAAGCTAAAGTTGCTCCAATACCAAAAGTCATAGCACTCTTCTCCTGAATGAGCTGCATGTTTTGATAAAAGATTTGCTGAAATAGCACAAAAATTGTGGAACGAGAAAGATGCAGAAAAACGTACAGAAGAAAAATGGATGACAGTAGTGTTACTGCTTCATAAACATTCACACAAATAACAGGAGTGGATTCAAACTTATGAACCGCCTTGTGTAAAATTTGAGTTCAGTGTGCTTTCCCTTAAATGCTTTGACACGTGACAAGCTCCCCCCAACTGGTCCCATTGCTAAAATACAACTGTGCCACTTTGTTTCACTCACAGCTTCCACCAGGCTGTTGGCACTGCGTCTCTTCTGCTGAAAGTGCTCTCTGCTCTCTGCAGGTAACTGCAGGCATGTTGGAGACTGGCTGCGACTGAGACAGCCATCTGGGCCATCTGTGTACCATGAACTCCTCGTCAGGGCTCCGGGGATGCTGCCAACACTGCCAGAACTCCGCCAGTCCACCTGATCGTATATAAAACACACACTTAGGTGACCACACCTGATATAAACACCTGCTATAGCTGGTCTCATTGCTCTCTGATAAACCTTTCCTTTGACCTTCACTACCACTGTTTGTTCACAAGTTCCTGAAGTGATTTGTGATAAAAGGGTGGCAGCAAAGGTCAAAGGTTTATAAGACAGTGGTGAGACCAGTTATGTTATATTGTCTGGAGACAGTGGCATTGACAAAAAGACATGAAAAATAACTGGAAGTGGCAGAAATGAAGATGTTGAGGTTCTCCTTAGGAGTGGCAAGGATGGATAAGATTAGGAATGAGATCATCAGAGGTACAGCACAGGTTGAACAACTGGGAGATAAAGTTTGAGAGAACAGACTGAGATGGTTTGGACATGTCCAGAGGAGGGACAGTGGGTATATTGGTAGAAGGATGTTAGAACTGCCAGGAAAAAGACAAAGAGGAGATGTATGGATGCAGTTAGAGAGGACATGGAGGTAGTGGAAGTGAGGACAGAGGATGCAGACGACAGAGTGAGATGGAGGACAATAACTCGTTGTAGCGACCCCACTGAAGAGGGAACAGCCGAAAGAAGAAGATGCAGTAAAGATGTAGGTCTAGTTCTAAAAAAATACACTTTAATAAAAAGTTTGTCTTAATTATAGCTCAAAAAGTAAAAAATTTCAAAAGCCATCCGAATCTGTGAACTTGTGCAGTTTTAAAACTTTACAGAGGTAATTTTACACTTCCATCTAAGGTAATGTCAGATACGATGCTCTGTCACCTGGATGAGCGGTGTGTAGGAAGGTGAGCAGTCACAGCTGATGGGGGATGCAGGAGGTGTGGCCCACGAGCGCAGCGACCTCGTAGGTGACAGCCGTTGAAGTCTGCTGGCATCCAGACCGGCTACCGCCATCACCTGCAGGAACGAGTGGAGACGAAACATGTTTCTAAAACTAACTGCTTTGTACTGAAACAGTAACTCCTCACAGCATCGGTGTGTGTGAGTGTGTGTGTGGATGTGTGTGCGTGGGTGGGTGGGGGGGGACCTGTTGCTGCATCAGTTGTAGTGGAAGAACTGTGCACGGTGGAGATAGTGAAGCGTCATCTGTACTTCTTCTGCGAAGACACTCAAAGCTGAATGTTGGTGTGTGGGAGGCTGAGGACACACAAGAAGAAAAGTGAATTCTAAACTCCAGATTTGGTCATTTTCATCCTTTCATTCGCACTGATTGGTAGCAATTAATAAAAATCAAATAAAACGCAGCTAAATTAATTTGCGTGAATAATTTTGTAAGAATAACACTTTTTTTTTTTTTAACCATCATTACAATTAGGTTCATCTGGAATACTCTGACAGAAATTGGTGTGTTAAATGTTAAATAAATGTTAAATAATAAAAAAATAATTATGATGAAATGCAATCGTTCACCTTGAGGTGAAGGTAAAAACGATCTCCTAGGTGACCGTCGGCCATCTTGGCAGATAGGCTGTTTGTCGTCGTCATAGTAACCATCAGATTGGCAGTCATCCCTGGAGAGCTCGAAATCTTCCTCTGAGTCATTATGGAAGTTTTTCCTGGACAATCTTTGACAAAAAGTGATAAAAATCTGAACAAGTTATGTTAATGCTTGCTGAAAACAAATTCAGGAAAAATTATTAAGATTATAGTAAATAAATAAAAGCCCATCAGCCAGCCACAGTTGTATTTTTGTTGGGACTTTACAGTTTTGCCATCAGTCTTCTTGTGTTGTGCCGTCACCGTACCTTTCCTTTGTGAGCATGATGTCATCCTCGTGAAATTCCTCCCCGCTGAAATACTCTCCCGAGCCCTGCTTGTCCTCACTGTCCCTGCCCCCCGGCTGCTCTCGACAAATGGTGGGGTAAAGTCCTCCACCATTTTTTGACCTGTTATTAAAATCACACGGCTACTTATTATTTTGACTACATTTATCAATTATCCAGTATGTAACTATTTCATCACTTTGTTCCTTTGTCACTTTGATGTTTTGAGGTTTTTGTAGTCAGTGCATTAAAGTATAACTACTTTACTTTATAACTCAGTTACTACTAGAAAACACAAGTTTAATCTAACCATTACAACAACACAGAGTTACATTTTCCCACAATGTTCAGATGTTTTTAAACTAAAGATAATAACTTTATGTAAGTACAGCATGATCCTTTGAGCACTGTTTGACACTCCAAAATTTGCATATTTATTGTGAAACTAAAACTTTGAAACAGTCGCAGTTCAACAAACCTTATGTAGGCTTCATAGTAGCGCGTCCTGCTCCAGGTGATTCAATCAGAGGTTTGGAACCGGAGAGGCGGGTGGGAAATAGAAAAGATGATGCATTCAATGACAAAACAACAATGGCAGACACAAATTACGATAAATTTCAACTGTTTGTCAAACGAGTCCGTATGTATTTTTCATAGAAAGTAGTTCCAGACTTTAGCTTTTTGCACTACCAAACTAAATTTTACCATCCTGTAATTTGTTTCATCTTTACAGCATAAAATGAGAACATGTGTAGGGGGTTAATATTGAACTTGCAAAAAAAACCTGTCTGCACAGGACAAATAAACTGCAAAAAACAACATGGTCTAATGATAACATTTACTACCATATTTTTCGGACTATAAGGCATACTTAAAATCCTTGACTTTTCTCAAAAATCGACCGTGAGCCTTAAGCCTCCAGTATACTCGGGCGTACATGGGTCCGCGGAGGTCCGCGTGTACCAGATTAGAGTCGAAGCGGACACCTGCAGAGCATATTCGTGCAAAACTCAATTTTTACAACAGCGTACGCGTACTCGGTGTCACACAATAAACTGCACAGCGACGAACTGTTTTGTATGCGACACCAATATATTAAATTTCCCTTCTTCATCCCTTCATTCCTTCGTTGATGACGCCATGACTGAAATGGTGAGAAATGAAGGAATTTGTCACAAGCATATTAAAATGAGGCCCAGCGTGGCTGTGGGAGGATCTGGAGATTTTGTGGTGGGCTGGTCTGATGTGTGGACTGCAGGGCCAGCGCTCCCTGTTTTTAAAAATTTTTTAGAACTTTTTATTAACAGCAAATAAACATAGAACACCGCTGCGGCTGCCAGTTCTCGTTTATTTTTTTTTTTTTTTTTGCGACCTGTCAATTAATCCAATAGGCGTGTCAGCAAATGACCAATCGGCGACCTCAATTTGTCCCCAAGGCCCCTTGTCTGTGGAGCTGCTCTGCAGCCGCTCAGGGTGGACACTTGAGCATGAAGTTTCAACCTTCTGCGGACAGTGCTTGTCGAGTCTGCAAGGAAAAATCAGATGGCCGCTTGTCCTGAGCCTGGTTCTGCTGGAGGTTTCTTCCTTTCAAAAAGGAAGTTTTTCCTTTCCACTGTTGCCACCGTGTTTGCTCAGGATGGGGGACTGCAACGAAGCCAAGATTCAACTTGTCTGCTGGATTCCTTAGATAGAGAACTTTACTAATTGGCTTTTATGTATGTGAATGTTTCTGTAAAGTGCCCTGAGACAACTTCATTGTGATTTGGCGCTATATAAATAAACTGAATTGAAGTGAATTGAAAAATGTCTGCCCGAGTATACTGGAGCCTTTATAATCCAGTGTGCCTTATGTATTAATTCTGGTTGTGCTTACTGACCTCGAACTGATTTTATGTGGTACACGGCACTCAAAAATCGGTCAAAATGAACTTATTTTGATTAATGCGCCTTAATAGTCTGAAAAATATGGTAGTTTAGTTTTCATCCATCCATCCATTATATTTAATCTGCTTCTTCCTTTTTGGGTCGTGGGGGTCACTGGTGCCCATGTCCAGCTATCAGTGTGCAAGAGGTGGGGGACACCCTTGACAGGTCACAAGTCTATCAGAGGGCCACATGCAGACAAACAAGACAACCATTCACTCTCTCACTCACACCATTTAGTTTATTTAATCAGCTTAATATACATGTTTTGGGTATGTGGGAGTAAACCAGAGTACCTGGAGAAAACCCATGCAATCACGGAGATAGGCACCAGATTTATTATTTGGTTTCCATTTGTTTATAAACTTAAAATCTGTAACTTTTTGATAATACTAAGACCAAGCTGAAACAAACTGCAACAACTAAAAGTCCTGATCTGTTGGATCAGCTGTAGCATCACCGCTGCTGATCATCCACCAACCTTGTGGAGTGCGACTTCCACGGCTTGTCGTGAAGCCCTCTGCTGTAAGTTGTTGAGGACCCATTTCTGGTGGAGGAAGGCCGACGGCGCTGTAATAAACACTTCTGTTGCCTGCCAGAGGTCATCGAGAGAAGCGAGGGCAAGTTGGCGTTGTTGAGGTTGGAATTTGAGGGAAATGGTGACTGCCGGCAGGTGGAATTACAGTGAGAGTAATCGTACAGATGAGGGCTGGGGTGATGATTATACTGCATGGGTGAGGAGTTCATCTCTGTTCCTCCTTCCTTGTTGCTGTTGCTGGTTCTGGTGACGGTCTGGGTGGGTGCCAGTGATGGCGCGCAGTAGAAAGGCAGGATCTGTAGTGGGCGCTGCGTGACGGTGGTGGGGTTGGAAGAGCCCTGCTGATCCACATGGTTAACGTGGTTCCCAAAGAGCCCGTCATTCCGCTTCAAAGAGAACAACAGAAATGATGAAAGCATCAAATAAAAGTTAGTGTGTGCACTGCTTTTAAGTATGAACATTTTAACTGGTTTTCTTCAGTTTACAACAATACTGAGCAGGAAATAAAAAAGGGTTTTTGTAGGATTTTTACCCTGTAGATTTCCTCCTCATCATCTCCTGTTCCATCTACTAGTCCCTCTTCCTGAAGGTCACATGATATAGCTCGACGAATTTCTGGTCCAATGTCATGCAGCGTGCGCAGGCCGGCCTGCAAAGAGAGCAGCTGCAGTACTAAACCATCACAGGCGGTATGTTTGTGGTGCCCACTGTGGGGACCAAAACTGTGATGCTGTAAATGTAAAAGGTTTAGATGAGGATTAAAAGTGGGTTACAGCAAAGATGAGGTGGTCAGTTTGGATGATTAGAGTTGGGGTACAATTCCTTGCTATATGTCTATGGCAGGGTGCCATAAAGACTAAACAAAGCTTCTGTTTGTATTTTGTTGTTTCTGTGTTGATTTTAGGGAGTAAAAAAAATGTAATGATATTGGAAAAACTTTTCTGAGCACATATGGCAGTTAAACATATCCCAGGTGTGCTTCACACTGCTCTGCATAAACGAAGTGCGCGCAAAATGATCGAGATGTTACAAACCCAGACAGTTGAAAGCTCACCTTACATAATGACAAAAACTGCGTCATTCAATATTGTGGATTAGTGAGAAAAAATACATAAAATAATCTGTCCCTTAGAAGCTCAATTTATTCTGCACTTCTAGTTTGTTAAGACTTGAAGAAGGAATATTAGAGGGTGGATGGACTGGTAAGTTCTCTGATAGCTGGACATGTAGTTAACTTCTCTTTATTTGAACTCTGGTCCCTATGCGACGCCTAACTTGAAAAATCTGCTTCCTTTCATACTATTGTCATTTATTTACCCGCAGAGTGAGGACTGAAAAGGACAATACAGCAAAGTTCATAGTGAACGCAAAGTGGTAGTTAATAATTCATAATTCATTGTAATCTGCACATCTACCACCAACACATGTGCATTTTTGTTTGGTTTTGTGTAGCTAATACCTAAAACTAAATCAAACCAGTTTCTATAGCCCATTTTTTGAGTGGTGGGCAGTCAGATCAGTGATTTACTCTCCATGTTTTTCTCACTGACCTGTAGAGCCAAAGTGCTGTTCAGCCTCTCCCACGACCGCCTTCCCACGAGGCCTTGCTCTTTGCGCCTCTTGAACTTTCTGAAGTAGTCCTGTATCAGGAAGGTGGCATAGAACTTCCCCACTGTTACCTCGTCATCTGAGTGAAAAGATCAGACACCACAAAGCCTCCCACATCAGCACCAGGTCGCCTCAACTGCTGACATTCTGTTTCAGACTGCGTCCTTACACCCAGCTCTTCAAACGCAGGGATAAGACCTCACCTCTCACTAATCTCACCACAAGATCTCATATACTGTATATAAAATGAAACCAGTTAGGAAAAAATATCTATAATAAAACATCCTCGCCACATAACAGCTTCTTGACAAAAAAAAAAAATTCTGTAACAAATACTACTCAAAAGTAAGGAAGATGGAATTGAAAATGCAAAAAAAAAAAAAAAACCTTAGATATACATAGTTCCTTTGTTTTTAAATATTATATAAAAGCAACAAATGGCAGTCCATTTTAATATCCATAACTAACACTAACCTCTCAGGAGAAAATGTATGGATGTTCTAGAAAAACATAACCCTAACCCCGCCTTGGTGTATTTTTCTGCATTGATGCTAACCTCTTTCTGGTAACGACATGCTCACTATGTTTGCTCCAAAGCAGACATAAACTCATTCTTCAGCCGACTGATTTTGTTCAGCCAGTATTGGGCACTTTTAAAAAACTGCTCATTTATGTGCACAAACAACGACCAAGTAGGAGAATAAAGATGCAGCAGCAGCTACTTCCAGCTTACTGCATTTAGTTAGCATGCTCTTGTATACAGTAGTCCTCGCTACTTCGCGGTTTGTTTTTCGCAGACTAGCTGTATTGCGGTTTTTCAAAATAAGATTGGATATGACACACAATTGGCTGATTGATGGAGGAGCCGCATGATCAGCATGGAATTTTTGTTTAAAATAAATTATTTTAAATTATTTAGCACCTGTGTGCAGCCCACAGCTTGCAGGAGAAGCTTCCTCCTGCAGCATGTCATATCTCCGCTCTGCAGCAGAGAAGTGGGCGTGGCCAAGAGCGCTTGCAGGTGGCAGAGTGCAGCGGAGGCAGGGAGCTGAAATCATGACATTCTGAATTTATATATTATATATATATATGTATATATATATATATATGTATATATATATATATACTAAAATAAACTACTATTCCTACTTCGCGGTTTTTCACTTATCGCGGGGCTTGGATATGGATCCCCCGCGATAAACGAGGGACTACTGTATATAATTTTTAAGTGTGAACATTATTTTAAGCCAGGGTTACTAAGTATATATTTATTTAAGTGATGCAATCACTGTTAGTTTTTAAATGAAAGATACATGTTGGTAAAAATAAATAAAATAAATAAAAAATCTGTTGTACATTGGAATAGGCTGCCCATATAAGTTTTTATGCACTTCAGAGTGAAAGCATGAAAATCATTCATTCTAGATGTTTTGTTCTTCAAACTGGAAATCATTTAATAATCTTTGTAGCACAGAGACTCAAACTAATATGAAAGCAAATGATTGTTGTTTAGACTTTGCCTGAGCAAAATATAAAATATTTGAAATTCATACTAACGCATTAATAAGAAACATATTTTCCTTAGATTTTGCATTTTCTTTATCATCACACCATTTTTATGGGTATATTTGAGGCTGTAAACAAATACAATAACTAAACTCAACACTTTGAAGATGAAAAGTTTGAAAGTATCAGTTCAGTCTTGGGAACACGGTCTAAAAAGATTACACACACATCGGCTTATCAGGAAGACTAATGTCATTAAACTGTTCTGCTTGTGAACCAAACATAGTGAAATGTTCTTGGCATTGTCTGCTGACAACTTATTTCACCATGAAAAATCTTGTAAGCATGCACCAATATTTAACCTGACAAGTGCCTGCAAACCTCAAGCTGCCAAGAAACACGCTTCTCAGGAAAATAGCTCGTAGGAGAAACAAAACACCGTTTCACTTCTTTCACTAAACACAATCCACCATTTCAAAGACAAACAAGCACAAGTGTTTTACACATTTACATTTCTCTGTACATTTTGTAGCAATAAGCACATGCGGCAAAAGTAGCAGAGCAGCAGATACACACATTTTGTTTAAAAATGTTTGTTTAGCCAGGATTGAAGCTGCGACTACACACTGCACTATCAGCCATGCAGGGAGGCTAATCAAGCAGACGTCTGATTCACTCAGAGAAGATGCTGCTGAAGCAGAATGGGGACGAAGGAGCTCAGAACTAACAGCGGCTGACTCATGGTGTGTAAGAAATGTTTGATGCGATTCACTGCCACCTTCTAAAGGTGATGATGTCAGTGTGGTGGACGCTTTAGGATGGATCTATTAGTCATTAGGGTACTTGATCCATCTTATAGCCCCCAACACTTTTCTCTACAAACACCAGAGGCAGCCAGAGATCATGTCAAAGGCTCTGTTCATAAAGAATACCTTAAAGAATCCATTATTTTGAAATGTCTTTTTTTTTTTTTTTTTGTCAGAACTTACTAAAAACTATACTACACAGAGCATCCGTCCATTATCTTTACCTGCTGCTTCCTTTCTGGGTCACTGGTTGTTATGGGAAAATTGTTAGGCTTCTTGATCTGGAACCTGAGTCGGAATTTCGTACCATAAACATGCAAAAGTGAGCTGGTATGACAATAAAAATCCTTGAATCTTTGGTGCTCGTATCCAGCATTCACTGAGGCGGGGAACACCCTGGACAGGTCTCCAGTCCATCACAGGGACTCACAGAAACAAACAAGACAAACAACTATTCACTCTCTCACTCACACCTAGGGACAATTTAGAGTTACCACTCAGTACCAATGCATGTTTTTGGCATGTGGGAGAAAACTCACTCATGCACAGAGACAACATGCAAACTCCACCCAAAAAGGCACCCGGCTGGGATTTGATCTGGTGACATTCTTGCTGAGAGGTGGCAGCGCTACCAACTGCGCCACCGTTCCGCCACTACACACAACATGAAATTATAAAAATATTTTCTTTGAATAATTACATTTATAATCATGGTACCACTTTTAAATAAGGCTTCCCTTATAGATGTATATATAAACTATTTATTAGTGTTATTAATTCCTCTATAAACGCTTTATAAATCATTAATAACTGCTTATTATGCATTAATTAAGGGCGAGAAAGAGACAAAACTGACCAGTTTCGTGCCAAACAGTGAGACAAATCTTTTCACCTATATATTACATCTAGAGTTGTTATATTAAACATTTCAGACTAAGTTACTACCTTGTGAGCACAATAAGCACTTGTAAACCTTTGTTTTAGGATATAAGATTGTACTTTATCACGGCATTATAAGTATTTATAGTTGTAGATATTTATAATGCCGTGATAAAGTACAATATTATACCCTAAAAAAAAAAAAGGTTTACAAATGCTTATTGTGCTCACAAGGTAGTAACTTAGTCTGAAATGTTTAATATAACAACTCTAGATGAAATAGGTGAACAGATCACTATTTGACAAGAAACTGGTCAGTTTTGTGTCTCTGTCACCCTTAATTAATGCATAATAAACAATTATTAATGATTTATAAAGTGTTTATAGAGGAATTAATAACATATTTATAAACTATTTATTAGCATATATAAGGGGAGCCTTATTGTAAAGTGGTACCATGATCATTTTTTGCGAGATTGATGATTTATAGCAAGCAATCAGGCTAAGTTCAGTTTAATTCTAATTTAAAAAGGCTAGTTTATTTAAGCTTTCTCAGCATGTTGTCAATCTCCTACAAAGTTGCACCCAGAATATATAACAGGTAATCTTTCTGTACAGAGCCCATTGACGTTTTGAAGAGAGGTATCAGCAGTTTCATGCCACCAGACTAAAACAGAACTGCTCCAAAGAGCTCAGGACGGCAGAAAGAGAAAGAAAAAGAAAGGCCAGCGACTGAAAGCAGAGTAAGCTGTGGACGACAAGAAGCTCAGCCGACAAAAAAAAAAAAAAAACAGAAATAAAAGGAGAAAGAAATTAGTTCAAATGAAGAGCAAAAAGCCAAGCAGCAGAATTAGGTTTGAAAATCTGAAGCGTAGAAAGCACAGAGGCAGACTGCAAAAGCAAAACACAACTAGAGGAATTCACATTTGTTTTGTCTCACAAACACATAAAAGTGTCAAAAGAATCTGAGTTATAATAATAACTACCACTAACCATTAACGCACAACATATGGTTATTTATGCAAGTTCAGGCAATTGCACAAAGCAGTACACAATATATAAAAAATAGACAAGCTTGTGAAAGCGTATTTATGAAACTATAATCATCACAAGGTCAGAAAACGGGGTCAGTGTTCCCAGGAAACTGTGTCACATTCTTCCCAGTTACTCATAGTTTTTATTTGTTTACTGTGACATTATTATTTATTCCCAAGTGAATCTTTTAAAGTTTTCACAAGTAGTGCTTCCAGAAAGATTTCACTGCTTTAAAACAAAGTGCCAAAGTGGTGATTGGATTAAATAAGGCTGCACTTAATATAGTCAGACACGAGGTGGCAGCAGAGAGCTTCAATCCGTTAAAAGGCTTTTTATTTCTCAATCGTCTTCAATAACTTGCTCAAAATAACTTTATTTTTAATATAAATGTTACAAAGGGCCAACACTGGTGTATTAATTTTACATAATCTCAGGACATCATGATTGAGATTACGTCTTCAGCTTGTCCTTTTATTCTAACAAAAGCTGCATTCAATCAGAAATATTTTAGACCACATTTGACAAATTTATGAGTAAATCTTTGAATGCACCAGCATACACTGGAGATTGCATTTAGCTCAACCGTGAGAGGAGAAGGGGAGCGTGCGCAGGTTGAACAGTGTGAGACGACCACTAACCGCCTGCAGGAGGAACCACTTGATCCAGCAGCTTCATGCTGGTCCTCTTCCAGATCTTCTTGATCACAGCTCGGAGCTCCTCGTTTGCTTGCTCCAAGTTACCTTAGATACAGCAGAAAATAGTATAAAAAGGATTTTAAATGAGTATATGTTTATTTTTTTATCCAAATAAATCATTTGATGGGTATATTTGTGTGCAAAGTGTTGCATTGTAACTACTTTGTCTTCCTGTTGCAATAAAAGAGACATTTTAAAGTTTTAAATTAAATGAGAAGAAACGTACTGATTTATCTTGAGGTTCTGTTGCTTTTCGTCTGTAAAATAAACTTTTACACTAAACAACTTGTTTGTCTGAGTGACAATGCCACACTGTCTCTGACAGCTGCCATGATTAGGGACAATACAAAAATGTGGTTTTGGCCACATCAGTTTTATTTTATATGTTTCCTTTTCCGACTTGTTGTCTGTTTTATGTTTTGCATAAATCAAATTTAATGTATATTAACACAGACATGTATTGAATGTGTAAAAGCTCAGCCATGCAGCATTGTGAAAAAATCATCTAGTAATTCTGCAGACTCTGACACCCTGAGTCGAACTCTCACCCTCAGTTTTGATCTTGAGAGCAGTGCGGACCAAAGCGAACAAAGTGGCATTAAACATTACTGTCCCATCGCTGTTGAGAGGCATGTTCATGGCCACCAGTCGCTGCAAACCAATGCAAACACCAGATAAATGCTGGAGAATGAGCGTGCAACTGTTGAGTGACAACTTTTACTGCAAATGTCAAAAAGTTGTGGAAACTCACCTTACAGGCGACTCTGTGAGGGCAGAGCTTTCCAAAGCCCAGCGGAGGCTGGATCCTCCTCAGCAGAGTTACAACATCCAGATGTTTTATCCTGCCCCTAGCAGCAAGGTACAGTCAAATCAAACAGTATAGCACTGACACCACCGTCTTTACATGTTTTAGAGAAGTTTCAAATAAACTGAACGGGCAGAGAGACGTTCTGGTGTTTGGGTTCTTTGCTATTTTAAAGAAGAAGAAAAATGTAAAAGAGTTCTTAGTTCTCACTTGGCCTCAGGATCATATTCAGACCAGATCCTTTTAAATTCATCCAGGTGGTGCGGCCCAAGAATGGACCAGTCACGGGTCAGATAATCAAAGTTGTCCATGATGACGGCTACAAAAAGGTTGATGATCTGAAACAGGAGTTTGCAACATTGTCTTGGTTGTAATTTACTGAATTTATTCAGAAAGCTGAGTTCAAATAATTCTGGTCGTGAAAACGGTGAAATGTGAGGAGTACCAAGAATGCACAGAGCATGTAGAAACTGATGAAATAGATGATGGCGAAGCCGCTGCCACAGGTCCTCTCCTCTCCGGGGTTGTAGTCTGACTCCGAGTCACACAGCTTCCCTGGCAGACAGGCCAGCATGATCTCCTGCCACGCCTCGCCTGTGGCACACCTGACAGCAAACAGGAAGCAGTACAACGCACCTGCTGAAACGTCTACGTTAGGTTTAATCTTAACACGGCTCAAGTAGCAAGCGGCTAAAATGACACAAAGCACAGACCTGAAGAGCATCAGCACCGCCTGGGGAAAGGTTTGGAAGTTATTGTTACGGTTGATTTGTGTTCCATCCACCATTGCTATTTTCCCAAACACCTAAAGAAGCAGACAGGAAACAGAAGCAAAAAAAATCCTATTATTCAGAAATTTGTGAAAAAAATCAAAATAAAATGTGTCACAAGCAAAACTACAGAAATCACATTTCCTGCAAAAATGCAGTGTGAATGCTTAGTGCAGAAGAACTTGCTGAAAAACAGCTGAAATTAGCTAATGCTGAAATGTAGCTGAAATGAAAGACCAAGCCTAAATTAGTAGAAGAAAGCAGAAACAACAAACATTTGCTGAATTAGGTTTAAATAGACAGAAATGAGCACAAAAAAAGAGTAAATCAGGAGGAAAAAAAAAACCTGCTGAAAAGTTGTTGAAAAGGCAACAACGAAACTTAACCTACCAGAAGGAATAAGCTAAAATGAGCTAAAAAAGAAAAAAAAAAAAAAAAAAGTGGAATTAGCTGGAAAAGCTCAAATTTGCTTAAAGCAGCTAAATAGTAGCTGAAATAGCAGAGAATGTTGAAACTAGCAGAAAAAAACTGAAAGGAGCCTAACAAGCTGAAAGTAGCAGAATATACCACAAAAAATAGAATCATCAGAAAAATGCTAAAATATGTTAAAATATGCTTAAAAAACTAGTTGAAAAGGTAGAACAGGCTTAAATTACCAGAAGAAACCAGAAAAAAAACACATTTACCCAATTAGGCTTTAAAAAAGCTGACATGAGCATATAAAAGTGGATATTACCTGAAAAAAGCTGAAATTAGCCACAACAACAACAACAAAAAAACAGCTGAAAAGTAGCTTTAAAAATCAGAAGAAGCCTAAATTACCAGAAGGAAGTGGAGAGAAAAAAAAAAAAGTGGAATTAGCCAAAACAGCTCAAATTAAAATAAAATCAGCTAAATAGCAGAAAAAGCTGAAACTTGCATAAATAAGCTGAAAGGAGCATAATAGCTGAAAATGAGCTGAAATGTGCAGAAAGAAATTAGAAGAAGCACAAAAATGTTGTAGTTAGAAGAAAGAAGCATGACAGCTGAAAAACAGCTGAAATTAGCTAAAAGTAGCTGAAAAATGTTTAAATATGCACAAGGAAGCTGAAAGAAGTTGAACCAGAACCAAATGTGAAAGGAGCAGTAAAAAGTTGTGAACAGATCTAACAATGTGAAGGATGTAAAATGAGCTCAATTAATTTCATATGAGAAAAAAATGGCAGAAAAGGCTAAATATTTCAAGTAGCTAAAGTTGTACCAATATCAAAAGTCATAACACCCTTCTCCTGAATGAGCTGAACATTTTGATATATGATTTCTTGAAATTGCACAAAAATTGTGGAACGAGAAAGATGCCGTAAAACGTATGGAAGAAACAAGGATCACAATAGTGTGAATGCTTCATAAACATTCACACAATTAAATGACGAAAAGTCCAACAATACTACCTGCATCCCGATTACAGCATAGATGAAGAACAGCATGGCTATCAGAAGGGCAACATAAGGAAGAGCCTGGGTGGGAAGAAAAGACAAAATGTACTTTCTTTAAACTCACTCAAATGTGGGTGTGCAGCTTGAAAAGTACAATATTTTATTTTATGGTCAAATATGAAACTGGCACAAAATCATTGAGATACAAACTGGTCAGTTATTTTGTGCTACTGAGTCTGGGTGCATTACATAAAACAAAAACCTGCCCTATGTTATTCTTATTTCTTAATGCAAGTTTTATACTAGTATCTTTTGAAATGACTTTCAAAACCTAAAACTAATAAAAGGTGTTTGCAGCTGAAGATCCTGATGTTCAAAAACACGACGCACATTTTAACGCATTTTAACATGAATTCTTACCTTGGTTGATTTATAACTTTGCATATTGAAGATAAAAATGTATTATATGCCCTTGAATCCCACCTGGAAGGATTTGATGAAGGTCCACAGCAGGGTCCGGATCCCCTCGCCCCTGCTCAGCAGTTTGACCAGCCGCATCACCCTGAACAGGCGGAAGAAGGTGATGGAGATCCGAGCGCTGTCTTCTGTGTTCTGAGGTTGGAGGAGGTGAAAATGATTTATGGAACGAACGATTACAGCGATGATAAATCTCGTTCATTGATTTGTTTGTGAAATTAGTCATGCTTTCTATTAATTAGCATATATGAGACCGATAAACAACATAAAGAATGTTCAAGTCGTATTATATATTTTTTCTTCCTACATTTTTACAACAACCAGCTTTCATGCAACTTTATGTTAAATTCAAATCAATCAACAGGCCCAGATGACTAATACACACAGTACATGTGACAACTGGTGACTGATGCTCCAAAATATAGACTAAAGACAATGAAGTTAATATGTTAATATTTGATAACAATAAAAAGATGGAGCTTTATCTGTCTCGTGACATCACAAACATTTGAGACTCCAACAAGCAATGCAAACAAAACACGGCTCAGTGTCCACACGATGCTGGTAATCTGACAGCGAGCGCTTCATATGATTCTTTATGTACAACGAAAAAAGACATCCGTGGTGTCCCCTGTGCATGCCATGCACCAAGACAAATCAAAAACATGGTCAAAAAATGTAAACTTGCACCAAAATGCAACAAACCAGGGATTAAACAAAAACTTTGACAAACATTCACAAGTCGTAAAAACAAACACTTTAACTTTACTGAAGAATTACAACCAGAAAATTACGGTACAGAAAAGCATCTCTGTGGTTTTAGCGAGACCTGAACAACAGCGTCACAACAAAACAATATAGATGCTTTGACTTTTAGATGCGGGGGGAGGGTCTTAAATAAAGGAGGAGGGGCTTATTCTTACCCCTGGATCCACTATCACCGTGACAACAGGAATGGCTGTCGACTTGAAACCAAAAATCTAAAGTTAAATTGAGTGACAGCTGCACCGATTAATCACATTTCATCACTGTGTTGGCTTCACTCAACATCTAGTAATATAGATCAACATGCAAAAATATCTGTTTCAAAAATGAGCAAAAATATGATTTATCTGCAAGAATGCCATGAACAGAGTAAAGCTTCTCGTGCAAGAACTTCACCACGTTCTCAGAAGTAAACCAAATCCAGTATCAGATGCATGCAAAACTAAATAAATTACTTGACTAATGGAAACTTTCTGCATGCTACTTCCCTAAACATGTTATATATTTAACAGCCAAAATCATCTTATGAAGAGAAATGACAGAGTTGTAGGTGTTTTGGTCAAACTTTGAAAATAATGTTATGCACAGTTTCAAGTGATATTGCAAGAGTATGTGTCGTGCTCAACGTATGTGTTGTGAATGACTCTCAGCTACCACCACATCAGATTTAGCTCCATATATCGTACTTGCTGCCGTACACGTCGCTTCGCCGTATAAGCTGCATCTATTATGTGTCACCGCTGACCACCCGGAAACGTGAGCCGGTGTTGTGCCAAAAATCGATTGGCTGCCAAATGGCGGCGGGAGCGTGCACGGGAGGACTTTAACAAGAATTTAACAAGATTAACACTTAAAAACAATTATTTGTTTGCTCAACATTATAGTAAAGGTGTGTCTCAGTTGAACTTTTCCTTAATAAATGCATTTTAATGGTCAAATCAGTTTCATTTCGCCTGGACGGCGCGGCGAAATGAAGCTGATTTGACGTTTGGTCCAGGAGTTCCGGAGCAAGACAAAGGTGGCTTTGTATGGCAAGCTAAGTGTCTCATTAGTGGCTATTAATGAGACACTTGGCTTGCCATATAACTCAAGGGCCCTGGAGCGGCTGATAATAGTAGTGTTCAATATTTACCATGTCAGAATGAATGAAATCATCAGATCTCAGACAAAAATTGGGTTAAAAAGTATAGGGGAAAAACATATATTAGTCGCTTCGGTGTATAAGTTGCATGACTTGCAAATTTATACAAAAAGGTGCAACTTATATGCCAAAAATACAGTATGTTATATTGACTGGGTTACTTTCATATTTGTGTATTTTAAGGTCATTTGGCAATGAGGGCTCTCTTGAATTAGGTTGACACACAAAGTTAATCAGTTGTAGATGTATATCTAATTATTGTTCCCTGAAAGTTTCAGTCAAATCTGTCTAGTGGTTGATGAACAATGTCACTAACAAACAGAAAGAGCTAAATCCTTGTCATTTATAGAAAAATGTAAAAAATCTTGGGCTACTTGCTCAGAATATACGTTAGGGACCAGTCTTGGCTATTACCACACCAAGTTTTAGGTCAGTAAGTGTAAAATTGAGAGAAGTACAGCATTACTTCAAGGTCAGACAGACATTACTTCAAGGTCAGACAAGGTGAATACTTTTATTATCACCTGCCACCAAAAGTCTGTTTATGTAACTTGCAGAACAAAAGAGCACAGAAGCATCAGTTATGAAGTGTGGACTTACACTCAGGAAATTACAAGTATCTAAAATAAGGTTAAGCTATCCATGCCTTTTGTGTTCTGCACTAATGTTTAATTGATAAAGGCTCAATCTAAACATTCACCCAGGACAAATCAACATTATTTTACACAGACAAGCTGGAAAAAAGCTAGAACATATGGTCACAAAACAGAACAGAGTGGAAGTATAAAAGATTTCAAGGTGGGACTCACAGTCACATGCAAGGTAGTAAACTTTACTTTGTCACTTTGCACTAAAATTACTTGTTTTATTACAAAAACCTGTTGACAGAGTCTCGGGGGGAAAAAAACACCATAAATGCAAAAAAAAAACAACTATATATATATATATATATATATATATATAA
>NC_056508.1:37201561-37244495 GCF_014905685.2 Nematolebias whitei | reverse complement strand
ATAAAGATGAAGGCAACTCTGATGCTAGGGCAAGCTGGGGAGGGCACATTTAAAGACCTGCGATGATGATTACTTACATTGATCTCAGTGATGGCAATGTCAACCACGCTACCCACAACAATTAAGGCATCAAACGTGTTCCATGCATCAGCAAAATAGTTCTGCAAGCACAGGCAACAAAGAAACACAGAAAAAAGGAAGAGAGAGAAAGAAAAGAGGCAAGGAGGAAGAAGAGGTGATGGAGAAAAGAAGTGTGAAAGACAGAGAGAAGTACATGAAAAGGTTGATAAACTGAGTGAGGATGAACGTTGGTCTTTCTGCCAGCATTTGTGAGAGCACTAGCCCTTTCTGTCTGTTAATAAGCTTATAATTCATAAATCACTTTATAAATTGTTTAAGTACTGGTCAGAATAGGGTTAAAGCTGAACAGTGATGGCACATTTAGTTACAATGGAAGTTTTATGTTAGCAGGTTGGTTGTGTTGCTTTTAAAATCCAGACTGTTAGTTGTCAATTGTTAATTTTGAGTTTGTAGATTCAGCAACAATTGCTTTCAAACTAGAAGCCTGAAGATATTTGCTTAATCAAATATAAACTAAAAATGCACACATTGCTAAAATGCAATAAAAACCTAAATGTGTAAACTGTTACACAACCTGCTGACTTCGTTGCACAACCTTTGCTAACTGGTATTTTACAATGGAATGTAGGGCGGTACAGTGGCACAGTTGGTAGAGCTGTTGCCTCTCAGTGAGAAGGTTGCCAGTTCAAATCCCAGCTGGGGACCTTTCTGGGTGAAGTGTGCATGTTCTCTCCATGCATGTGTGGGTTTTCTCCGGGTACTCTGGTTTCCCCCCACAGACCAAAAACATTCATGTTAGGTTGACTGGTAACTGTCCCTAGGTGTGAATGAGAGCGTGAATGGTTGTTTGTCTTGTTTGTCTCTATGTGTCCCTGTGATGGACTGGAGACCTGTCCAGGGTGTACCCCGCCCCTCACACAGTGACTGCTGGATATGGGAACCAGTGACCGCTGTGACCCAAAAAAAAGAGGCAGGCAAATATAATGGATATGAAAGGTAATGGACGAATGGACATTGTCATGTAAGTGTTTTATTTATATTATAATAGGAACTGAATTGGTTTTTAATCTGGATCTGAATTGAATTTATGATTTGGAATTGTTTGTTTCTTTTACATTGCACCCAGAGAAGAGAAGGCTTTTGTTGTGAATTTGTCTTATACTGTATAAATGAACCCAGTTCATTCCATTCAACTTTTTTTTTTCTGCTGCATTACATTTGAACAGTTTGGACAGTTGTTGCAGTTTGGCTAACAGAATTCATTCTCTCCTGATGAAACATTTTAACAGCTCTGTGCTCCGTGGTCAAATGTATTGCATTCGCTTCACAAACGGCCATATTGTTTGATTAAGGAACGTCTTTGAACTGCAGACAGGCAGCATGTGTTTATGAAGCCCTGCTATTGTAACTGTGCAGAATCAGGTCTGGTCTTGTTTTGCTGAAATATCCCCAAACCTTTCAGGAATACACGTTGCCTTGACGATAGCATCTTTAAAATGTCATTCTATATTTCTGCATCAAGCGTGTCTTTAAGCAGGTCATCTATGCTTTGCCCATGATGTGAACTCGTACCAACACAAGATATGTGTTGTTGTAAAGTGAGGTGTAAAATTGCCTGCATGATTTTCCTTTTTAGTCTTATAAAACTTGTTTGTTTTTCTATAAAGCAAGCTCAAACGTGAACTCCTCTGAACACAGAGCGTTCATGGTGCACAGTTGAGATAAGCTTATGTCCAAAGAACCTTTGGTGTTTTTGTGCAGTTGTGCATTGCACAACTTGCATGATAGTTATAGTAACATTTTGAAAAGCAGCAGCAAACTGTGTTTAGTGACAATGAGCGGAGAGCGGAGAAGTGGGCGTGGCCAAGACTGCTCGCAGGTGGCTGAGTGCAGTCAGAGGCAGAGAGCTGAAATCATGACATTCTGTGCTCTTTTAGAGCGTTTAGAGTTTAGAAACATTGTTAAGAATATTGCAACAGTGTGGGAAGGGTTTAAAATGTCTATATAAATATATATAAATACTAAAATAAACTGCTACTTACTACTTGTACTACTATTTCTACTTCACGGTTTTTTACTTATCGCAGGGCTTCAGGGTACGGATCCCCGTGATAAACAAGGGACTGCTGTGCTCTCATACATAACAGTCATAAACTAAAATACTGATTGCAAAACCCCCAAGCCTGCAGGGGGCGCTCATGTTTTTTCAGCATCAACATTCGTGTTATGTTAGAGAAACAAACACAGTTTGATGGTTTATTTGCATATATAAATGCTGATAGTGGATAAAAAAAGAAAAAAGCTTAAAAAAATAATTTTCATATAAAATATACAGCCTATTTTGTTTCAAAATTATATTTTTGTCTGAAATGGCTAAATGCTTTGACTTTAAGTTACACGCAGCTATGGCTGATAAATACAACGCAAACATTAAACTACAAATAAAGATGAGAAAACTCAAAGTAAAAAAATTAAACCCTTTTTTGCATACAGAACTCTGCACATTTGTGTACATTAGCAGATAAAAATCTTAAGATGAGACAGGACAAATAGAGACAGGAAGGAAAGGAAAAGACGGAAAGATGTGTAGGAAGGACTGGCGGCATCAACTGGAGAGCAGGGAGGGGGAATGACAAAGTTGTACAGTCTGATGTTGGTCTACCTGGCTGAGTATGATGTCGACTACACTGCCAAATACCACCAGAGCATCGAAGACATTCCAGGCGTCCCCAACATAGCCCTGAATATGTGGACATACACAGCCAGCGGTAGGAGGGGAAGGGAACAAATAGAGGGACAATATAAAAAGGTAGAGAGATTGTGGTGTGGTCACAGAAGGTGAACAATAAAGGCAGAAAGAGTCCAGGAAGAAAAGGTGGGGGAGTTAAAAGGTTCAAGGATTCAACACTAGACTTTTGGAGGGAATATTATCAAGTGCTCTAAATGGAAGAAGAATAAGACGAGACTTACTCTGGGTTTGAAGGCAATAAGTTTGAGGATCATCTCTACGGTAAAAACTCCCGTAAAGACCATGTTGAGGATGTCCATGGCATAGTTAAACAAATGAGACTGACCATGATGCTGAAAGGAAACAGGCAAGACAGATCAACAGATATTTGACTTTATCAGCAAATGTATTTAACGCAATATTCACAGCAAGAAAAAAAAAATACCTGAATGGCCAGACACAAGGTGTTGAGGATGATCAGGACAAACATGACGTACTCAAAGCCAGTGGAGTTGACCACATACCAGAACTTGTACTGGTAGGGATTTTTAGGGATGTAGCGACGCAGAGGGCGGGCTTTTAGTGCGTACTCTACACACTGACGCTGCAGGGAAGCAAAAAGCAGATTGTGTTGAGGACCAATCACTGGCATATTACTTCAGCACATAAAGAGCAATGGCATGCAC
Source organism: Nematolebias whitei (assembly GCF_014905685.2). Lineage (NCBI taxonomy): Eukaryota > Metazoa > Chordata > Actinopteri > Cyprinodontiformes > Rivulidae > Nematolebias > Nematolebias whitei. Next base: position 37,241,000 of record NC_056508.1, on the reverse strand, counting down.
ACGAAAAACTCCAATACCTACCTGGTTCTTGTCCAGCTCACAGTTCTTGTACTCCTTTTCTCCCTGCTCCTGAAAGGTAACAATGACGAAACCAACAAAGATGTTCATCATGAAGAAGGCGATGATGATGATGTAGATGATGAAGAAGATGGAGATCTCGATGCGGTAGTTGTAGATGGGTCCCATGTTCTCTCTGTTAGAGTCGATGGCTTTGTACAACAGACTGTTGGGACACAAAATGCCCCTCATGAATGCTTAATACCCATGTAAACTTTCTTTTGTTTCATGCATTATTATCAGATGAAATACATCAACAAGTATTAGATGTATCTTTAAGTGCACATGCACAGACAGATTTGAAATTCACTGTTAACAACATTATTATGTCCATACTTTTGACTGTTATAAATGGTGGCAAAAGATTTGAGGAGTTAAATATAAACTCAAAAGCAAACTTGACTTACGTTGGCCATCCCTCAAAGGTGGAGACGGTAAAAAGAGCCATCATGGCCATGAGGACGTTGTCAAAGTTGAAGTCGCTGTTGTGCCAAATCCTCTCCTTCACCATGGGCAGTGCTGCGTCCCCATTGTTGTACAGAATGTACGTTCCCCTATGATTCAAAATCATGTTGAGCGCAACACTGTCAAAGCATAGACACACTACAAAAGACCTCTGCTAACTCTGGAAACCAGAAACAAATTTCAAGAACTCACTTGCACTCATCTGGGCTGGACTTTGCATCATCTGAGCATCGATAGAATTTACCCTAAAATAACAGATATATCAAGGATTTTGAATAAATTGTGCAGATGTATTTTTTTTATATAAGGAGCACATTAGATAAGACAAAAAGCCAAATTATCATCAAGCGTTCTTGTATTACTCTGCTCTGTAAAACTCTCTGTTCTTGTACCTTGAAGAGCTGCACTCCAATACAAGCAAACATGAACTGCAGCAGCGTGGTGACAATCATGATGTTCCCGATGGTCCTGATGGCTACAAATACACACTGCACTACATGCTGCAAGGAATGTAGTGATCAAACTGTCAGTTCAAGTACATAGACTTGTGTCAGAAACAAATATACTAAATTGACTCCACAGAAATTAAAAGAGATAGATAAACATTCTCACCTTGAGTCCCTTGGCTCTGTTGATGGCCCTGAGTGGACGGAGAACTCTCAAAACACGAAGAATCTTCACAACTGATATAGCAGAGGATCTGTTGAGGGCAACGAAAGATATAAGTGCATTCAAATGACCCATTTCAAGAAATATGACAGCAAATTCATTTTGTTCCCACTTGCATAACCTGAAGTGCAATAATTAATATTGGTTAAAAACAGATTCATTCTGTTTAAGGAAACATCAACCTAAACGGTTAAATGTGTTCTATTGTAAAGAGATAGGATGATACCTACTGAATGCCGAAGGAGACAAGAGACACACCAACAACCAGCAGGTCTAAAAGGTTGAAGTAGTTTCTACAGAATGCTCCTTTATGAAGGAATGCTCCAAAAGCTGTCATCTGAATAAACAAGAGACGACTGTTAGATAAACAAACGCCGTCATCCGCAAAAATATATGACAACGATTTCATCAAAACAATAATTTTAGCAACATTTTGTTACATTTTGTACAAGTTTGTGTGTACATTCATAATCATTCACAATAATACAGTAGTCCCTCGCTACTTCGCGGTTCATTTATCGCAAACTCGCTCTATCGCGGTTTTTCAAAATAAGATTGGACATGACACACAATTGGCTGACTGATGGATGAGCCGCACGATCGGCATGGAATTTTTATTTTAAATAAATTATTTTAAATTATTTAGCACCTGCTGCACCATTGTGCAGCCCTTACTGCAGGATAAGCTTCCTGCTGCAGCTGATCAGCTGTTCTAAATGTAAAGCAGAGAAGTGGACGTGGCCAAGAGCGCAGAGAGCAGCCAGAGGCAGAGAGCTGAAATCATGGCATGCTGTGATCTTTTAGAGCATTTAGAGTTTAGAAACATTTTTTTTAGAATATTGCAAGAGTGTGGGAAAGGTTTAAAATGTCTTTATATATATGTATACATATATATATGACTACGTACTATTTGTATTACTATTCCTACTTCATGTTTTTTCACTTATCGCGGGGCTTTAAGGTACGGATCCCTCGCTATAAACGAGGGACCACTGTATTGTGTTTCAGCTTTCATTTCATTATGTGGATTATCTTTTTGCATCCCAGTAACAAACAAACAAACAAGTTAACTGATATTTGATTTGGGGTTTAGAAAATATTAAGCAGTATTTGCAGAAATACGTCAACCAATTCAATACTTAGCATGATTTGAAAAGCCAGGGTTCACATTCAAAAGCAAATGTCTTTAAAATGAGTGCATTAAGAGATGCATACATGCACACTGCTGCACACACATACATAAATGTACAAGTATAAATAATGCAAGATGTTAACACATAACAGAGAGCAGAAATTGTTACAGAACAGACTGATCTTCAAACAGTACCACAAACGGGCCCCCAAATCCTCTGACAAACTTAATCTTAAGGCTTGTAAAAGTGACTGGCATACAAAAAAAAAACAATAATTAACAAAAATGCACAGTTTCCACATTGACAGCTTGGCGTTAAATCAACAAGATGAGCAGGCGTTCATTCCTAAAATTAAAAATATACAGAAATGACGGGAGGGGTGATGTGTGCAGCAAGCTCGGAAGTGGTAAATTGTTGCTGACGCGACAACAGTTCTTCTCGTTTACCTTAATAAGGATCTCAAATGTAAACATACTAGTGAAGACATAGTCTGCATAACTTAGGATCTGAGGAGGCAATCAGAGTGACATAAGCACGCAGGGTTACTGCAGCTCTACCCAACACAGCACAACACAGCACGCACAGAACATTTACCTTCAACAGGATCTCAACAGTAAAGATTGCCGTGAAGGCATAGTCAAAATAACCAAGTATCTGCAAAAAGCACAAGTTTAAGTCATTCCAGGATAACAGCACACCGAGTCATCTGTCAAATACTTCTAGCTACAGTACAAAGAAAAACAAAACTGTAGTCGTATCTTAATGTAAAAAGGTTTCAGAGTTTTTAGAAGGTTTGTCAAATGTGATTCTTGGGTATGCCTTCCATCATAGTTAATCTTTCCTAAGTAAAAAAAAAAATTAAAACTAAAATGTATGATAAATATGACTAAGTCACCCCCGTTTCAGCTACAATTAGCTATCTCAAGAAATACTGCTTTCCATTAACTTCAGATGTCAGAACTAACATCTGGGGACGATGTCAGACCTGACTTAATCCTGCTGCTGCCCTCAAAACGGCCCATGAGGTCTTAATTTCAGAAATGAGGTCTTGTGGGTCATTTAGACCAAAGGGCAGCAGGAGGGTAAACAATAGTATTTTATAATTGTTGTGCTCAGTGACCACAGTAACGACCATAAGCAAAAACAGCCAACAACAAAATATTTTACTGTATTCAAAGTAGGGCTGGGCGATATCTTGATATTTAAAAAATATCGAGATATCGTCTATATCGATATTTCTACGTTGAGTTATAATTAGACTTGAAAATCTGTGTAGTTCTTTTTCTCTCATCTGTGCCACCAACTTCACACAGCCCCACCTTTTCCCTCACTGAATACAAACCCAGCCCCCTCACCCGTGTGCGCTTCCTGCTCCTGCAGGCGGGCGGGAAGTTTAGCACAAGTAAACGCAGGACAGGTTATCGAATAGCAGCTGAGCAGGTGAGCAAAAAGAAAAACAACGGCTGTTATTTGGAGATGGTTTGGATTTAAATTGTCAAATAAGCAGCAGAAAATGATTTCTGTAGACAATGCCAAAAACAAGTCCCGACAAAAGGTCGGAACTATAAATCTTTTTCACCGTTTAAAACAGTGCTATAAGTGGAGTATGAAGCGTGCGTGAAGCTGCAGCTCCGACTGACCTGCCTCCTTCCCTGAGACAAACCACGGTACAAAACTCATTTAGCCGTGTCGTGTCTTATGAGAGGAACAATGAGAGGTAGTGTGGCATTAATAGAACAGTGGCTTATATCGCTAAAGACACGGTCCCAGTCTCAACTGTGGAACAATACGGCTAAAGACAACAGGGCTAACGTCGTGAAAGTGGCACAGCTGAAGAGGATTATTATTTAATATATCTAAATAGTTTAGACATTTATTTTGTACAGTTACAGCTGTTTGTTAATAAATGTGCCTGTGTGACAACTGGGACATTTAAAGTTTTGACTCAGAAATATATTTTTGTTATTACTTTATGAAAGAAAAAGGTATCGAGATATAAATCGTATATCACCATTCACCTTAAAATATTGAAATATTAATTTTGGTCCATATCGCCCAGCCCTAAACACTGCAACAACATGAATAAAGGTTGGACAGTCCTGCGTGTGTGAAAAAGGCTGGATTACTGAGATACAAACCAAAAGAAGTGGAAATTAAAAGTTTATTACTGCACCTATCACAGCTTTTCATGTGCAAGGAAGCCATGTTAAATTTTAGGTTGATACTGGTCAGAAAACTCCAACTTTTTGAGTAGAAAGTCAAACTCTGGAGACATTTGAGCCCAATTTTTCCAACTTTGAATTCTGTAATTCCAACATAGAGAGCAAAATAAATGCAACAAAAGGTTAAAAACGAGCTTGCTTGCTAGTTAGCTACCTAGCCATCAAAGCTAATCAGCTATATTTAGTCATCATTTCTTTAAATTTTACACCTAAGGAGCCAAACTTTCTTATAATTTTCTCATAATTTTAATATATATATATATATATATATATATATATATATATATATATATATATTTTTTTTTTTTACTTTTAATTTTTCCATCTTTTAAAGTTTTTATTTAAGCTTTAGCTGCTTTTTCAGAGCAGTCTTCTGCCTGCAGCTACTGTGGTTTTTGTTTGCAGAAATAGTGTAACTATGAGGTCATCGGCAGTGTGGGAGTTTTTCAATTGCTCTTGTGTTCTGCACAAGCCACAAACCATAAAAAGCATTCTTTTTAAAATCACAGACCTGACAGCTACATACACAACCTGGCATGATTGAACCATCTCTGGATGCATTTTGAGGCTGGAATAAAATATTCAGCTGTGTTGTTTTGTCACAACACAGCTAAAATGAACTGGTCTGAGCCCAGAACGTAACAAGTAAAGTCATGCATATACTTTATAACCTAATGTCACCATTTAATATTACCTCCTGGTGATGTTATCTAAAAATAAAAATACTTGGGCTTCACCACAAACATTACATAGAGCAACTTGCTTTGGTTTATCATCCTTGCAATATGAATAGAATTAGAAACACATCAATTATTTATGCAGGTTGTCATGTCAAAGACAAATTTTTAAATCATTTTTAAAAGGACCTGCAAAGCAGACGTCTAATTGATTAATAACAGTTCTTCTTTAGTGACGTGTGTAAATGTTTGCCAGTGTCACAGTTAACTACCAGGTATGAAGCAGCTAAAATTAAATATGCCATTATACCCAGTAGTTCTTTTCAGTGTAATACGTGAAAGAAGTGTCAAAAAGACTTTTAGCAAATTATGGTTAACACATCTTTCCTAGAAAGTGTTTAACTGCGGAGTACTTTTCAGTAGGTATCATTGGTTTACATACAATGTTGCGAGCAGAGAAGTTGCGTATGGGGTCCTCTGCAGCCAGAGAAACGGAACTGAGCATGATGAAGACCAGGATGAGGTTGGTGAAGATCTGATGGTTGATGAGCTTATGGCAGAGCACACGAAACCTGCGGCAACAGACAGCAGAACAAAAAAGCAGTCCCAGAAGGCAAAACGTGAAATAGGTTTAATAACAGTGTTTTATTGTAACATTTCATCATCAAAAAGCATGAGACTCACGGGTTGGTGCTGCTAAAGATGAAGAAGGCGCTGCCCTCTGGGATGGGAGGAGTTTTTTCTTTTAGGGTGAGCTCAGCGAGTCGCTGGGGTCGGGGTCCCAAGGGTGGGAGGTTGTCAGTATCATCGTTGTCGTTGTCACCCTCACCTGTTTCAAATTGTTGAAGTTTTAACAAGAAAAGTGAAGTTGTGTTCAGCCCTGGCTCTACTGCTGTACCCTTAATGTAAACCTTGACTCTACTGAGCGGTATCTTATCAGTCTGTTACAAATCTGGGCATGATTTTAGACTCTGATTTTCAGTTTGATAAGCAGATTAACTGTGTGTTGCAGAAAAGCTTCTTCCAGTTAAAACACACAGTTTAGCTGAAGTCAGTGTTGACCAGACCTGACCTGGAGAAAATAGTCCATGCGTTCATTCTGACCCGACTTGAATACTGTAACTTGCTCTGTTGGGGTCAGTCAGGTCTCAGTTTCACAGCTTGCCCCAAATACTGCAGCTCAGCTCTTAGGAACTCGTAGGTTTGATCATATCTTACTAGTTTTATCCTCCCTTCACTGGCTCCCTGTGAGTCACAGAATATTTTAATATTCTCGTTCACCTATAAATGCCTCAACGGTCTCACACCCTCATAAACCTACTTCAACTTTCTGTTCCTTCTCGGGCGCTGGGATCATTTGATCAGGTTGTCCTGAAAACCAGGTTGAAGCTCAGAGGAGATCGGGCGTTTTCAGTCGCGGTTCCTAAACTGTGGAACAATCTGCCCCCCAACATTACACGCCTCTTCACTTCCTGTTTTTAAATCTATTTGAAAAACACATCTGTTTTCACCGACTTTTAACCCAGTGTGAGTTGTTTTAGCATTTTATTGTTCTGTATTCTATGTTTATTTTCTTATATTTTTTAATTAATTCATTTTATTGATTTTTTTTTCTTTTAATCTCTACATTTGTCTTTTATCGTTCAGAGCTTAACAACCTGTTGTTTTTACATGTGCTTTATAAATAAATTTCACTTTGACTTTGTACAATATTTGTTTCACAATATATTTTAAAATGTATTTGTTTCGTAATATATTTTTAAATTTGTAGTTTACCAGTGCTTCTGAAAGCAAAAACAAAAATAGATTCAGTTGATCTTTTTTTTAATCTTTGTGTTGAGATTTATAACGTTTTGCTTTTTCAGCATTTCGTTGCTTACGTAATCTATAATGTGATTAAATTGTTTATTATGTTCCTAGCTTAATATATGAAAGTTGACCTATGAATTCAGCAGCATTTTGAGTATTTATGTATATTTGCCTCTAAAATAAAACATTTTACCTGGAGACTCATTGGCAGAATGTGACTCTTTGTCTCCCTGTAGCAAGGCCTCAGTCGGCACCTAAATGAGGTAAAGATGATTAAAGTTTTTAATGTGTCTATTTATTGAGCAAATGTAAACACAATAATACACTATAACATTGGAATAGTGCAATTTATTAGAACAGTCTGAAAGATTTATGAAGAGAATCTGAACTACTCTGTTACCTTGGTGTCACCATCACTGACTTCTGTCACTTCAATTTTCTTATCTGGATTTAGGTCTCTGATAAAGACAACAACAAAAAACAGTCATTAAGAATGAAAAGAGACACTTTGTGCAAGAATAAAATGCTGATGACAGGTGTTAGAAATAAACAGCAACATGAAAACAAGTTAAAATAGTTCAGATTAAAGTGTCTTAAACTGCACCTGGCACTATTCTTCCTCTTTTTGGCCTCTTCTTCCTCCTTCTGAGCTGAGTTGAGAGACTCTGCATCTGCCAGGTTATCAACAGCGATGGCCAAGAAGACGTTTAACAAGATGTCTGAATTTGTGAGTCAATGGAAAAATGAGGATAAACATGATGGGAACCAGTGATCCCCGCGACCCAAAAAGGACGAAGCGTGGATGGATAAAATCACTTACTGGTAGTTTGTTTGGTATTAAATTAATATCAGTTTATTTGGTGTGTTAGTGTAGTGAGCAGGATACAGTTTCCACAGATGAAGAGGATGATGAAGTAAATGCAGACCACCATTCCAGATGAGGCCGGACCACCGTATGCCATGATGCCATCATACATCACCGTGTTCCAGTCTTCTCCTGTCAGGATCTGACGAACACAGAGGATGGAGGGAAATTGAAACATTGATTTAACGAGACACTCAAATCAACCGCTAAATTTAGTAAAACCTGTATTTTAACAGAACGAGTCATAATATGCTAGAGGTGCAACCCTCTCTCAGCTCTGATCCTGTCATACAGTGAATCAGACGCAAACCTGAAACACAGTGAGCAGCGCCTGAGGGAAGTTGTCAAACGTGCTCCGTTTGGTCACTGTCTCGTCGAAGTTAAATTTGCCCCCAAACAGCTGCATCCCGAGAAGGGAGAATATAATGATGAAGAGGAAGAGAAGCAGCAACAGGGAGGCGATGGACTTCATGGAGTTGAGCAGAGAGGCCACCAGGTTACTGAGAGACGCCCAGTGACTGGAAGAGACAAACACAAGTTTAACAGAGCAACAAACAAACGGATGAAGGGACACTCAGATGAGGAAGAAATAAAAGGACTATATTTGATACAAGGCATGAATAGTGTTCTGAGCAGGATTTATCTTTGTGGGGGAATAAAGGATTGGTTTGGATTAACCTAAATTTTGTCAGAAAGCCTGACTGGACAATCAAACTGCTCTTGTTTTATGGAAGACATGTGGAAAACTTAAATCTCTTTAGAGGACATTTTGTCTTTCAGGTCCTTCACCCCTGGTGGCTCATAAAAAAAGGAGCTTTTGGTTTGAACTTACCCTGTCAAGGACTCTAAGCTGAATATACAGTTGCAGATTACATAGTCTCATCGTGGGGATTGATGCCATTAACAGTGACTAACACAAAGCTTCTGGAACGGCCTTCTCAAAGTCCTGATTATATCCTTTTTATAAAGCGTGTGAACCATTAAGTCAGTTTACTGAACTCTTCAAATTTTGTCAAAACAAGTGGTTAAATTTCCAACCAGAAGTACACCAGAAGCTGATCTGATCTGTTTGGTTTATTGTGTGAATGTTTATGAAGCAGTCACACTATTGTGATACATTTTTCTTCCGTACATTTTTCGGCACGACTCTCATCCCGCAGTTTTCAAGCTATTTCAACAAATCATATCAAAACGTTCAGCTCTTTCAGGATAATCCTGTTATGACTTTTGGTATCGATGCAACTTTAGCTTTTTGAGATATTTAGCCTTTTCTGCCATTTTTAATTTTCACAGAAAATGAATTGAGCTCATTTTACCTCCTTCAAATCTTTAGATCTGTTTACAACCTTTTACTGCTCCTTTCACATTTTGTTCTGGTTCAGCTTCTTTCAGCTTCCTTGTGCAAATGTAACCATTTATTTTCAGCTATTTTTTCAGCTGTTTGGTGCAAGTTTCAAATTATTTCTGCCAACTACATTTTTGTGCTTCTTCTAACTTCTTTCTGCTAATTTTAGCTGGTTATGCTCCTTTCAACTTATTTATGCAAGTTGCATTTTTTTCTACTATTTCAGCTACTGTATTAACTGTTTTATGCTAGTGTAAGTTTTTTCAGCTAATTCCATATTTTTTGCACTCATTTAAACTTTTTTTCAGCCTAATTCAGCAAAAATGTGCTCTCTCCACTTCCATCTGGTAATTTAAGCTTCTTCCTGCTTTTTAAGCTACTTCAGCTGTTTTTTTGCTGATTTTGAAATTTTGCCAATAGTTTCCGCTTTTTTGTGCGTGTTTCTGCTTCTTTCAGCCTAATTGGGCAAACATGATTTTTATGCTTTCTTCTGCTAATTTAACCTTGTTCTACTTTTTCAGCTTGCTTTGTAACATTTTAGCTAATTTCCGCTGTTTTCATATAATTTCCACTTTTTTGTGCTCATTTCTGCATCTTTGAGCTTGATTAATTTATTTTTTACTAATTTCAGCTTTTTGTGCTCCTTTCAGCATATTTCTGCTAGTTTCAGTTATTTCAGCTACTTTTTAACAGTTCTGTGTTAAGTTTAGCTTTTTCAGCTAATTCCACAATTTTTGCGCTCATTTAAACTTTTTTCAGCCTAATTCAGCAAAATTGTGCTCTTTTCACTTCCTTCTGGTAATTTAAATTTCTTCCTGCTTTTTTTAGCTACTTTTCAGCTGTCTTTTGCTAACTTCAGCTTTTTTCGGATATGTTCCACCTTTTTGTGCTCATTTCTGCTTCTTTCGGCTAACATGTTTGTTTTCTGCTTTCTTCTGTTATTTTAAGCTTGTTCTACCTTTTCAGCTTATTTATTTATTTATTTATTTACTTTGCATTCTTAGCTAATTTCAGCTGTTTTCAGATTAATTCAAGCTTTTCATGGTAATTTCTGCTACTTTCAGCCTAATTAACTTCTTTCTGCTAATTTCAGCTTGTAATGCTCCTTTCAGCTTTTTTCTGCTAGTTTAATCGTTTTTCTGCTATTTCAGCTACTTTATAGTTGTTTTATGCAAAATTTACCCTTTTCACCTAACTCCACATGTTTTAGCTTATTTTAGCTCCTTCCATTTCCTTCTGTCTTTTTAGCTACTTTTCAGCAATTTGTTTTAATAATTTCAGCTTTAACTAATTTTCTAATTTTTGTGCTAATTTCTGCTTATTTAAACCTAATTCAGCTAATATGGGTTCTTTCTGCTTACTTCTGCTATCCATTTCAGCATATTTAATCTGATTTCAGCAGTTTTTTAGCAAGTTCTTCAACAAAATTCACACAGCATTTTTGTAAGAAATGCAATTACCTAGTTTCAATTTTTTTTAGTCTCTAAGTTACTTTGGCTTGTCTTCTTGATTTTATACATGCAGCAGCCTTTATCGCTGAGGGCCAAATAAGATCATTAATAATAAAACTGCTCACCGTGTAACTTTGAAAATTCTGAGGAGGCGTACGCAGCGTAACACTGAGATTCCCAGCGGAGACATGATGGAAAACTCCACCAGGATGGTTTCTACGATGCCACCACACACCACGAAACAGTCAAAGCGGTTAAACAGGGACACAAAGTACGCCTGTAAGCCCAAACTGTACATCTTCACAAGCATCTCCAGAGTGAACAACGCCAGCAGAACTTTGTTGGCTACATCTGACAAAGAGAAAAGATTTTTTTTTAGAGGAATATTGTCAGAATTCTCATAAGAGTGCATTTACACCCAAAGGAATATAAAGAAGTAAAACAGATACCCTGAACTTCAGTCAGCCAGTCTGGCTGGTTGTAGTGCTCAGAGGCGATGGTGAGAGTGTTGAGGAACACCAAGATGATGACGAGCCAATAGAAGGTCACCGACTTCACAGCCGCGCGACACTTCCTGCGGCAGAATCGGTTCCATCGTCGCCACTGACGACTGACACACAATCAGTTTTACTCGGTTGTAACAAACTTCTATCACTTTTTCATCTTCACACAAATCTGGGTGAATGCTCTACATGTTCACTTGTACCAGCGTTTAATGAAATTGAGGAGTGGTAAAACAACAAAAACAAATGAGTGTGAATGATTAGGAGTAGACAGCAGGAATTTAGGCGAGGGTAAAAAAAATGTAAACCAGAGCATTGTTTCTCTGGTGACATCAGAGGAAAAGAACAAGTGATGAAAATATCGGGGATCAGACAAATTAGTCATGCAAGATGAGAGTAACCGTAGAAAGGAAGAACATTTTCCATGCAGTTTGATGCTACTAACCTGCATTTTGACTTAGTTATTTTCTGACTGGTGGGAATAAAAGACAAGGCAGCTTTTTAAAAAAGGGAAAAACTTGTGCAATTTTGAAACCTGCATTAGAGTGGATGGTAGAACTTTGTGTTGAATGGTTTTCTGTTTGGTGCTGCAGAAGAACTGATTTCTGATTGTTGGTTGTAAAACGTCCAACTCACCACAGCGGCCCGCAGCACGGTGATTTGTCGTCCTCTCCGTTGGGATTTTCTGTGTTGACTGATTCTGTTTCACTCGTAGGCATGCTCGCTGCAGTATCACACACACAGAAACACATGCAATATAAGTTGTGTGTGTCCTAAAACACATTTAACTAATTTTCCTTTTAGCATTCATTGCATTTTCTTGTTTTAGCTTACAAGGAACGTGAAAAATGAACTTCTTTACAAAAAAACAATTAAATAATAGACTATCAGTATGTCTTAAATTTAATGAATTAAAGGTTTAATGGAGTTTAAACACACATCAAACTATTTGTAAGTATAAAATATTACATTGTTTCCTTTTTGTGTGGCTAAAAGGCCAAATCAAGCTAAATTGCATGGACTAAATATGAACTATTCTAGCCTTCAAAAAAAGACTATCCCTGTTTGGGCTGACCAACAATTGTTAGAACATTTCACTTGAAACCAACTATTTTATTTGGCAATCTTTTCTATTTTCTAATCTTTTCTCATGTTAAAGAGGTTATTATTAGGAAAATAATTACATACAGTTTGTGACTCAGAAAAACATGTACTTGAAGATGTACCAGCGAAAGTTGAAAAACTAAATCTTTAGTTCATTTCCCAAACTTATATTAACTACATCCAAATCATTTCCATGTAAACAAAAAACTATTGTCTACGTGGTCAGAGTCACCCTGGAAATCATACAGTATATTTTATACATGCAGAAAATATTGTCATTAAAAATGATGAATGAGAGGGAATTAACGTGACAATGATACAATAAAGGATCTGAAGACGAACACAGCTGTGGAAGTTGCGTTTACTTCTGATCCAAAAACACGTTATGCAGTCATGGTAACAACTGAAAACTAAGACACTTAAATTACATCTTTGTATAACTTAAGGCTTATTAAAGGAAATATATTTAGGTTTGTGCTAACACAAACTGTGTAAAATATAAGGACATTTTGCAGCCAAACAATAATACAAAAATATATATTTTGAGACACTGAAAAACAGGAGAATCCAAAACTCACAAATGTTCAAGATTTCCTTAAGACTGGATCACATTTAAAAGGTTCTCTAACTCCGGACCTATGATTCTGTTTATGTGTGGCTTTAAGTTGTTCATTTACAGATAAGCTGACTAGTGTTGTCTTAATGTTAACCAGAGTACTACCCTTATCATAAGACTGAAAGTTCTTCACTTAAAAACATTGTCTTCCAATTAGTTGGCTCTTCCTCAAAGAAAAATCTTGCTCTGGAGGTGCTTCATTATGTCATTCACCTCCATTTTGACCAGTTAAAATACTTTTTTCTTTATTTCACCAACAGTTGGGCTTCAAATGCTGGGAGAGCAACGTAACATCATTTCAGAATGATGTTTTATGTGACAGCTTACGTTAACCTGGTTGTGATGAAGACTGTTTAAACCAAACACAATAATGCCAAAAAGAAAAGGCATGAGAATACCAAAGTACACTCAAAAGCAAACAGCAAGCGAAGCACATTGACGCACAGACAGGGCTCAGGACAAAGCTTTTGACACTGTGGACCATGACATCTTATGTCATAAGTTCTCTGAAATTGGTTTCTCAGACCACACTATTGGTTGGTTCTCTAATTACCTCTCAGATCGGAGGCAATGTGTTCAACATAATGGTACTTCTTCCAGCTATCTAACTGTCAACAATGGTGTACCACAAGGCCCAGTCTTAGGACCCACCCTCTTCACAATCTACATAAGTAATGTAGATCAGAACATTCTGTAAGTATCCTCATATTCCTATGCCGACGACACAGTTGTTTATTGTTGAGCTAGAACAGTTGCTAAGGTTTTCCAACTTTTACAGTCTGCATTCAACATCATCCAGTCAGATTTGTTCCATCTCAAATTGGTGCTAAATGCTGATAAAACCAAAGGGATGTTGTTTTCAAACGGAAAGTCGGAACTGTACTTGTAACCGCTACTTTCCTCCCAGCCATCGACTACGGTGACATTATTTACATGTATCCTCCTGCAAGCACCTTGAAGATGTTGGACGCTGTCCATCACGATGCGCTAAGATTCATAACTGGTTGTAACTATTGTATCCATCACTGCACTCTGTATTCATTGGTCAACTGGTCATCATTAACTTCACGCAGACTCTCTCACTGGTACATTTTCATCTTTAAATCACTCCTTGGTCTGCTGCCTTCATACATCTCCTCCTACATGTCACTTCATCAGTGCAGCTACAGTGTGCACTTTCAAGACATAATTACCTGCAGTGTCCCCTCAGTATAAACCAAACTTGGCAAAAGGGCCTTCTCTTACTCCACTTCTGGAACACCTTGCAAAAAGATCTGAAGTTGTCGACTTTGACCACTCTAAGGGATTTTAAACGACTGTTAAGTTCATGGCAAAAACCAATGCAGACATGTTGCTGTTTTTACTATTTTACATTGCTTCATATTGTAACTGTTTTTGTTTCATTTTTATATAATTTCTTTTATTTACTTTTCATTTTATATGCTTTTATATGATTGTCTATTATAGTCTGTACCTCATCTGTGTTCTTTGTTTAAAGCAGGTTTCTCTTGTAAATGAGTCCTTGAGGCTCAATGAGACTAACCTGTATAAATAAAGGTTCAATGGGGGAAAAAAGGATAAAGATGAAATGTCCTCATGAAGATGTATGGAGGGAGGAAATGCAAAGAATGAAATGGACACTTCAACAAAATTTCTCCCACACACAAACACATTTACCCTGTGTCTCTGTGGACTGAGAGAACCAGCCAAACTTTCCTTTCTTCTTCTGAGTGAGGTCAGCCAACGTGACCCCTTGGTGTTACCAACATGCAGTTCACACAGCCAGACAGCAGAGGCAGCAGTGAGTCAGTACACAGCAGAACAAGAAAGAGAGGAATGTATGGCAAGCTGCAATACAAATTACTGATGCAGATACTATGTCCAGAAAAAACAAACTGTACAAACATTTTACAATGTAAATATTACTGTAACACTGAAATATCATGTTGACATCATGTTCAGGTTCATTTAACATATTTCTAGTCGTTTACATACAAAGAGACATTTAATTAAAAAGTATGTGAAATGAAAATAATAATATCAAATACTAACACTGGTTAATAATAACCGCATGATACTGTGATAATCAATATTAGTATAGCCAACAAATATATTACAGACTGGCTGATTTTTTGTCAAATTGCATTTTGTGATTCTGCATCTCCTAATTCAACAAATTCTGGACATGATAACTATACAATGCAATATAGGGGTGTAACGGTGTGCAAGATCCATGATTCAGAACAAATGGAAAAAAACAAAACAAAACTAATGCCAAATGCTATTTTCATTTTACATTTTTTTAAACAGGCAATAATCTTTTCAGAAGCGGTGACAAAAAAACTCCAAAGCTGAAAAGTTTCTACTTTTTCCTAACAAGGTTAAGGCGAGTCCTCTGGAAGGATTCTTCTATCCAGAGGATCTAAATTAACCTTGTTAGATTTACCTGGATTACTGAGCATGCATCAGGACATGTCTACTTTTTGTTAAAGAACCAGTTAAAAAAAAAAATGTTTCAATTAATTTAAATACATTGTTTTGCCTAAATTAAAAGCAACACATAATTGAATGTGAAAATACAAAATAAAATAAAAATCAAACATTCATATCACATGTAGATTTTTAGCTAGGTGTGCTGTTCACACAGAGGTGACACTCAGTAAATGTCTAAAAACATATTTAATGACATTTATGAGGCCATATGGTCTTTTAAAGAGCAGGAATTATGACTCATTTGTCTTTTTATTCTATGGTGCTCATGATGACAGAGGGTGTTTTAAAGTGTGTGAAATTTGATCCATTTGAATATAAAAAAATAAAAAAAAACTTGTAGCTTGACCTACTCTTCCACTTGGACGGTTGCAGTTCACTTCAAAGTCGGGTCCTCTACCAGAGACCTGGGAGTTTGAGGGATCTGTTCAGTATCTTAGCCGTTCCTAGGAATGCTCTCTTCTGGACAGAGATCTCTGAGGTTGTTCCTGGGATCTGTTGCAGCCACTCTATCATTTTCAGGTCACAGCACCAAGCGCTCCAATGACCACTGGGATGACTGACACTTTGACTCTCCATAACTTCTGTATTTCCTCTTTCAGCCTTTGGTACTTCTCCAGCTTCTCGTGCTCCTTCTTTCTGATGTTACAGGCACTTGGAATTGCTACATCTTTCACCAATGCCTTCTTCTCTTGCTTGTCGACCATCACAATGTCTGGTTGGTTAGCCTTCATTTGTTTATTGGTCTGGATCTGGAAATCCCATATCTTAGCCCTTCCATTCTCCACCACCCTTGGTGGAGTCTCCCACTTTGACTGCTGGACCTCCAGTCCACATTCAGCACAGTGTATTATTCCCTGTGTATTATTCCAGCCACTTGGTTATGGTGTTCCATGTATGCATTGCTTGTTTGGATCTTACATCCTGTTATTATGTGTTGACTGTCTCCGGAGCATCTTTGCACAGCCTGCATCTTGAGTCTTGTCTGGTATGTTAAACCCTAGCCTGTATTGATCTTATGCTAAGAGCCTGTTCTTGTGCTGCCATTGCCTCTGTGATGTCCTTCTGTCCAGCCCTTTCTAGCAATTGGTGGAATTTGTTGATATCAGCTACTTTCTCAGTCTACCTGTGGTACATGCCATGCAGGAGCTTATCTTTCCATGAAGGCTGGTGTTGCGAGTTACGTTGTTAATAGATGCACATAATGTCTCATAAGAAAGTGTTTCAAGGAAACAGTTGACACATAGGAAACTAGTAAACAGTTAAAATAGAAGGTAAATTATAAACTTTTAGTGAAACCTTTTCAACAACCAAACTCTCTTTGGAGAAAGCTTTAGTTTCTAAAGTGTTAAAAAAACTTGGTATTTTAACACTTTAGGAACTACTACTACTACTACTACTCTTAGTATCTTAGGGTATTTCAAGGATGTCAAAGTGTTTGGTTTTAAGTCCATGTCTGTAATATGAACACCAAATAATCATGTGTGTTCTGGAGGTGCTCAGGGTTGGAAATCATGCACAAAACTCAAGTGTGAAGCAACTTCTAAAAACTAAGAAGAAGAAAAAAAAACAGACTTAGGGAGAGGGGTGTCTTAATTTTTTATTTTTTTTATATTATACTCGGGAGTCAGATGGACCTCAGCTGCCATAAACGCCCCACAGATCTGGACGACAGTGATAAAATGTTGCACACAGTGATGTGAGTCTCGTACTGAGGCAACATAGAAGAGTGGATTTTTTGTAGCTCATATTATAAAATTGAAGAATAATCACAACCAATTTTTTTTTTTGTTTGTTTTGCTAAGGTTGTGCAGCACTGTGTGGAATTATAAGTATAGTTTGGGTGTACATGTCCACTTGTAGTCTCAGTTTAACAATACCAAGATTGGCTTTTTGCAAGAATTATTAGATCTGTGAGGATAAACTGTGTGTGGAAATATTTTTTGGTTTATGTCCTACACCATTGCGCATGACTTGGTTTAAACATGAATAAATGAGAAAGTCAATAGGACTCAGAAACTCACGGTTACGCTTGCCCTCCTCATCTGCCTCCTCCTCGTTCTCAGGGTCGATGTCCTCAGCTTGTGTGATCCAGTCCAGGTAGCCCTTCAGATCTTCTTCTAACTGCTGCTTCTCGCGCAGCTTCTGGAAATCACCTCGAGCCTTGGCTTTTTCTCGCTCTTTGGAAAACTCTCTGAAGAAAGAGAGGCATACAGGATAGCTACGGTATTTTTAGTTTTCCAGTATATTGAAAGTTCTTCGAAACATTGTGGAACATGAGAGCCAGCCAGGGATAAGGTTACTGCAGCAAGAAGCAACTATAACCCTGTGATGCTCAAGATAATGAGAATGATCAAACTCACCCACTCAACACTCCCAAAACTAAGTTCAGAACAAAGAAGGATCCAAAGATGACCAGACTGACAAAATAGACCCATGGCAGCTCAAAGCCCATTGCATCGTTCATCTAATTCAGAAAACAAAGCAAAAAAAAGAAAGCAGGTTTATTTAGTGGTGAAGCAGTATTATGACATTTGACCAAAGAGTATCAGTCCAGTAAAAAAAAAATACAGTGAGACTAAATGGATCCATAGGTCCATATCCTGTATGGACCCAAGGTCAGACTTTTCAAAAGGCTTACCAGGACAAAAGCTCTGGACCCCGAGGTTCAGAGAGGCCCACAGTAATTCAGCTTTTAAACACTTCATTTTACCTATCTACCATGATGTGCACCCACATCACTAGAAATAGCTTTACTTCATTGAAGGCCAAGTCAACCAGTTGTTTAATGGTTTGCATCTTCATCTTAACCCCTTAAAATGACTCCTGACGTCTCAGTTTTAAAAGTGAGGTCTCACGAGTCAAAGGCAGCAGGAGGGTTGAGGTCCATGCAGCAGCAGCTCTTTGTGGGAGTCAGTTCTATCAGATGATTTTCCATAAAGTCAAGTTATATTTAGAGTATTTAATGTATTGTTTGTTTTATTTATTTATTTTTAATCAAAGCATGTTTTGCTCTGTGTAATCTTGGTACAATAAGGTAAAGCCCTACACTGCTTTATATAAAAAAATTTGTTGCCTGTTCTTCGGTTTGTTTGTTTGTTTATTTTTATATATCTTGACTTTTTCTCTCTCATGCTCATGACAAAATTTGTCTATAAAGATATAGATACAAAGTGGCAGTTTGAATTTTGTTTTTTTTTATACGTTGTGTACTGATTACATGCATACTTTAGCTTATTGATGAATTAAAGCAGCGGTGTAGTCTATGTGATATGCGGGTATATGGAGTGCACCCACTAGAAAAGCTTAAGAATTTCAGTATACCCACTTAAAAGTGCCCAATGATACATGACATATCATTAGGCACGTGTCATTGATATGTTAAACAGCAGTTAAAAGCTTCCATAACAATCTATCTGTATGCAGGCTTGTTTTTTACATTCGCTTATCCAGCGAATTATTGTATAATTAATACTTCTGCACTTACTCCTTAATACTTGAACATGTTTTGGTTTGATACTGTTTTATAAATTCTATAACATGTTTTTAATACAAAGCCAACTGTTGTACAAAGTGTGTTGTTCGTTTATTGAAATGTATATATCAGAGAAATTTGAAAATGTTCAATATGCTTTAAAATAAAAATAAATTGACAGTTACATTGTACTAACCGGTGTACTTTGGTTTCTAAGCACAGTATGCAAACTGAACGTGGCACAGTTAGTTTTACGTTGGTCTTTGGACATTCGTGCTTCAACGGTGTCCATCGTCCAACGTAAAACTAACTTTACCACAGTATACCCACTACAAAACTGTAGACTACACCACTGATTAAAGACTATATGAGACATTAAACTATAAAGTGAAATAAAAACTGGAGCAAAAATTTAAACAACAGGAGGAAACCCTGAGAATGACAATCGTGTAAGTAATACGTTGGTGGCAAAATACATAAATGAAATACATGTTTTAAAAGTGTCTTCAAAAAATGAAACGCTGAAGTTTGTGAATTTATAATTAATTAGTTTTTTACACTATTCTTTTCACATATAACAACCTGTACCTGCAGCTGAAGGGCAGCCCTCAGCAACACGCCCTGCCTGAACTGTTAATCCTGATTTTAGTTGGAAAGCTTACAGGTCAGATGAGGTACAAATAACAACAGACAATCATATACAAGCATATAAAATGAAAAGTAAATAGAAGAAATTATATAAAAACAAAACGAAAACCGCTACATTATAAAGCGATGACTACTGCTATAGACTACTGCTGCTAATGCTAATTCTACTGATGCTAGTGCTAATACTGCTAACATAAAAATTGATTTAATAATGAAGAAAAAGTCTGAAAAAAGAAAGTATAAAAAAATGACAGAGTATAGAATTGAAGGAGGGGGAGCGGTTCATTCGGGTCTTCGTCTATAAAAGAGGTGGATGGACTGCGCTAAAACCCATTCTCAATGCCGAGAGTTTCAACTAATTAAAAGCTGCTGCTGATTTATTTATTTATTTATTTATGTACTTGCTAATGAGAAACTGACCGTTTTTTAATGAGACTGGCTTGTTAGATTTAAAATGCCTGTTAAGTAAAAAAAAACAAAAAAACATTGATAGTTCAGACTACAGCTTTCAGGGAAAGTTTTTAAACAAACTATAAATAGAGTACGACATTCACAGATTGTCAAATTACATAGAATTTCCTAAAGATCTTGACGAGAATAATTGGACATCATTATGGTGATTATTATTTTTCTTCTTCTTCTTTCGGCTGTTCCCTTCCTCTTGGGTCTCCACAGTGAACTAACTCGCATGAAGCCTTGGTATTTGTTTTTATGCCGGATGCCCTCCCTGAAGCAACCACAGACACCGAGCTACCACAGCCCTCTGTGTGGAGCAGAGAGATGCCTTCTAGGGCGCCAAGGGGAGCAGATGGTGGGGGTTAAGGGCTTTGCTAAAGGGCCCAGAGTGGGGCAAATGAAGGTGAAGGCAGGTGTGGGTGCTTCACCTTTCCACCCACATTTTGATGTTGTCAGTCCGGGGAGTCAAACTGGCAACATTTCGATTACAGACTCGCCTTTAACCTCTGAAATATAAAACATCTGTAATAACTGCTTTGCCTTGTTGAAATGTAGTTTACTGTCATGGAAATCGCCATCATCCTGCCAAATAAATATAACTATTAAACTTAAATAAGATCAAAGGTTGAGGAAATGCTGTGTGGTCTTGAATATGTGAAAATGTAAAATTTATTTCTAAAGATAAATGATAAAATGTTACATGGCATTCAATCCCTGATGTTTCCTAGTTTTTAAATTTTCAACTTTCTCAATATTTTTTATTTATCTGTGTAAAAAACTAAACGTGGTGCCCCCGTTAGGCTTCATAAGAGCAAGTGTGCTTTAGATTGACAGATTACCCAGTAGAGCACGTCAGTCCAGCCCTCCATGGTGATACACTGGAACACGGTGAGCATGGCAAACAGGAAATTGTCAAAGTTGGTGATGCCATTGTTGGGGCCTTGCCAGCCTTCCCTGCAAACGGTGCCGTTGAGGAGGCAGCGGCGGCCGTGCCCTGACACTGCACAAGGAGAGGACTCTTCTTCTGCAAGGGCACCTGGAGATGATGGAGAGGAAGAAACAAACTGATGAATATGATTTAATAAGATTAGCTACCTGAGTCAAAAAACAAAGAAACAGCAGAAACATGTAAATCTCAACAGCCGGAGGGGAAAGTTTGGACAAGTAAACAAATGTGTTGAAATAATGGCGTTTGTAACAATCTTAGACTTTACTGACACTTTTCATTCACTGTCTGTAATAAAGTCTAGATTGTAAGAAATGGGGTTTTATTTCACTTTTTGTTGTTGTTTTTTTTTTGCTTACATATTGGTTGTCTTGTAACCATAGATGTATCAGATGGGGGGTGGGGAGGTGCAGTGTGAATTTGAGTAAACACCCATAAGAACATCAGACCAAATGCATAATTACCATTGTTACCCAATAAAATACCATATAAATACATCCTATTTCATATTCTACATACAGTAGTCCCTCGTTTATCGCGGGGGATTCGTATCCTGAAGACCCACGATAAGTGAAAAACCGTGAAGTAGGAATAGTAGTACAAGTAGTAAGTAGTAGTTTATTTTATTATATATATATATATATATATATATAAAAGCGTTTTAAGCCTTTCCCACACTCTTGCAATATTTTAAACAATGTTTAAAAACTCTAAAGCTCTCAAAGACCACAGAATGTCATGATTTCAGCTCCCTGCCTTCTCTGCTCTTTGCCACCTGCAAGCGCTCTTGGCCACGCCCACTTCTCAACTCTGCATGCAGAGTAGCTGATCAGCTGCAGCAGGAAGTTTATCAAGTGTGGGCTGCACAAAGATGCAGGACACTTTGTCTGCAGCTCTGCACTGCACAAATGTGCATCAAGTGCTAAATATTTCATTTTAAATAAAAATTCCATGCCGATCATGCGGCTCATTCATCAGTCAGCCAGTTATGTGTCGTGTCCGATCTTATTTTGAAAAACGGCAAAAGAGCGAGTCCACAATAAATCAACTGCGAAGTAGCGAGGGACTACTGTACATGTAACTGTTTATAAAGTGTGTGTTGTTATGCTAAACATTTACATGTTCACTCATGTATTTGATTATTAAAAATGCAGCAGTGTAGAAAAAAAAAGTTCCTCATCGAATTTCTGATCTAACTTCAAAAACAGTGTATTTTTTATCAGATTAGCCTCTTTGTTGTTGTTCTGTTTATTCTTAAACTCTGTAGTTTTTAATACAAATTTGCACGTTCCTTTGTTCAATTTTGTTCACTTTTTTCTAGCAGTGAGCACCTCTTTGAATGAAAGGAGCATCAGCCTTGCTCTGTCTTGACTTAAAGCTGTATTATTATTTTTTACATCATCATGCAAACACATCAAAACAGATCAGCATGAGAAAGAAAAGACAGCAGGGAGAAGAGTTGGGTGAAAGTTGTGCATTAGAGAGAAATAAAAGTGCAAGAGAAACCACATCTAAGTTTGTTACTATTTTCAGAGTGTGTACCTTATTTGTCGGATTATAAGGCGCACTGGATTATAAGGCGCATTAAGCAAAACAAGTTCATTTGGACGGATTTTTGACCTCCGTACACCACATAAAATCAGTTTGAGATCAGTAAGCACAACCAGAATTAATACATAATGTAATGAATGATACCTGTCTGATATTATCCATAATTTAAACGGATTCTTTCATTTTTCTGGACTGAGTACTCTCGTGCCTTGAATGATTAAATGTGGACGGAAACGTGTTTAAATTTCTGACTCACCAACAACAGTGAGCCGTTTAATTAAAAACGATTTAAAACACATCACACATTTAGATTAATTGGCAGATTGATTACAATTAACACAGCTTAATTAATGAGCTTTACAATGAGAAATCATACGGCCATGATTTCTTAATTGCGACTGAAATACAACAGACATTTCTGAAAATATCTGGATTAATTACTGACAGATAGAAGAGTTTTAAAGATGGGAAAATTAAGTTTAAATGGAGAGAGATGGGTGAGGGAATGTGTCTGTTATAACCAGAAACAACACGCTCCTTTGGACGCAGCTTAACCCACGGTACACTCGCAAGTGAAGATCGACTCTTTACCTTTGCAGACGATAGTTTCGGCTCCGGTGTAGAGTTTTCTTTCAACTCTTTTCAGCGTCTCCGTAAGAACAGCTGTGACCTCAGGAGTCGTGAGAGTACTTCGTTCAACAGCACGCTCACCTCCCAGGTGGACTCACATGAGCTGTGAGCCCGTCAGAGTTCCACTCAGATGTGGAAGATTCCATAATCCCCACGAGACTCGAAAGAACTCCCAACTAACTCCAGCACTTCAGAACTTTCGTTCGGTTCTGCTCTCAGAACTTTGGTTCATGTCTGGAACGTTGTTCTTCTTGGAACTCTTGTTCTGCTCTGGAACTTGTTCTGCTTGGAACTAGGAAGTGTTGACCCTTTTAAAGAGGTCACTTCCGGTACCTTCTGGGAACTTCCTGATTGGTTGAACGAACCAACCGGGGTGTGGTTTTAGTGACGTCAGAGGGTCATTACATGTCAAGGAGAAAGCGTAGATGTTTAAGAACAGACAGAAAGATGTTTTGAAGAACAGAGACATTTAGGAGCCAGTCTTCCTTCTATCTGTCTGATAGAGATAAACATGACATTTCGTTCCGATAAACATGTTTTTGACCGTTCCTTCACTTTTGACCGATATCACAACTTGCTCATTTCAGACAGAAGATCAAAAAAATGCATAATTACTCTTGTAACAGACATTAACTTGATTTCTACTTTGAATGAGGATTAAAAATCATTAATACTGTTTCACAGTTGATTTAAAGTGAGTAGTTCACTTCAACATTTAAAAATTATTTGAACTAAACACACTTTGATTATCAAGATATTGTAAAATAGTAATGATAATGAAAAGAGAGTGTTCTTTCAATTGACCAGTGCAGGACACCCTCAGAAAGTCTCTGGATGAGCTTAATTTGTGTTTCTGGACTCAAATCAATGAAATAACAGTTCCTGTTCCAGGAAAGCCCTCAGGGTCAGGTTTTTGACCAGAGGCTTAGTTCACTACAATAATGCGCACCGGATTATAAAGCTCACTGTCGATAGTTGTGAAAATTAAATTATTTTTAAGTGCGCCTTATAGTCTAAAAAATACGATAATATTCTGAATATATTACAACTATTGTTTTTTTTTTACTTATTTCTCTAACACTTCTGCCATTTTGAAAGCAATACTAGAGGAAAGGGCAAGTACATTTACATAACAGTCAGATATTAGTTATTTAATCAGCGGATTTATTCCACCATCTGTTCTGTCTTGTTTTCAGCAGCTCTTCATCATTCACAAACCAGGTGGATATTTCATTCATTCCCAAGAATTAAAACATGTTTCTATGCTAATCTTAGAGGATGCCCATTTAGACTGTTTGCTGTGAGTAATTATTTGAAAAAGTTTAAATTAAAACTGGGGGGATCAGACACAAAATCAAGTAAATAAAAAATAAAGTGCAACTCTGCTTTACCTGTTTTTACTACATAGCATGTGGCGTGCATCTTTCCGATGAAGAGCTCGAGGCCGATGATGGCGTAGATAATAATTACAAAAAGGACCAGCAGGGCAATGTGAAGCAGGGGAACCATGGCTTTAATAATAGAATTTAAAACCACCTGTAAACCTGTGAACATACACAGAAGTCAGGGTCAAAGGAAATTTAAGCTCCTAGTTATGATAATAATTAAAGAACTAACATGGCATTCAATTAATTCCAAAAACTATTGTTGAGTTCTAATGACATTACAAGCCTGCTACTGGATGTACTTATAATTATCTAATTGGCAGATAGCATTTAAACAACTCTACACAGCTGTACACACATAAAACACACAGATCTATCAGTTGTCATGGTGGCTTTAAGGACCCAAACACCTCATAATACAACTGAACAGAAGCTCAGAAACTGCCCTCTTAATTTAACTGCTCTAACTAACCCACAAAATAAATGTGAAAAGGCATTTTCAGTAGAACTTCATCTTCCCTGACTGAGAGTGACAAATGATGCGTCACCATGGCAACACAAATAATGCACACACATTAGGGCCTGTGTATCTGCGAGGTCAAACGTTCAGAGGAAACAGAAACAGAGAAGAGAGCTCCATCTCCTCGGTGAACAGTGGAAGTGTACAGATGCTTCCTGAATGAAATATTTATGATTGTTTACATTTTTAAAGAACTCAACATTACCAAATAAATGCAGGGATGGAGAAAATATAATGGAGGGGGAAAGAACTGACTCTGATTTAGTCAAAAGTGAAAATATTGTTATTAAAAGCAACAAAGACCCATGGAGCTGTAAGCCTAGACTGGGTTAGGTTCTGACTGACCAGTAAATGTTCACTGAATAGAGAAGGGACGAGGGTTGCCTCATTTTGAACACTACTTGAACGTAACATTGCTTCACAAATATTTGAGAAGTGAGGTCAACAAATGGGATAGAGGACACATAAGACACATTTGTTGCTGTGTTTGGTAGGTTCCAAAGGATCCAGTGGTTCCCAACCCTGGTCCCTGAGGAACACCATCCTGCATATTTTAGTTGTTTCTCTGCTTTAACACACCTAATTCAGTGATTTAATTATTTCCCCAAGTTCTGCAGGAGCCTGTTAATCACCCGTTCATTCAAATCAGGTGTTTTGGAGCAGAGAAGCCACTAAACCAGGCAGGATGGTGTTCCTCGGGGAACCACTGGAGAATCAACATCTCTTCTGAACTCTGGCCAACATAACGGTAATTTTATAATTTCCATAAAATTAAAAATGGCTGGAGCTCAATTTCTTCTACAAATTAATGTTTTGTCCCCACTAAGCCTTCAGTTTTTGTGTTTCCTGTCCATGGACAGGCATGTACCGATAATTGGTTTACAGACCATTTGTTCTTCCAGTTTGTAATTAAAGAGGTGTAAAAAGAAAAGCATGATTGGTCATTTATTTTGCTTTTGTTGTTAGTTCAGGTGGCACGGTGGCTGAGCGCTGTTGCCTCTCAGCAAAAAGGTTGTCGGATTGAAGCCCAGCCCGGGACCTTTCTGGGTGGAGTTTGCATGTTCTCTCCGTGCATGTGTGGGTTTTCTCTGGGTACTCCGGTTTCCTCCCACAGACCAAAAACATGCATGTTAGGCTGATTGGTAACTCTAAATTGTCTCTGGGTGTGAGTGAGAGAGTGAATGGTCGTTTGTCTCATTTGTCTCTGTGTCCCTGTGATGGATTGGAGACCTGTCCAGGGTGTCCCCCACTTTAAAATTAGCTTTAGATTGCAGGGAGATTTTCTGCATCAACTCACTGGGAACTCCAGAAACAAGGCGAAGGGGCCGCAGGACGCGAAAGGCTCTGAGGGCCTTTACGTCAAATCCTCCCGGTTTGCCTCCCGACTGGCCCCCAGAGTCAGCATCTTTGGTTATCATCTCCAGAACCACACTAAACAGCCTGGAAATAAGAGACAAGAAAATGAGCCTACAAAACAAAAATATTCTTAAGAAATGTTGATGGGTGCCAGCGCACCAAAAATCCAACTCAACTTTGTAAAAATCTAAAGGGAAAAAAAAAACTACATGAATTGTACAAGAGGTGTAAAGAGAACCAAGATCATAATAAATGTCAAAGCTGCTGCCAGTGGCTTTTTATGGTCACCATGGTAACTACACATGTGTCTGTCACTCTCTGGCTGCCAAGTTAATGAGAGGCAGACAGAAACTCAGACAGGAAACAAGCCTCAAACAAACAGTCATGTTGTAACAAGTATAAGTTGAATCATGTAAAAAAAAAAACAAAGTTGAACCGTGAGCAATGGAAGCCTCTGATAATCACAAATTAATTTTAAGTGCCTTCAGTGGTTTATATATAATATACATGTCATTGTCAGCGGCCCCCGTTGACCCCCCATCGGCCCCTGTCTCACACTCACTCCCTCCTGGTATCGTTTTAGCCCCTCATGCCATAGTTTTGTAATGCCTGTCACCCATCTCCAGCTCAAGCCCACTCCTTCCAAGCCATGCCACGCCTCCCCTGTTTACCACAGCAATCAGCCCTGATTCCACTCACCTGTTCAGCTCTACTAGTTCACCTGCTCTGCACCCTTTATAAGCTCCATTCTCACGCTCCACCAGTGCCAAATTATTACACCACTCATGGTTCCTGATAGTGAAGCCTTTAATCATAGTATCTTGTTCCATAGCTTTGTGTCCTTGCCTTGCCCCTTTCTGGATTTGTCTGCATATCTGACCACAGTAACGACTCTTGTTCTCCCTTGACTACTCTTGTGGATCACGACTCAGCCCTGTTCTTGCTTCTCTGCTTCAACGTGCTTGACCCCTGCTATGACCATCGGACCACGCCTCTGGATTTCACCTGCCATGTACAGACTGAGAAGGTTAGTGACTTTTACTATAATCACAGGATCCCCTCGTCCTCAGCAAAGTCACTAACCTCTCTGTCTTTTAAGATTGGACTCCTGCCTTGGACCCTGACTCCAGCAACCAGTAGACCAATTAATAAAAACTGTTCTTGTTTTTGCACTCCTGTGTCTGGCTTATTAAGAAACCAAAAACCGGCCCTTGACACAATATGGCACGTGTTCACTTCCAGTTTTGAAGAGAATATTGTGAGCACAAATGTAGCTGGATGCTATGGAAGATTGGGTGAGTACTTTGCATTCTGGGTAAATTAGAGAGAAAACCTTAAGTCCTAAATCAGTAAACACACTGTTAGAGACTGGGTTAGAGAAGAGATATGTACAGTAGAGTAATCCCTCATTTATTGCAGGGGATCCGTACCCTGAAGCCCCACGATAAGTGAAAAACCACAAAGTAAGTATAGTAGTACAAGCAGTAAGTAGTTTATTATAGGCCTATATTAAGGTGTTTTAAACACTTCACACACTATTGCAACATTCTAAATGTTAAACTCTAAATGCTCTAAAAAAGCACAGAAAGTCATGATTTCAGCTCTCTGCCTCCGCTGCTCTCAGCCACCTGCAAGCGCTCTCGGCCACGCCCACTTCTCAGCTCTTCACGGCAAACAGCTGATCAGCTGCAGCAGGAAGCTTATCCTGCAGTGTGGGCTGCAGAAAGGTGCAGCAGGTGCTAAATTTATTTTAAATAAACATTTAATGCCAATTGTGCGGCTCATCTATCAGTCAGCCAATTGTGTGTCATGTCCAATCATATTTTGAAAAACCATGATAGAGCGAGTCCGCAAAAAACGAACCGTGAAGTAGCGAGGGACTACTGTATATAATTTGACATGTAACTTGTGCATGTACCAAAAAGAATTGTGGGAGTAAAAATAGTACATTTGCAAAACATTAGAAACATTTAAACAGTTCAATAATTAGTCCATCACATCATTAATTGTCAGTTAGGTGGAAAAATCTGTAAAAACCATGAAACTTAAACTGTGATTGAGTAAAAACTGCAAGCGTTCAGCTGCCTCAATGCTTATATATTGGCACAAAACGACAGGCAAAGGAAAGGAAAAAGCAAAAATGAGAACAGTGACGGGTTTGTCCAAAAAACACAGCAAAAACATTAAAGCAAATAAGTCAAAAAGAGCTCAGAACAAAACAAAGAGTCTTCTTTGTACTTGGTTCTGTGAGCCCCCACCTGTGGGAGAGAGTCAGTGTGATTATGAATAGTTTACTGTATGTATCCTCTGTCAATACTGTATATATTTACCTTTAGTGTTTCACGTCTCATCTCAGTTTACATTGAAGTCCTGCAGGGACCAGGTGTACCACAGATAAACTGTCACTTTATACACGTGTGTGTGTGGACACTGTGTTTGTACATGTGCACAGACATCACTGCCATCTGGCCTGAGCATGATAAACAATCGATCTTTTTATTAAAGTAAGACTGATTTAAACTTTGTTAATCTCAGTCCTGAGTAAAGATGCTCTGACAATAACATCATAGGTGTAAAAAGTGATAATGAAGAAATGGATTACCGTATTTTTCAGATTATAAGGCGCATTAAGCAAAACAAATCTGTCAAATAAGTCAAACTTTATTCAACTTATTCACAAAAACCACATAAAATCAGTTCGAGGTCAGTAAGTGCAACCATTAATACATAAGGTGCGCCTGATTATAAGTTGATTTTTGAGAAAATTAAAGGATTTTAAGTGTGCCTTATAGTCCGACAAATATGGTACAGATCATTTAATCTGAAAACATTTTTTTTTATCTTGGATTTACCCCACTATGACGATGACGAAGTCCAACATGTTCCACCCATTTCTGACGTAGGAGTTTTGGTGCATGACCAGGCCATAGGCAATAATCTTCAGAAATGTTTCTATTGTAAAAATGATCAGGAAGGCATATTCTACCGTTTCCTGCAGAGAGAGAGAGAAAAATATGCAAGAAAGAAAAAAGGTCAGAGGTGAAGTTAAACAAATTAAAAAATATTAAAGCAGCTGGCTAAAGTTTATACTTTGGGAATCAAAAAGCATAATAATTATTAGGTACTGAATAAAATTAAACCAAACAACATATATATATTCTTCTTAATTATAATAACAGGGAACAATGATTTATTTTATTCAGTGCTTTAGATTTGATTTGTTTTGACCAGGAACAACTTGTCACAAACAACTTTTATAATGAAAATAAATTGTGAGACACTTTAGTTATGCCATAATTGAAATATTCTGTCCGCAGATGTACTCAGAAAGCTGAATATTACGTATATGGCTCATCGAAGGGACATGCTCTCTAAAAACTGGAAGTGAACGTGAAAAAGAAACGTTAACAAAACACAGACGGTCAAAGTTTGATGAATAAATGTTAAGATAGATGTGCAGTTGCCAAAGAAACATGAAACACAGGAACTAAAGAAACAGTTCAATTAAATGTATTTATACAGCGCCAAGTCACAACAGAAGTCATTTCAGGGCACTGAACAGAAACATTTATATATTGAAAAAGTAATAATTTAACATTATTTATCTGAGGAGCAGACTGCTTTTAGATTAACTCCATCACAGACTCTCATCTTGAGCAAGCATGAAGGCGACAGTGGAAAGAAAAAACTCCCTCATGAGGAAGAAACCTTTAGCAGAACCAGGCTCAGGACAAGAAGCCATCTGCTTCAACCGGTTGGGTCTGAGAGGAACAGATACACAATGGCAGGTCAAGAATCACATGTTAAGATAAAAATAGTATCAAATGAAAACTGTTCAATTTTAACAATTCATTTAAGGAAATTAGGTCAGTTTGTCCTCCAGTAGTCTAAGCTTAAGGCAGCATAACAAGTATAACTATAGGATTTATCAAAAAAGAACAGATAAAATGTCTTGAATGAATTGGTTGACTAAATTACCACTTTCATTATTTTAATTATCAAAGTTTTGTTTTCCTCTTCCTGATTAAATTCAAATATTGTATCTTTATGAGCTGCAGTTAGTTTTCTGTCTCTGCTTGTTTAGTTTTTGGACGTCTGGGTTCAATCCGGTCAAACTCATCTCTTTAATAAAAACCTCTCCTTCGTATTTCTGCTCAGATTCTTTTTCAGTTTGTTTTTTAACTTGTATTCTCCTTGTGTATTTTTGGATCTTTGGACAGGTTTTGGATGTAACCTTTTGCACACCCCTGCCTGTTGTGGTTGTCATGACAACTGTCTCTCTATATATATTCCCCTTCTCAGAAACAGCATATATGGATTTTGTGTTCCTTTTAGATTTCCTTCCTGAGAATTTATACTAATATTAAACATTCATCCAATGTTTACAGCCAGCACTGACAGTTAATCATATTTTTGATACAAAAACTTTAGATACACTTGTCGTTGTGCACAAATACAGCAGCAAAGCTTAGTGATGGAGCACGAATATCAGCGAGGCGGCTGCCTTTAATTGAGTTTGAAGGAACAAACGAAATGAGAGCAAGCAAAAGGAAGAATGTATGTTTAAAGTATGATTTAAAGATGGAGAATTGAAGCTAAAGCTCCAAAAGTGACCATTATGTTTGCAGCTAAAGCATGTGAACAAAAAAAAAAAAATCCAACAGAAGCAAGTTTTTTGTTTGTTTGTTCGTTTGTTTTTTAATTAAACTAACACAACTCTTGACACATTACAGCTACATGTATGTTGGAAGGAGTAAAGTTAGAGCATTACTTCACCGGGACGTTCTTGTAAGAAAAATGATCTTAGATCTCAATGAGTCTCCCCTGGTTAAACAAAGTTTTAAAGAATGCCTTTAAGTATGCTGGATGTGCTGCACAAAATGCATGAAATAAAGAAAATGTATGACTTCAGAAATCTTCAGCATGAACTAAATCCTCACTGAATCAGTTGAAATGTGTGCAGCAGGACAGGGACCCTACAGCTACACCAAAGTCTAAAACACGGCTAAATTTAAATAGAACAAAACTGATGTCAATCCTTTACAAATGACATAAACCATGTTTAAAAGTTGTTGATTTTGACTTTGACTTGACGGTTGGTTGACTCCAGAAAAAACGCCAAGATGTAAAAATACCAGTTTTCAGAATAAGCTGTATAGTCGCGTTGACCTAGAGCAAGGGTGCCCACACTTTTTCAGCATGCGAGCTACTTTTAAAATGACCAATAAGGCCCCGTTTACACAAGAACAATCTCTGGAAATGCCAGTGTTTTTGCTATATTTATTGGGGTTAATAAACAAAAAATGAACAGGTTTACACAAAAACACTGTAGTTTCCATGTCAGTTTCCATATAATCGGGTTGCCAGATAAGAAATGATGATTGATAGTATTTTGACCTAAACTGTCATATGTGCTGAGTAAAGATATTCAAAGATGAGGTGGGTGTTGTTTGTTGAACATGTGTACAGAAAAGGAGGAGGTAAATAAGACATTTTAAATTTATCTGGCAACCCTGATGCAGGGCTCAGCTGCATTCATTGTGCATGCAGAAAAATGTTACAAGTAATCACAGCCATCTATCATGAATGTATTCACAATTTTGTCTGGAAATAATAAAATATGTTTTTATGACATCACATGTCTATCAGATTAAGTGAACGCACATTTCTCCACGATATAATCTATTGTCAAGGAATGTCAACAATGACAAAAAGCATCAACGTTTTTAGGATTAGTTTTTATTTTATTTTATTTACAGTTACTGATTTCAGAGAAAACCCATTGAAATGCATTTTTAATTTTACAGAATAAAACTGTGTGTTCTGTGAAAGCTGAACGTTATCATTTAGAAGTTGTTGTGAAAAACAAAATCACATCAACCTTAAAAAATACACTATCTTAGTATCGCCGTACATACACACTGCACAGTGATTAATTTTTATATTTACAGGAACTATAATTAAACAATCTTTCTTCTTTTGAATCAGTAGTTAAAAAATATTTTCAAATGATGGTACTACAACACTAAAATTGGGTCAAAAATAAAACTCTTCATTTATACATGTCCTGTTAATTTTTCCTCAAATGTTCCATCTTAATGTAAGTTTTCCCGTTCTCCATTCCCATCTATCTTTTTGTCTCTCCCACACACAAACTGCCTGTTTCTCTCCTTGTTTGGTCAGTGCAGCAGACAGGATTTAGGAACCATCAAGCTGGAATCATGACAGAAACACACAAACAGACAGTGGACAGCGGGCACAAAGAGACCACAGTAACAGAAAGACACTGATGACATCAGTAACGTGCACTCTCTGACTTCACTCCCACACAGAGCGACAACGATGCACAAACTCCGAACACACTTCAGAAAAGCAACAAATCAACTACAGAGTTAGATGATTGCAGATACGTCTGCTACTGCTGATTTAAACACACACACACACTCATTTAAAAAACGTGAATTTTATGATTTGGATTAATAATCATTGATGCTGCAGTCTGATTCTGATTTTAGATGGATATTTTTATATTTTCAGGCTTGTCTGACTCTTCTTTTTGTTTTTTTATGTTTCTTCATAATTTGACAGCTACAGCAGATTTGTATCAGCAGAGCAGAGAACATCTCTTCAGACAAATGGGTTAGAAGCATTGGGTCCTTGTACCTGTATAAGGGCTCTTTGGACACTTCAGCTGCATAAACTATTCTTAGTCGCAAACACTTCTTCTTACTTCTTACAGTCTTGTCAAACTGGTTGAAAACAACAAAGTCCATGCTCAATAATCCAGGTATACAATCCTGCCAACAAGGAAGAGGGCTGGCAATGGAGGAGGGGGCGTACCAAAGAGACCATCTTATCACAAGCAGAACTGGTTTGTTCCACTTTGGAGTAAGAATCAGTTTTATTGTGTGTTTCCTTGACTGATGAAGCCTTCTGGACCGAAGGCGAAACGTTTCAGCACAAAAAAAAGAAACTGTCCAGATGACCTGACTGAAAAATGTTGGATACTCTGAAACAGTTCACAGAGGTAAGATTAAATGAAATGTTTTAGATTCAAATCCCTGATTCTGTCCTTTTATAGTCCGGATCCTTTCGATGGTCGACTCAGAAGCTGAATAAAAATTGATTTATGTTGTTGACTGTTAAATGTTGACTCGTGTAAAGTGAGTATTGTAGTGGTGACCTGTTAAAAATAACAAGTGCAATAATTCAGAGGTGTTTGTCACAGATAAGAGTCTTCATCACCTGCCTGCCTCCGTGCATTTTAACATTAGTGCTCACCTCTCATTGTTTACGTAACTCTGTAACGCCTGCTCTTCTGCCGGTGAGCAGCTTGTGGCGTGTACTTGTGTCATGTATGTCTGGGTCCCTGAGTTAGCTGCAGTATGTTGTCAGGTCAGGGAAGTAATGGCTGTCATTGATGTCACTCCTTCAGAAAATCTGGTTCAAGTTGTAATATTTAATTGTGGACTCATAGAAAAGCTGATAACCAACAAGGACGTGTGTGAAGAATATACTTTAATACAAGAACAATGGAGGCAAAAAGAGTGGTATCATGTCATCATGAAGTATATTTAAACATGAAATATTTTAATATTGAATAAAAAACAACATTAAGATGTTTCTTAGGTGCATATAAGTAAACTTTAAGATGGTTTGTAAAAATATTTATCCGTTTAATTCACCATTTAGTCTTCATTGTGTTGAGGCACAGTGTTCATTCAAACATATTTAACTCTTACATCAGTGAACAAAAACAATATTTGCTTTTTGAGCAAGTCCAGCCCAAGATTGAATGTTTATGCACTTGAAATATTAATAAAAGTTACAGAGCTTTAAAAAAAAAAAAAACCTGCCTATGAGTTAAATAAGAAAGAGCACATTTATCAAATACTAAACTGACCCAAGTGCTGCACAGACAAGCTCAAACCAGAATCAAAAGCAATGCTGCATGAATCCTGGGGATTTGCCTCCACATATAGATGCAGGAGAAGCAAACAAATGACTAAACCCAAAGAGAAAAATAAAATCCCTAAAATATTTCATTATACAGACAAAACGCAGCAGAAATGACCTGATATGTTCAAACTAAACCCTTCTGCACCTGCTTCACTTTAATAGCTTGATGTGGAAACATGATGAGGTCAGAGTAACGGAGAAAAAAATAATCACAACTAATTTTGTTTGCTTTGTTTTGTTACATAAAATTCAATATGTAAACCAATTGCTGAAGAAAGAACAACTCAACCTGTTAAACGCTCTTATTCTCGTCATTTGTCTGACAGCACCAAATATTTTTAGTCCATTGTTTTATTTTGTTTGTAAAAGTAGTTTCAAATTTAATCTCCCAATTTAAGAATTGAACGAATGCTCGTGTAACTTCCTCTCTTCTTCTTCATGCAGAGTAGATTTAACAAGAAGCAGGGAAATGTGTGTTTTTACTTCTGTGCCTGTTATATATCTCACAAGGAGATTGATACATCCTGTATGACATCATGTTATATAATACTACTAAAGCCTTAATTCTTCTCAACCTCCAGAAGATTCCTGGATGGACATAAACCTGCACGTTCTCTTGGAGGATAAATAGTTCATGTAAATTATGCCAAAGATATGTTCTGAGGATGCACACTGTTTTCGTTTCCTGTATCTCTGATCAGTGTTGACTGTTCGCTCTGTGCTTGTAGTAAGGAAGAGCGTTTCCATGGAGACCAGGATTGTCTCGTGTGTGTGGGCAGAAGATGAGACTCGAAGAAATCAAGTCAGGGGAAACTCGAGACAACTGGCTCAAGTGCATCTTACCGGTTCGGTTAAATATCAAACTTTATAGATAATGAAAATGTCACTTTTCGTTCGGATTTATCAACGACTCGGTCAATAGTTTGGCATTTTTACCTTTCTGGAAGAAAGCTGACCACTTGGGTATTAAATATATTTCCAGAACATGTATTACAGTAAAGCCAGTGAAGGGTTGCAAATTTTAAAATTTTAAAATAAATTATTCCAGACAGTTTTACTGGAAGACACTTTTAGTGCTTTCCCTTCATTTTTTTTTACAATATGTGTGTTTGTACTGTAGGTTTTGATCAAAACTGCCTCATCCACAGGGTCATCAAACATCTTTGAACAGACAAATATGACCGAATGTTTCAGTGCCAGCTTGCAGTTACAAAATGCAACAATCGGAGTCTCTTTTGTTGTTTTAAGTCTTTTTTTCAAACATTGAAGATAATTAATCTGGAGAGAGAAAAAACATTAGGTTTATTTTAGTCTAAAGCAGGAGTGTCCAAACATTTTCATATGTGCGCCAAAACCTTTAAGATGAAAGGAGTCACGAGCCACAAAAACCTGAATATATACAGTTAAATAGTTATATATATTAGGGATGCACAATATTATGGGCATGGTATCGGTATCGGGCGATATTAGGGTTAAAATTCAATATCGGACATCGGCCATTCCATTAAAATAACTCGCCGATATAAAAGTTTTTGCCTGCAGCGGCAGCACAACATGATGATGTCACGGGCGCCTCACGGCAGAGAGTAAAATTCAAGATGTCGGCGGTGTGAAAGTTTATTTTTCGTTGGTGAATATGTTGGATTCCGAAGATTTATGGACTACGTTGAGCCTCGCTACATCGTCCCCAGTCTGAGATATTTTTCTGACGTAGCCTTACCCGAGTTACAAGCCGTCATTTCCAACGTCATTGAGAAGCTAATAGCCGATAGCGCTTCGGTGAGTTTTACCACAGACATTTGGACGTTGTGTTAGCCCCGTTAGCATGATTAGTCTTACAGCACAATGGATAGACTAAAACTTTGAACGTAAACAGGCTGTCCTTCATGCACAGGAGTGCAGAGGAACCCACGCTGCAGCTAGGAACCTGGAACAAGCCTCCACAAGTGAGACAGCATCGCAGGTGACTAATGCTAATAAATAACATTTAACACTTTTCATTTTATATAAGTCAAAGTGATATGCATATCATACAGCTGTTACTGAATACATGTCACCAGCTCTTACAGCTATTGCACAATTTTTGTAGCAAATAAGCCTAAATAAGAGAGGTATATTCTGACAAATGAACATATATACAGTATCGGTATCAGCATCGGTTATCGGCCAAGTGACTTTTAACATATCGGCATATCGGATATCGGCCAAAAATCCAATATTGTGCATCCCGAATATATATATATATATATATATATATATATATATATATATATATATATATATATATATATAATAAAAAAAGTACATATATTTTTTGTGATTTTTTTTCTTTTACTCAATGTAAACAATACGTTAGAGAAAGGACAATCCATTCATCCATCCATTATCTTTTACCCACTTCTTCCTTTCCAGGTCACAGGGGTCACTGGTGCCCAAATCCAGAAGTCACTGTGCAAGAGGCGGGATCCACCCTGGACAGGTCTCCAGTCCATCACAAGGACACATAGAGACAAACGAGACAAACAACCATTCACTCTCTCACTCACACCTAGGGACAATTTAGAGTTACCAATTAGCCTAACATGCATGCAACAATTTTCAGTCAGGTCATTTGGACAGTTTATTTTTTGCACTGAGACGTTTCACCTTCCATCCAGAAGGTTTCATCAGTATGAGGAAACACCAAACAAAACTGATTCTCCCCCCAACAGCTTACTCCAAAGTGGAAAAAAAACAGTTATGTTGGTGCTAAAATTGTCTCTTTGGCATGCCCCCTCCTCCAGTGCCCGCCCTCTCCCTCGTCAACAGTCATGACAAACTGGTTCAAAACACACATTGTTGGATTTTATACCTGGATTATTGAGCATGGACTTTGGCCTAACATGCATGTTTTTGATCTGTGGGAGGAAAATTGAATATTTTTGGTGGAGTAGGTGTTCTAAATTGTTGTAATTCAAAACATTAAAAGCCTCATAAACATTAACCTTTTATTAATTAATTTAAAATTTAATTTCAAGGATTCGAGGTTCTTTATTTGTCATTCGCACCCCATGTGGTACATGTGGTGGAACAAAATTATGTACACAGGGTCACACTTGCATCCAACAATAAAATGTAAAAGAAAAACAGTAATAAGATCTAAGATATGAACTAAGAAAAACATCAACTAAATATACACTAAACACTAATAGCATAAAAACATTACGTCGAATAACAGCACGAACATGAGTCTGTGTGAGCAGATGAACACGCATGAACACATCAACATGAAACAAAGCAGCAGCAACGTGATGTGATTTTTCACAGTCATTTTCACAGTGAATTTATTTGGCTTTATTGATTTATTGCCAAAGGATTGTATTAAACTCAAAACTGCCCATTTTGAGATTTTTTTTTAATTATTTATCTGTTTTGCTGTTAAACCAAAAAATTATATAAAAATTATCCCCATTAAATTTGCAAAAGGTCTACATCTGCATCAATCTCTAAAGCTCACGGGCCAAAATTACACCATGCTTAAACTGCAAATGTGGGCCGCACAATATCACTCCAAGGGCCATAAATGGCCCCCGAGCCGCACTTTGGACACCCCTGGTCTAAAGGTTTAGATTTGGGTTTATTTTGTTTATTTATTTTAGTGTTATTTTAGATTTTGTTTTAATTTCTCTACTAATTAATACAATTTCTAAAATGATTGACTTCTTTCAAATTGTTCTTAGCTGGAAAGCATCATGACAGAAAAGAATTACGGTAGTTATGATGTCTGGGAATTATTTGCTCATGTGAGAAAAAATAAAATAAACATGTAAAAGGAATTATGGTCATTTCAAAAACATTAAATCTACATTTTCATACAAACATTAATCTTCAGTGGCTGCTTGAAGACAGAAGGATGCCCAGACACTGAAAGTGAAGAAACTTAATTAATTTAAGACGCGGCCGTACGTCCTGTAAGCTCCAAAATCCTCTGGTTGGGAAGCGGGACAAGAAATTCTGGTTGATTGAAAGAAAGCCAAACCTATGATAGTTTCTGTGCAGGAGATGAACACAATCCCCAGCTGGTGTTTAAGTCTTCACAGAGACGTTTACACCACGTTTTTTAGCGGATAACTGCCCGCACAGTTTGTTACAAAACCATCACGATACTGTTCGAGCAGCCAATAAATTTTAGCTCGACTTCATTTTAAAACCATGTCATAGCAAGCCAAAGCCTTTACTGGATTTAAAGTGAACACTGGATTTAAACATATTTTTTGTTACAATGAACAATAATATTTTTAGAGTCTAGCTTTTGTCCAACAATGTTGCTTTTTGAGGCTTTCCCGCTGAATTAATAATCTGCTTTTATAGAGAAGCAGAACAAAACATCTACTCCTGAGAGTGTGTCCGCATCAGTGATTTTCCTCAGGGAATAATTATCTTCTGATTTAGTCAAGCTTTGATTGCAACTTAGATTGTACAAAGCTGTTTTCCACACAAACCCCATTATTACCATATTTTTCAGCCTATAAGTCACCTTTTTTTTTTTGCATAATTTGCACACCCTGCTACTTATACACCAAAGCGACTTATTTATGGATTTTTTTCCCATTTTTATAAACAAATTTTTGGATGAGATATGACCGTTTTCATTCATTTTGACATTGAAAATATTGAATACTACCAACAAAGTCCATGCTCAATAATTCAGGTATAAAATCCAACATTTTTCAGTCAGGTCAACTGGACAGTTTCTTTTTTTGTGCTGAAACATTTCGCCTTCGATCCGGAAGGCTACTACCATTTTCAGCCGCTAGATGGCACTCGGGTAGTATGGCATGCTGTTGTGTCATGTAATAGGTAAAAGTGGATATTAATTGCATAATTGGCTTGCCATACTAAGCCACCTTCATCCAGCTCCAGGATCATTCCTGGAGCAATTGTCAAATCAGCTTCATTTCGCTGCGCCACCCCGGTGAAATGCAGCTAATTTGACCAATGAAGTGAATTTATTAAGTAAAAGTTCAACTGAGACACAGCTTTGCAATGATGTCGAGCAAACACATAATTGTTTTAGGTGCTTATCTTGTTAATTTTGAAGAAATGCGCAGCGTTCCTCTTTCCTGAT
>NC_056508.1:37181571-37201551 GCF_014905685.2 Nematolebias whitei | reverse complement strand
TACTATAATGTCGAACAAACAAATAATTGTTTTTAGGTGGTTATCTTATTAAATTTTGAAGAAATGCACAGCGAATCGTCCCTCTGTGCGTTCCTGATTCTGCGAATCGGCTTTTGAAATGCAGCTGATTTGACCGTCAAAGTGCATTTATTAAGGAAAAGTTCAACTGAGACACACCTTTACTATAATTTTGAGGAAACAAATAATTGTTTTTATGTGTTAATCTTGTTAAATTATTGTTAAAGTCCTCCTGCGCATGCTCCCGCAGCCGCCATTTGGCAGCCAATTAACTTTTGGCACAACACCGGCCCACATTTCCGGGTTGTCAGTGGTGACACATAATAGATGCAACTTATACAGCGAAGCGTCATATTTATGATTTTTCCCACTTTATTAGATATTTGGACTGATGCGACTTACACAGTAGTGAGATGTGTACGGTGGAAAATGCAGTACAGTTCAAATGCAAGATAAAAAAATTATTTATATAAGTTTTTGGGAAAAACATTCAGAAAGTTTGACATTTACTCTAATGTAATAATGAGCAATAAAGAAATATTACAAGCATGTTGCTGATATGTGGTGTGGCTGTAAAAACACTTTGTCACTAAAATAAACATTTTCAATATAAAATAGAGAATTTTGCTTTATAGCGAAATTAAATATCATTTAAACAGTCTGTAAATTAGAAAAACTCTTTTTGTTCTCTCGAGTCTAAGACAAGCTTTGTGGCAGTCGTGATGGGCAGCCCTCACGCAGCAAGTGTCACATTATGTTGTGTGAATCTTTGCAGTTATACGAACAACTAACAAGTTTTTTTCACTCTCTCGGGCAACTCATGAGCAACTAATTAATTATTCTAAAGGAGTTGATTCTGTCATATCTGCTTGAGTTAAAACACAAACTCTTCTAAGTGCAACAACGCTGAGGCTACAATCATAGAACCCAACCGAAGCCTTACAACCTTACATCACCTGCAGACGCCCTCATCTGTTAAAAGAAGCCCAGTACAAGAAGAAGATCATTCTTGTAATATCTGCCCATTATTTAAAAATGTATAAAATAACTACAAACTCAGACTTGAACAATCCCCAAAGCGAAAACAAAAACCATCAGGCATTCTTCACATGGTATCATGCTTTCTTAACAATTTTAACTTAATCATCTTTTTAAACATATAAATTGTTTTGGAAATGTTTATGGTGATATCAAAACAATTCCACAATCCTGTTCCCTGAATGACAACGCAGCTCCTTCACACTAGTTCTAAATGGAGGTTTTACATTATTTCCCTTCAGGTAATAATGACTCTCTTTTTTTTTTAACAAATTTGAATTGAATATTGGGGGTAATATTTTTTATGAGCTTTATACATGACTTGTAAAATACTATATTCAACCAAATTATAACATTTTAATATGTTCAACTGATGAAATAATATATTTGTCGGGTGATCATAACACTTCCTACTAATAATTCTTATAGCTATTTTTTGTACAATAAAAATAGGATTTGTAATTGTTTTGTACCCAAATTTCAATACAATAGATAAATATGGAACAATCATTACATTATACAATATATACAAAGCTTTGTCATTCAAAAACGCTTTTACTTTATACAGTAATGCAATTGATTTTGCTATTTTTATTCTTAAGTAATTTATAAGAGATTTCCATGTCAGCTTCTCATCAATAACGACACCCAAAAACATTATTTCATTAACTTTATGAATTTCAATACTGTCAATTTTAAATGGGACTTCGATCATTTTATTTCTATTCCTAAATATCATGTAGTTTTTTCTCCAAATTTAATGATAATTTATTAAGTTGAAACCAAGTTTGTATTTTTACTGAACTGTATCATCTCCAACATCTGTTCAATATCTTCACCTGAACAAAAAAATGTGGTACCTGCAAATACAACATGTTTCAAAAGTGTCCTGACTATAGTCTTGACAATATACCATTTTATTTTACATTATTAGTGTTTAACATATACCATAGATCTTTCAGCGTACCGTTTAGCGTTTATCTTAGTGTACATCTTAAATCCTCTTTTTATACTTTTTATTTTTGCTATTTTTGGGTGTAACTGGAACCCTGAGTACACAATTTTGTTCCACCTCATGTACCACATGTGATGCAAATGACAATAAAGAACCTCGAACTTGAACTTGATTAGTGTCTGGTATTTAGTCCGTGTGTTTTCACTCCCCTGGTATCCGTTCATTACCTTCCACGGTGTCGTGGCCTGGCCTTCTCTTCATGTCATCTCCCTCCTTGTTAAAGTTCTGCTGCTCCGTCAGCGTTTTATTGTTTATTTAAAATAAACTTTAAATGTTTCATTTTACCTGGAGTATCCTGCTCTCTGCCTGCACTTACGACATTAAACACCAAATCATGTCAAATAGTACTTTTTGATTATTGTTAACTTGTAAAGTAATGTTATTTTGATCATCTAACAGTGTCTTAGTTTTCATAAATAATTGATTCAGGATAATTAATGAACTAGCATAAACATAGAGCCAATGTAATACATTGCGACAAATATAGTAAAAATTTGCTCCTAGCATGAATTTTTTCAGTCTCATTTCTCTGGAGCTCATGCACTTGATGTTTCATGATGATCCACAGTGAGGTCTGCCTGAACAAAAAGCTGTGAAAATTGTTTATTTGAAACAAGCTACACTTAGAAATGACCAAAATTACCACATTTAAAAACATTTGTGCCACTTTGAATTTTTTTTGTATGAAGCAAATAGATAAATATTATTTAAACTGAATCAATTAAAAGAATCGCATTTCCCTATTCAGTCAAAATACTTGTCTTCAAAGGCTCTTAGTGCTGCAGAAAGCATCATTGAAAACTGGAATCTTGTTTGTTTTTTTATCTTATTGTGTTTATGAATTTAATATATTGATATTAGGCAAAAAACCTTACTGGTAGATAACGTTTGCATTGTTTGAGACCAGGTTTATTAAATGATGTTTTTATTTTTGTAAAAGCAGTGAGACTAAAACAAATCATATTTTCCCAAGGAATAAAATAAAGCACATTGTAATATATTACTTCACATTGTGTTTCATTGTATCAATATATTCTAAAATACTTTTAAGGACTTTTTTGATATTATAGTATCAAACCCCTAGTAGTGTGTGTTTGTGTGTGTTTATACACAATTGATTCAAAAGAAGGACTAGTCCAGCCCCATCATCAGGCCTGACCTACCTAACAAATCAGCTGGCAGCATCACAACACACACACACACACACACACACAGCCGTCGAAGGCTCAGTCGATGTCACCTCCCTCACTGATGATAACATGAGCTGACATAACATTCAATGCTGCGTGGCTCATGTTAGCCGGTGTGTGTAGTTTGTGTGTGTGTCAGTCTAACCCTCATCATCCTCACCCCCACCCAACGTGTACCGGAGCCTCCCATAATGCTCTGTGTGCGACTGACAGCTGTAGTGACGTCAGCCCGGATCACATGGTTTTAAACAGGAAATGATTAGAGCTCAGCTAAATAAAAACAAACGTTTAGGTAAAAAAAAATGAACAGAATTAAAATCCAACAGGTGAACAAACCATGAACTGGTCAGACAGCTCCTGTGTAACCATCAAAACCAGTGAGAAAAGGACAAGTTGTGTTCTAGTTGTTTAAAAGGACTGACGTGCAGCACTACCTCCACTCACCAACTGTATGGGTTTACTGTCTGAATGGGAAGGTTTGGGAGATGGCTGTTTATGCATAAGGTGAAAGTGTTTTAGTGGGTCAGTGTGTGTGTGTGTGTGTGGCACACTATGTATGGAGGTGAGTCAGCCAGGCAGCCAGAAGCAGGATAATCAGCTTCTATTAGCCCTCGTCCCCTTTGGTCTTAATGAGATTAACGAGGTCAAGAAAGGCTGAGGCTGGACGTTTCATAGATTCACAGCAGAGTCGCTGATATCACCAATAAAAAGGCTTATCATACCCTGATTTTATATTTTAAAAGAAGCTCACCGAGTCTTAATGAAATCTTTTTTGGACATTCTTTGGATTTTTGTCAAACTTGTCAATTTTCTATCCCATATCTAAAGACAAGGTGAGCTCACGCCTCAGTGTTTTATTAAGGTCATTGAGAACCATCCCTCATCTGGGCTACTTTAAACAATAATAACATCTTTTTTTTTTTTTCTTGTTAGACAATAATTTAAGAATAACATTAATGAGTCAGGTTAATACGTTTGAAAACATACTAATTGTGCATTATTATCTTCATTTTTTTAAAGTAAAATTAAATTTAAAATGAAACGCTATCACTTCTTGAAGGATTATGTCCTCCACCCCCTAGCATGCCAAGGGATGTGTTGGGAATTAGTCTTTAATACTACAACACCAAATGTCCAACAAAGTTTAGTCGGGTTATCTGGACTTATTTTGTTGTCGTTGTTGTTGAGACGTTTCGTCCTTCATCCAAAGAACTTCATCAGTCTGAGGAGCCACAAACAAACTGAGTCCCACAAGCAGCACACTCACATAGTGGACCAACCAGTTTGCTGGTGCTAAGATAGCTACTGGGGCCTGCCCTCTCCCCTGTCGACTCTTCTGAGGCAGCCATAGCCAAAGTGGTTCAAAGCATCAAAGTTCATGCTCAATAATCCAGGTAAAAAACATAAATTATTGAGCATGAACTTTGATGTTTTGAACCACTTTAGCTACGACTGCCTCAGAGGAGTCGACGGGGGAGAGTGCAGGCCCCAGAAACCATTTTATCACCAGAAAATTGGTTGGTCCACTATGGTGGGGTGCTGCTTGTGATACTGTGACTGTTGGTGGCTCCTCGGACTGATGAAGTCCTTTGGATGAAGGATGAAACGTCTCAACAACAACAAAAAATAACCGTCCAGATGACCTACCTGAACTTTGTTGGATTTTTTACCTGAATTATTGGGCATGCCAAATGTTAGCGTAATATCTGGATAATAACTCAGTTAAAGCCATTTTAGAGTTAGTGTTGACTAGTTGTGGCAGCCATATTGAATTGGATTGACTCCAAGAGTTAATTAACTGTTCATGCACGTCCATTGATTATTAGATT
Organism: Nematolebias whitei; assembly: GCF_014905685.2. Classification (NCBI taxonomy): domain Eukaryota; kingdom Metazoa; phylum Chordata; class Actinopteri; order Cyprinodontiformes; family Rivulidae; genus Nematolebias; species Nematolebias whitei. The sequence continues at coordinate 37,196,461 of NC_056508.1, read as the reverse complement.
TTTTAGTTTGTTGACAGACAAATAAAAAATATTGAGAAACTTGAAACTTAAAAAAAAACTAGGAAACATCAGTGAATAAATGTCATGTAATATGTTATCCTCTTTAGAAATAAATTTTACATTTTCACACATTCAAGATCACATAGGTCTCTATATTTTTTGCCTGGAAGTATTTCCTCAACATTTTATCTTGTTTAGGTTTTATGGTTAAATTTATTTGGCATGATGATGGTTTCCATGACAACAAGCTACATTTCAGCAAGAAAACAAAGTCACCACAAGAAAATGAGCAATTAGATGACCAGTTACTCACTTTTATATTCAAAGTTAAAGCGTCTATATGTTGCGTAACAACATCGTAAGTTTGTCACACCGCATTTTAAACTTACAAAAATAAAACAAGATTATCTTTTTTTTTAATCCTGGCCATAAATAAAGAAACATAGACAAGTGATAGTCTCAGGCTCTCACCTCTCCTACGTTGTATTTGCATCCCTCATGTATCTTCCAGTTCCCTATTCCTTCTTCGCTTCATGTCTGTGTTCATCTTTATCTTTATCTTATCTGCAACTGATCTCTCATCTCCAGAAACAGACTGATCGTGTGCTGTCTTTAGATGCTGATTATAGAAGATGAGACAGAGAGGAAATGATTCTTACTAATTAACAAACTTATAAATCACGAAAGTCCTTTAAAGTGCATGAATGAAAGAAACATGCAGTAAAATGTAAAAAATGTATTTGTGTAATTAGGGAAATATACCACTGTGCTCTTTATAACTCACACGCCACTAATAAAAATGACCCATTTTGCTCTGAACTAATCTGAACCTTCTTTAATATCTCTGAAACAGCACCAGTTCATGTTCACCAACGGCTCAGCAGCTGAATTCAGCCTCTGTTTCCTCCTGTCCTGCTGCTCTGCCTCTCCAGTTAAATCTGTGCAGTTGTAGCTAGGCTCTATTTTTACTTTAAAATATTCATAATCCAGATGTCAAAAGACAGAGCATGGCTACAATCGCAGTAGAAACAGCCAGTGGTGGTACTGGCCGACCACCAAAACCTCCAAACTAATCCAGAGTTGGTATTAAAGAGAAGGCAGCAGCATCACAGCCGTGCTTCTCTGTGTCACACAGACAACCACATGGTTTTATCAGTCTGTCTGTGGAGATGGGAACCAGAAACACAGGTCAACTTTAGGATTTATTGAATGAATGAAGATTCGCCACACACACAGTGCTGTTTTCATGGTTTTAGGGGGTTTTGTACATTTTTGGAATCTACCTACTTCTGCATACTTTGTGCAATTTTAGACATTCATATATTAAAAAACTCATCTGCTGGTTACTTTTAACTTTTAGCTAGCCTGCACTATTTTAAGCTACCATTCTGCTACGTTTTTACCTAGCCTTTTGCTACACCTTTAGCTACTGTTTTTATGTTTTAGCTTTTAGATAGGGGCTAAAATGGGGTAAAGGTAGGGCAGCCGACCTGGGACCAGAAAGACGCGGCTCAACTCCCCGCTGTTCCCATATGTCGTGGCGTCCCTGAGCAAGACACCCAATCCCTAATTGCTCCCCGGGCACTTACAGCTGCCCACTGCTCCACCTGGGTGTATCTCACATGTGATGGGTTAAATGCAGAGAACTAATTCCGTCATTGCATGGGAACATACAATGATGACAACACATAGCACTTACTTACTAGATACCCTTTTGCTACTTTTAGTTTTTAGCTTACATTTTGCTACTTTAGCTAGCATTTTGCTTGCTTTGACTTTTAATTCAATTCAATTCAGTTTATTTATATAGCGCCAAATCACAACAAAGTTGTCTCAGGGCACTTTACAGGAACATTCACATACAACAAAGCCAATTAGTAAAGTTTTCTATCTAAGGAATCCAGCAGACAAGTCGAATCTTGGCTTTGTTGCAGTCTCCCATCTCCCATCTTTTAGCTATTGCTTTGCTCTTTTTGGCTTTTAGCTAGTGCTCTATGTTTTTTGTTGTTGTTGCTTTTGTTTGTTTTGTTTCAGCTTTAATAATTGGAAGCTTTAATTTTTTTTTTTCCTCACTAGCTTTCGAGCAAGACGGATGTTTTTCTTCCCTCTCCCGTCCTCCTTCTGCTTTTTTGCTCTCTGACTTGTGTATCGGAGCTTCTATTTACACATCTTCTAAATCGTAAACTATTGTTATGGATCTGGTCAGATGGACTTTCAATGCAATTGATACAATTTTTTTCAACCAAGTGACAGGGTCCTGGAGAACCCTCATGCCTTACTGAGACACACGCGGCAGGGTACGTCATGCATCCGTGCGGGGTTTGGAAGTTAATGTGCCTTTCCATGTTGTCTCAGGAAGACACTGAAGATGTTTATATCATTGGAATCGTGATAGAAGGGTTTCTGCTTTTTGGCACCAGCGGATACCCATGTTGTCGCCTATTAAAGAAGAAGGCAGCAGCAGTTTTGGCCATGGCAAACCTGCCGAACTTGTGTGAAGGTTTGGTTCGTGCTTCGAGCACTCAACATCAGCTGATTTATGAGCTAAACCGTAAGATGGAAGCGATTTGTGAGAATTGCAGGCTACCTGCAGCTTCTGAGACTTGCCAGAATGTTGGGGACAACCTTGGAGGGAGCTAATAAGCACGGACCAGTGAATGCCCACAAATCTAGCCATTTTGGAACATCGAAAGTACCAACAGAACTCAAGGCTGACGAGAAATGTCTGCCTGAAAAAATCAACAACCGTGACTTATCAGAAACTGACTCCCCCGTTCGGCCTTGAAGCAGGCCAACATCAAATTTCTCCTGGTATAAGTGTAAACTAAGAAGGCTCTATCTATCGCAACCCCCCCCCCCACACACACACACACACACACACACACACCACCCCGTGAATGCTTATCAGAGTTGTACCGCTGATGCCAACATCTTATCAGGACTATGGTGCTATCTGGAAGAGCTTTATGGACAAATCTCACCATCTTGTCGTCAAATGCATACTAATGTGTCTATAAATGTGCTTGCTGGTCGAGTTTTTTAATGTCCTAAATTGTGTCCTGATAAGGACAAGGTGTGAAGATCTTTTTTGTAATACCACTATCCTTTCCTCATGGCAGTTCTGACATGGCAGCACGATGGCTCAGTGGTTAGCACTGTTGCTTCACTGCAAGAAAGTCCTGGGTTCAATCCCAGGTTGGACCTGGGGTCTTTCTGTGTGGAGTTTGCATGTTCTTCTTGTGCTTGTGTGGGTTTTTTCTGGGTACTCCGGTTTCCTCCCACAGACCAGAAACATGAATGTTGGGCTGCTTTCAGGCCCAGGCCTCCTTTGCAACAGAGATATGTGATCTCAGTGGGATTTGCCTGATTAAATAAAGGTTGATAAATAAATAATTAATAAATAAATAATGGCCTTTTTCCCCATCTATCTAGGGGCCGCGCTCTTAGGAGCAGCAGCAACGTGCACTCTGCCCATCTTTTGGACGACTGCACAAACATAATCTCACTGTACTTCTCTGCAATGATAAAAAAGCTTATTCTGATCCTCGTAAGTCAGTTTTAGCTTCTTTAGCAAAGGTCAGCAAAGTCTTTCAGCACTTTTACTCACACCTGCATCTAATCAGTTGGTGGTTGGAGAAATCTTTTTTCCTCTACAACTTTAATACAACTTTTAGCACCTACAGCCTCTCCTTATTTCTGTTCTGAGGTTTATTCTTCCTCTTTATTATCACCTCCTTGCACTCCTCCAACTCGTTCTGCTTGCACTCTGTCCCCTTCTGACCACCTCTTGTCCTTTATGCTCTTTCCTTCATTTCCTGTAATTCTCAGTGTGCCTCTCCACACCTTTATTTCCCCCGTTGAGAGTCTTCTCAGTTGATCCACAAGTCTCCATGACCACAGTTGTCACGGCAGCAGGCTGTGCTGTACGAGAAACTAGGTGAAGGAGGAAGGTGCTGAATACAAACACGCAGCCAGTAATCGTATGCCAAGAAAAGGTGTGCATATGCATGCATACAACTTTACTTTCAGCAAAACACAAACATCTATTCCATTTTAAAACAGCCTTTATAATCAGTATTGGTATCAATATGTTTAAAATAGTCTATCTCTATTTATTTGGAAAGTGCTGTAGAAACATTTTCTTGATTAAAAAAATTGTTGCTAAATTTTAAGCTGCGATACTGGTTAGAAAGTGTAAATCAACTGACTGAGCATAAAGGTTATGCTGTAACGTTTCAGTTCAAGCTGCTGATAAATAAGAGTTATAAAGCTGCGACGAACTGCTGCGGCTGCAATGATCACATCAGCTGAAGCAGCTGCTGCTGTGTGTCACTTGCACAGAAAGCACCGTAGTAAAAAAGGAGGAGACTGCTGAAGATTTGAGCTCTCGTTTATCCCACAGGTCATAAACCTGCTTAGCTGAAACAGATAATCTCATCACATTTCCTGCATTTCTGGTTCGTTGAGTCTTCAGCCACTTTGATTATTAATTTTTACTGTTTTGTTTCCATGATGTTTCATGTCCAGGTACGGTTTGTTCAATATCAAGTTGTTGTTCACATAAAAACACTCGGGACTCCTCCTCAGTCAGTTTTACAAAAAGTGACCTAAACTTTGATGTGGTAGTAGCTGAGACTGATCCCTATGACATAATCTGAACTCTAACAGATTAAGTATGCATATTTTAGACATTTGAGCACCCTATCTAATTTTTTCACCATTAGACGTTTTTCTTCTTTAAGTGTTACATGTGTATAATATTCATTCTGTATTAAAGTGTTTGTAAATGTTGAGTTTTTGACTTATGCTTTTAATCTTTCTGCAAAATTTAATATAAAAAGCTTGCGATCTGCGTGAGACCAACTGGGTCAAATCTGTCAGGAGAGAGTTTTACTCACTTTGGTTTACAAAGCTTAACACTGCACTTGCTAAGCGCGCTCTGTGAGCATTAACGTGACAAACTGTGCTTGTGAGGCTGCGTGTGTGAACCAGACAGATAATAAGAGTGGATGTTGATACAGGATGTTTGTGTCTCATGTTCTCTCCCGTGTCTGTGGTCTCCTGACATTTGGGTGCTAAGCAGCGAGTCCAAAAGGCTTCTGTGACCCCCCTGGCTTTAAAACCTTTAAAGCCCCCATGGCTCCGTTCAAAACACACAAACATTCATCCAATACACACTCACACATCCTGCTTTGTCTGTGTGTCATTGTCATTTCTGTGTACCATTTATTAATAAGTCCTATTTGCCGCCGTACATGTTGCATCAGTCCAAAGAAGTCCAATAAAGGGGGGGGGGGGGGGGGACCTAATACGTCGCTTCGCCATATAAGTCGCATCTATTATGCGTCACCGCTGACGCTTCGCGTTTGTTAACTGTCACTGCCGAACATCCGGAAACAGGGGTCGGTGTTGTGCCAAATGGCGGCCGTGGGAGAGTGTATGGGAGGACCTTAACAAGAATTTAACAAGATTAACACTTAAAAACAATTGTTCGTTTGCTCGACATCATAGTAAATGTGTGTGTCTGTTGAACTTTTCCATAATAAATGCACTTTAATGGTCAAATCAGATTTGACATTTGCTCCAAGAGTTCCGGAGCGAGACAAAGGTGGCCTGTATGGCAAGCCAAGTGCCTCATTAATAGCCACTTTTACCTGTTAATGAGACACTTGGCTTGCCATAATACGTGATGGCCCTCTAGCGGCTGAAAATGGTAATATGTGTAGAGGCAGGGCAGCCGGCTTGGGACCCGAAAGTCCCAGGTTCGATCCCCAGTCACTGCACATCACGTGGTGTCTCTGGGCAGCACACCTCATCCCCAAAATGCCTCCCGGGCGCTTTCAATAGCTGCCCACTGCACCACCTGGTGGTGGATGGGTTAAATGCAGAGACTAATTTCACCATTGTAAACATACAGTGCTGACATTGTGATGACATTATTATTATTATTATTAATATTTAACATTTTTCATTTCGGAATGAATGAAATTGTCAGATCTCAGCCTAAAATTGGGTTATAAATATGTGGAAAAAAACGTATATTAGTCGCTTTGGTGTATAAGGCAAAGAACTTGCAAATTTTTTGCTAAAAGTTGTGACGTATACGGCGAAAAATATGGTATGTGACTCATTTTATGACCCTTATTGGATTTGTAACGTTTTTGTGTCCCCCAACCTGCTTTGGTTGTAACGAGTCTGTATGGATCAGCACAAGACCTGACTCAGGACATTAAAATAAAAGGTTTTATTTATTAAAAGGCGTTTGTCTGGGGAGGATCCGAGCCTCAGTTCTGGTCCAATCTATGAAGACAGACAGGTTAGTGACTGCAAAAAGATTCTGGGAGCTGAGAGAGGTGGTGTGCACGTCACTAACCTTCTGTGGCAGGAGCAGGGCTGAGACAGAGAACGTTGGAGGGCTGGGCAGGAAACAGAATCCAGGGACGTAGCAGGGGTCGAGAGCCAGGAGCTGTGTGAACAGGCAAAAGGATGATCCGTAGTCGTGGTCGAAGAGGAGAGCGAGGTTGTACCATGTAGGCCGCTGAGCGTGACATTGGTGCAAAAACATTTTCTAGCCAAAGGCCTAGCATTCCTTAGAAGAATGCATATCACCCACCACCTAAGATGATTTTACTTTAAAATCATGATGAAATAATTTCTTCATGATTATGATGAAATAGAATAGAGTTATAGTGGGTTTGGTCAAACCTTCGAAATTATATTTATGTGCAGTACTGAGAGATCTACGAGTATTTGTTCCAAATCACTTTGTCTGAAAATAATTTCTCTTGTTTACTGTTGACATAGTTGGGTATATTACTGTTTTATTAGATCAGATGATGTCTTTAATCCTTTGATTTTAATTTTCTTGTCCTGATCCAGAGGTTTAATTCATTTATATCTAGATGCACATGGGAGCTACAATTTCTAACTTCTGCACAGTCAAATTATATTTTTAGGACAATAATTCATTCAAAGAGGTTCCATACAGATAAAATTAGCAAATGCTATTAAAATATTTTAAAGGCGTCTTCTTTTGGAGATCTGCAGTGATTCACAACGTGCATCAGTTTATAGATGGTTCACACCAATCCATTACCACTAATGTGACAGTTTTCCTGTCATTTACAAAAGGGCAAACAGTTTGACATTCATTTATTTCTTTGTTTATCTGACCTTTCTTTTCTAAATCAAGAACACCACAGATGAATATAGCTCTTAGAGCTGCATTTACAGGAACATTTGTTGCTCTTTCAAAGAGTTTTCTCACGTCACAAGAAAAGAAGCAATTTATAATTTTAGGAATTAAAACTGCTATTTCAAAATTATGCCTACACACACAGAGAGAGAGAGAGAGGCTTTTCTGTGCCTGACTTGGCCTCAATATACAGAGGAACACACTCACTTAGGAACAACTACATCCTTCCTTACACCCACCCACACAGATGCCTTAAATAGATTCACACACATGATGCTGATAAAGAAGGAATCAGTTGGTATGCAAGAAAAATAAAGACTGGATGCGCAGGATAAGTGTTAAAATATGTGTATGAAAAAATTGTGTGAGTTTGCAACAAAAATGTAAAGTACTGACACTCAGATGTATTATACCTGGAATCCTCTGGAATCTGAATCAGAACATTTTTATTACCAAGGAGTGAACTAACTTGATCATACAGACACGAGGACTTTGCTTTGGTGTTGAGTGCAGAAGAAAAACAGAGTAAGATTGACACAAAGAGATTAACAGCACAATGTGCCTTTAGATGAATGTGACTACATAATGACACCATCCATCTATCCATCCATCCATTATCTTTACCCATTTCTTCCTTTCTAGGTCAGATAAACCCTGGACAGGTCACAAATCCATCACAGGGTCACACAGATCAGCATCACAGGTGCTTTCATATTATCTGATAATGTAATCTAGCATACTTGGGGTGGGGGAACTGCAACAAGCAGCTGTGGTTCAGATCAAGCATGGAAATCACAATTCAACTGCTTCACTGACCACATTACGTGCAGAAATTGCTACCGGACTGACAAGAAAAGCTTGACGAGATGGATCCAAATCCTGGACTTTTGGACTACAGAAAAGATGGCCTACTCCTGTCTTTTTTTAAGAATTGCATCACAATACTTGCTCAAGCATTTACTGACTGAATACTATTTAACATGTCTGAATTTTCTGTCCATGTTCTAACTTAGTTACAATTTTTACAAATTTGTTGCTGAGAAATGCTGTAGTTTTGCTGCTTACAAAACAAATTTTATTTAGTAGGTTGTATCGCTTTCAGCAAATTTTAGCTCAATGTTGCTAAAATTGACCGAGTTGTGATTAATTTTGTGTTTGATATGTTTGATTAGCTGTGGAGGCCATCTTGAATTAGGAATAACCCGACCATAAATCAATTGTAGATGAGCATCCAATGATTATTTTCTGAGAGTTTCATTAAACTCCATCCAGTAATGCATGAGTTATTTTGCTAACACACTGACAAGGGTAAAAGCATTATCATCACCTGACTTTCTCTGTTCCATAGAGGGTGATAATGTTGAAATAAAGCTCAGTGCGTAATACAAATAATCTTTTTCAGTCTTTTCTTCACAGCAGTGCAGGCAAAGAATCAAGTCACACCCCTCACACACATCATGTGATTATTAGTGCTGCTTGACGCGACTCTCATTTTCTCTCCTCTCTAAACCTTTAATCCCTAACAGGAAAAAAAATGCATGCTGACTTTTTGCCCTCAGATTTACACTAAAACACTAAACGATGAGTAAAATCATCAGACACGTTGCAGAAAATGCACATTAGTGCATGCTGTGTTCTGCACACAGAAAGAAAGACATCATGTTTGTAAAGATCCAGTTACACATGTATGTGCATGTGTACACACACCAACACTGTGAGCAGATGTTTCAACCTCTGGTGAGTTTACTGTCGTCACAAACAGTCAGCACTTTGCTTTTACTGTTTGACTGATAACACCCTCACACGTGTTTAACAAACTCACTCCTCTCCCACCTTATGACACAAGTTAAAAGCTAAAACTAATAAAACAGTGGCTAAAACAAAGATTTTAAAAAAACCTAAAATGAGCTAAAAGCTAAAATCTAAAGCCAACAAAACAAGAGATAAAAACTAAAATGACCGGAACAATAGCTAAATGCTTAAATTAGCAGAACTACTAAGTGCTGAAGTTAACAAAACAAAAGCTAAAATACTAGCTAAAAGCTAAAATTAGCAGAACAGTAGCTAAAGGCTGAAATTAGCAGAACTATAATTAAAAACTAAAAATGAGGCAAGACCGCTAAAGTCACCTTAAACTTCACAAGTTTTTTTCAAGGGTTTGAAGAGTTCATTCAAATCAATGAGAAAAAAACAATGTAAATAAAATTAAATATTTCAATAAGTATACTAGCTACAAAATGCCAAACCTGAGTTGTGATGTCCTAAACAAGCTGAACATTTTGATTTACAAGTGGGTAAAATAGCTAAAATATGCTGAAGCAGTAAAACCGGCACAAAAAAACAGGAAATGGTGTAAAAAAAAAAAAAACTGAGATGAAACATAAAGCACCTTTAAGAGACAAACACCGTATCTGCACACAGGCTGTGTATCTGTGGCTGAGTGGTTAGAACAGTCGTCCGGTCCACCAATGGGAGAGTTGGGGGGTTTGATTCCTCCAGCAGTCAGAACTCCTCATCGCCTCCGATGTGTGTCCCATCGGTGCGTGAATGTGACGAAGCTCTGATTATTCTTTGTATAGATCTAGTAGAGTGCTGTATGAAAGGGTGAATGAGGGCACAGATTGTGTTGTAAAGTGCTTTGAGTATCTTGATAAGATAGAAAGGTGTTATAGAAGTACAGTCCATTTACAATATGTGCACGCACAGTCGGTTTTTGTTTCAGCGCAATCTTCATTACAAGACGTACTCCGACCATATTCTGTTAAATTGATGCATTTAAGGACACAAACACACAAGAGTTTTCTATAGTAAAAATATACAGACTCGGTGTTTGACATTCAGCAAAGTTGATGTGAAATCAGAAGTCCTGGGTTGTCTGCACACAAATCTAGTTCCTCTGCAAGAACTCTAAATATTATATCTATATATTATATCTATATATAGATATTATATATAATGTCGTACCCACCACTGCACCCTGTATTTGCTGGTTGGCTGTTCATCATTAACTTCATGCAGACTCTTCCACTGGTACATATTCATCTTTAAATCACTTCTTGGTCTGCTGCCTTCATACATCTCCTCCTACATGTCACTGTGTGAGTGCAGCTACAGCGTGCGCGCTCAGGACATACTATTACATCTACTCCGCTCCTGTTTCCTGAAATATCTTACAAAAAGGTCTGAAGCTCTCGACCTTGACCTCTCTAAGTGGCTTCAAGAATCTGTTGGACTCCTGGCAAGGACCAATGCAGATGTGTTCCTGATTTTAGTTTTCTATATTCGCCTTATGATCTAGCTTTTTTTGTTGTTGCTATTTTTGCCATCTTATTTTAATTTGTTTGGGTTTTTTTTTTAATCTGTATGCCTCTTTTTTGATTGTCCATTGTTGTCATCATTCTTTGTTGAAATCAGGTCTCTCTTGTAAATGAGTCCTCAAGGCTCAATGGGATTAACCTGTCTAAATAAAAGGTTGAATGACTATTTGACATTTCCATTCACACAAAAGAGGAGTAACCACATCAGACCATTATTTCGTTAATTTTAGTGAATAAAATTCAGCATTCTGCTGGACAGTAGCTGTTTTCTGCTCTGAGTGGATATGACTAACAGTGAAACTCTCCTGCTGCAGAGTGCGTGTCCGTTTAGCATAAAATAATGTTGCTTGTTGCCATGGTTTTAACTTTAAAAGACCTTTTGATCTGTGACTCATGCTGTTGGTGGAACGGTTCACCCACGTGCAGACTAAATGAACTCTTATAATGAGGACAAACTCTACAACTTCTGAACTGGGACACAGCTCCATCTGAATCACACAGAACTATGTTGTCTATTCTTGGCATTTACAAATTGTCCGTGTCATTTAACTGAGACCCAGCAGGAGCACAACAATAACAATGAAACACCAGTTTAGGAAAAAGATTTACCCGTTTTTTTTTAAGATGATCTTTTGACAATTGCCAAAAAAAAACCAGTCTAAAACACATTTACTTCTAAATATTTGGGCTTATGCAGTGAACTGATTAGGATAAGAAATTAAGCCTTCATAATTAGGAAAAAAATTAAATATTTCTTTTTTTTTTACTAAAATACTTTGGACTGTTTGCTTATTTTAGTCAATAATATAATAATCCTAACAACACTGATACAGTTCAGAAGTGATTCAATTAAATCTATTAACCTCTTTAATGCTCTTCTGCTAAAACTACAAGTTTTAAAATATTTTCTTAAATATCAGGTCCAATATTTCAAAATGTTTGTTCATATGACCTTAAACACAGTCAGCCCCAATCAGGCTCCACAATCACAACTAAATGTCTTTGACTGCAGCTTAATCCAGTCATAAAGCTGTTGTTCTGCTAAACATATTGTTGAGGGATCCCAGTCAGATAATCCCTAAATGGGCGTAATTCAGTTTGAAAACATGAATCAGAGATGAACAGACACACAGGACAAAAAGCTGTTCAGTAACATCTGTATCTAAACTTACATCGTTAAGATTAAATACAACATCTGTGTCCGTACTTACATGACGTTTACTTTTTGAGGACAAAAAAAAAGATCATTTTTACTGAAGCAAGACGGGAAAAGGAAAAGTATTATGTCGTTATTTATTACTCTATTCTTACAGAAGACTTTCTCTGTACCAGGTGTGTTCCAGGTAAGTTACAATCAAAACTGTTAAAATATATGTTCAATCCAAATTAGTCACTTTATTTTAACGGAACAACTATTTGGAGAGTTAGATCATTTTAAACTGTCATCTGTCATTAACCTGTTGTTGTAGATTACCTTTAGTTGTTTATAAACTACTGTAATTATTAATCTCACAATAAATAAAAATAGTTTTAGTGTGTTTTGTTGGCCTGATTAAAAATGTTGTTAAGGTTTGTGAATCTCTTCAAACTTTTTTTTCCAGACTTCCGGATGAAACCTATCCTCCAGTCACAACTTTAAGTTCAAATGAAACAACCGGTGTCTTTACAACAATCAGCCATAACATTATGACCGACCGACAGGTGACATGAAAACGGTTGTCTAGATCAAGGGTCTGCAACCTGCGGCTCTGGAGCCACATGCGGCTCGTTGGTCCTTCTGTAGCGGCTCTTTCAAGCTTCGACCAAGACAAACACAAAACTGAATTTTATTGGTTGTTATTAAAACAACCATAGTTTTAGCTGTTTTCCTGTGATTTATTTTGCAAATGTTCACTTTAACTTTTTGCTTTATTTCTATACTTAATTATTTTTCCACAATTAAAAAAATACACACATAGGTCTGCATAGTTCATAGTTGTTTTTATATTTAAAAAAACTATTTTCCCCCTCTTTTACAATAATGAGGTCTTTTCATTTGTCTTAAATTGTAAAAATGTCAATAAATGTCAAAAAGCATTAGATATTTTTAGCTTTAAAATGTCGCCCCTACTGGCCACAAAAGTCTCCTCCAACAGACTTAAAATGGCCCATGGGCCACCAGTTGATAACCACAGTTGTAGCAGGTTGTTGTGGCTCTGGACACATTGAATTTAATGAACGAAGACGTAAAAATGGCTCTTGTGATCGTAAAGGTTGCAGACCTCTGGTCTAGATTCTTAAAGAAAATGTAAAAGTGAACATGTTTGAGTTTTATATATTAACAAAAAAATGAATCCTTAAGCTATACAGGTAACAAAATTTAATTCATCACAGGATAATTTTTCTTTGAATATTTATTAGAGAACCCACTCATTTACAATTCCTCCATCCATCCATGATCCATCCATCCATGATCCATCCATCCATCCATGATCCATCCATCCATGATCCATCCATCCATCCATCCATGATCCATCCATGATCCATCCATCCATCCATTCATGATCCATCCATGATCCATCCATGATCCATCCATCCGTGATCCATCCATCCATGATCCATCCATCCTTCCATTACCGTATAACCTGGATAAATAAAGGTTGAATTGAGAATTCATCCATCCATTCACTTCAGTTTTTCTCTTTAGTGACTACTAATCCACTGCCCAGCTTAATCCATCAAAATGCTCTCTCTCTCTTTTTTTTTTCCTCTCTCACACGCACACACACACACACACACACACACACACAGAGTGAAGTTCTCTCCCTCTGCACACTCAGTCCATCCCTCTCAAACACAACCTCTCATACAAAACAAAATACACACCGGACTCACACAGTGACAAAGATCCGCTACAAAACAAAACATTTGTTCACAGACGTGCTCAACATCTTGGCCCTAAACATAAAATTTGACTAGACTTTGACAAATTTGAATGTTACTAAATTCTTAAACGGACAAAAATAATAAAATAAGAACAACCATGAAGTGACTTGCAACAGAATTTTATATTTTATGAGAAAGATTGAAGGTTTATATAAGATGAGGCCAAAACTGTCAGACAAAAAAATGACCATTCCTTCGTACATTTTAATAGAAAGACCAAAGATGCAAGAACAAATAAAGAAATAAACTTTTTCTTTCTCTCTCCCTCACACCATGCATGGTGAAGTGAGTGACAATTGTGGACTTGGACAGCGTGAACAATCCCCATCTGTTGATGGAACATAAAACTGTGTCCATCTCACTGGGTTTTACACACACACACACATAATTCCCCATGAGGATAAGAAAGTCCCTTGCCAGACTCTGAAAAAAGCAAGTGTTTGCATGCATGAGAACGTCTTCTGAGGATTAGGCTACGTAGAGTTGAGCTACCATCAAAAATTCAAAATGCTCTTTTTACAAAAGATTTAAGTAGATTTGTTAAACTACAAAAGTTTAGGTATTTATCATTTCTGATCTATTATGTGGCTATAATATTCTCAAAGCCATAAAACTGATTATTTTTGTGTAATTTTATGCATCACCCCATGTTTATGGTTTATGGTGTATGACATATTTTACATTCAGTCTTTGTCTACTTATCCAAAACACACAATTACAGAAAGAAATCTTGTCAACCATCTTCAGCAGAGGTGAATCTTCATTGGAAAACAAAAAGCCTGAGGTCAACCCATCAGAACAGATAAGACTGAGTAAGACAACACAATGTGACAAGCCCAGCTTCCTGTTGACTAAATATGGATTTAATGTGACATTTCCTCCTTCCACCAACCAGGTTTACTCGTTCAGATCTGAGACCAGTTCTTGGTTCTACAAAGAAGCAGGTAAAAGAGTTTAAGGAGCATAAATGTTGGTGTAAATAACAGGAGAGATGTAGCCAGAGCATTGATTTTGTTACAGTTACTAATGGACAAGCGTAAACTCACATACATACATTCATATCTGCTGTCGGTATTCAAGAGCAGCGTTTAAATATAGTGTTCTTTTTTGTTTATACCTGATTTTTTTGTTAACACAAAGGTGTTTATAAATTTGTTTAATTGGTGTCTTACACTGTGATAGTGAAATGTCCTGAACATGCAACATTGCCTGGTGTCAGAATGATTGCAGAGCAAAGCTGAAACATAATGTAGGTAGATATGAACATGGTTTAGACCAGTGGCGATTTTAGCCTCTTTTTGGGGGTGATCAAGCACCCCTAAAATTTTATCTCAGCACCCCTGAAAAATAAAATAGAGAACAAAAAAAAAAAAAATTGTGTGTGTGTATATCTATCTATATCTCTATATCTATCTATCTATCTATCTATCTATCTATCTATCTATCTATCTAT
>NC_056508.1:37173427-37181561 GCF_014905685.2 Nematolebias whitei | reverse complement strand
TATCTATCTATCTATCTATCTATCTATCTATCTATCTATCTATCTATCTATTTATATATCTATCTATCTATCTATCTATCTATCTATATATATATCTCTATATCTATCTATATCTCTATATCTATCTATATCTCTATCTCTCTATATCTATCTATCTCTCTATATCTATCTATCTCTCTATATCTATCTATATTTCTATATCTATCTATATTTCTATATATATCTATCTCTCTATATCTATGTATCTCTCTATATCTATCTATCTCTCTATATCTATCTATATTTCTATATCTATCTATATTCCTATATCTAACTATCTCTCTATATCTATCTATCTCTCTATATATATCTCTATCTATCTCTATCTCTATATCTATCTATCTCTATCTCTATCTCTATATCTATCTATCTCTATCTCTATCTCTATATCTATCTCTATCTCTATCTCTATATCTATATCTATCTCTATATCTATATATCTATCTATCTCATACAGTATATATGTAACACATGTTCATCTGTACGACGTTAACTGCAAGTGAATCCTTCATTTGTCACATTGTATGTTTAATGGTTAAATTAAAGGTTAAGGCTTAAAGCTAATTGTTCTTTGTTTTGTGTATTTTGTATGTAGATATATGTTGCAACTTCTGGTTGCATAAGTTTAGTCTTTGTTTGTTATGATTAGTTAAGACTAAGCGCTAGCTTAGTGCTACTTTTTGTTGTGCCGAGCTTTCTAAAATAGTTATTGAAACAAGTGTTTACTTATGTAGGTAAACGCAGATATTTAACAACCCGTTAAAATACACCAGAATACAGGAAATGGCATCTACTTTATTCAAAATTTTCTGGGGGATGACCCCCAGACCCCTCACCAGTGTGTCCTCACCACATTTTGAATGCTTCTGACACAAATGGCCACCACATTGTTCAAGCCAAGAGCCATTGTCAGCACTGAGGGCTAAGCGCCCCCAAAGGTCAGATTCAAGAATCGCCCCTGGTTTAGACTAAATGTATTTTAAAGAACTGGAAGTAGGCATGAACATATATAAACCAGAATGCAATAGCAAAATACTGGCTTTGAGCATGTGCATTAGCATCTGTACAAAGGTCGGTCAGATAATGACGGAGAACTTCACTGTTCTGAACGTTTTATTAAAAGTCCTTCAGTGAGCATGTTGCTGTGTTAAGGTTGAACTCTGAAGTCAATATCTCTGAGGTTCGAGATGGAAAAATGAACCGAATGACAGCTGAAGTTCAAATTCTGACTTGAACAATCAGAACTTACGCTGATGTCAAAATCTAACATGGCTGCTTAAAAATTGATGCTAGTTGCAGTTTTAAATGATTTATTGGTACTTTAGTCAATTTATATCACATAAAATCAATCTCACACACATAACATTGTGAATCTCTATTAATGAAAATGCTGCTATAGTATTTGATGACATGAAATTCAGATAAAATGTTGTAATTGGCTAACAGCTAATCTAATCACAGAGCACAACAACTTGTAAATCCCAATGTTTTTTTTTTTTTGTCTAAGGTGTCATGAAACAGATTCTTTTCTACCGTCTGGATTGTTAGCCATTGTAGCATTGCGCTGTTTACATGCAGGCCTTTGACATCACATCCTGTGCACATGCAGATATCTCAACAACTTTTCATCTCAGCAGTGCAAGTTTTTTTTCAATGTATTGTTAAAGTTACGTTTCCAAAAATGCATTCCGATTTATTATAAACAGTTGGTGTCCGTGGCACTTTAAGCTTCAAAGAGCTTCTTTAAATAGTCAGAAAATCTAGTTTCACACGAGATTAAAATACTTTTCTTGAGCAATTTCACAGCTGAATTTGTACAAAAGATTATGATATTTATGTGTCGAAACGTGGGAAACTGACACGCACATTTTTATGCAAGTAAACCCACATGGCATTGGGACGACATGTCAGCACAATCTATTTATGTCCAATCCTCAGAAGACGTCCAGTGACAGGAGATAATCAGTAAGTCTGCATTATGACTGAGCAGAGGCTTTAAATTTTTAATTACAAGATGCAGCATCAGTCGTATTCAAAGTGTTTTGTCCCACTGGAAACTCTTCGTTACCAGACAAGATCATGTGTCAGTCAAAGCCGGTATCAAAATCAGAATCAGCTTTATTGTCATTGCACAGAAGAACAACAAAATTATATTTCAGTACAGCCCATCCCAAGAAACACAAACAAACAAACAGACAGGGTAGACGGGTGTCTGAGGCTGCAGCCTCACTGAGAGGCGCTTCCTTTTTTTGTTAGATTAGAAAAAGGTGAACATGAGAGAAGAGGGGGTAAAAAAAATTTTTTTTTAAATCACATGGACACAGCGTGAGGCTGCAAAAAACCCCAGCACAAAAAAAGCAACATACAGACATAAAGACATGCATGTGGAGTGGGTGAGGGTGGGGGTAACAGCACAGGCCGCCCAAGTGAGCGACGCAACCACTGGCGCTTTCGCATCTACCTAGGTTGCTGCACTGGGGGGCAAATGAGAGAGGCCAGCGAATGTGGTGAATTTGAGGGGAATCATGAGGTCATTTCCTGTTGTTAAATGATTCTTTGTGAGCAGCAAAAAAAAAATCAAGTCTGACATTTCATCAGGCTTAAGATTCAGAGTGTGTTCTGTCCAACAAGCTTTTTATTACTCCAGAGACTGTGACAGGTCAAAGCAGGAAGAGCACGTGTGTAAATAACAACATGGCTGAATCTCATTTGGATGTCCCAGTTTCAGGGACACGGTTCAGAAACCTGAGTCAGCGTCAGTCTTTACTGAGACGCTAATCCTGCACAGCCTCTGCCAACGTTATTAGTGCCACTGGTGCTTCTCCTACAATGACTAGCAAATAAAACGTTGTTTGAAGACATCGTTGTACCATATGAGGAAAGTAGAGAAGTGGAGGACAAAAGGAAACAATCTGCAGAGCTGAGGAGGAACTGAAAGTCAAGTCTTGAAGAAATATGATAATGAAAAGACAGCAAAGCTCTGAGAGATGTATCATGCTTCAGCTTATCTTCTGTATGTCAAGTTTTCAGCTATTTGCTCGTTAGGAATCATCCTGTCGGTACTAAAATCTATTTTGTGAGTCAAACTGATGATTTTGGTATTTTTTATACATGTTTTTATACATAACTAAATAAACAGGGCTAAAATGTTTCTTTGAGAGAGGCGGCTCATAATAAATAGTCTTTCAAGTACACAAGTTTCTTCTTATAATACTTTACTTTATTAGTTTCACATATAATGATATTTTTGTCATTTTTCATCACTTATTTTGAACTGTTCTGTACTTTTTGTTTCTTTGTGATGTGTAGTGATAACACCAGCACGTTCCTTTGGGATGTTTGTTTTGCATAGACACACCACTGGTCCATCCCTTAAATTCAGGAGCCTTGAATTATTTCTAGGTCAGAATTAAATCATTTATTAGGCAAAGAGAAAAAACAATCCTGTGAAATTGGGCAGATATTGTAAAATGGATAAAATTTGATTTTCAGGAAATCTGGAGAATTTACTGTAAGATCAAAATAAAGGATCCTTGGAAGCAAAATGTATGTTTGACACACGACTTTTTTTTTTTACAGCAGACAAATCTTATATAAATCTTTACATAAATATATGAAGAATGTACAAAATTAAATTTAACACCAAAGCATACAATTATGGAGCTACACTGTAGTTGTAATTTAAACAAATTACAACTTGAGAGCTGAGGTGAAGTCATAAATTATTGTTTTTCTGGGTAATAACTTGTTTTTTGTTTGATTTCTGTAAAGATTGGAAAAAAAACATAACTTTCTCTCTGTAACGGCCTGTCCTTTCACACTGATCTGCTCCAAGGCACAAAGGGATCACCCACTGAG
This sequence comes from Nematolebias whitei, assembly GCF_014905685.2. Lineage (NCBI taxonomy): Eukaryota > Metazoa > Chordata > Actinopteri > Cyprinodontiformes > Rivulidae > Nematolebias > Nematolebias whitei. The sequence goes on along the minus strand of NC_056508.1, from coordinate 37,177,664 downwards.
GACATGCGTGTGTGTGTGTGCACAGGGACACACCAGTGTTTGTGTGTGTGTCCACAGAACAATGAAACCCAACACATCCAAATAATGCCGGGAAAGCCCTCTGACAAAGCTCGCACATCCAGCCAATTACTTCCATACAGAAGTGTGTGTAATCCAGCTGATGACACGTGGTGACACTAACAATAAGCAGAATGATATGCATGCTTAAAACAATCTTTAAAACATGAGCAGCTCTCTCAGCATCTGCAGAAGCTGCAGAATCATATTCCACAACTAAATAATCTGATTATATAGAAAATAAAACCACTTTAGTGCCTCGGTATTAACAGTTTTGTCTATTTGAATGATGAGAAAAGTGGTTTCATCTGTATTTTTGATTTTTCAGGGAAAAGTTCTGATCAAACCTAGAGAACAATGACAAACATTCCCTGAAACCAAGGCAGCTCTCCAGCGTAATTTTATTCCAGTGAGCTCTGAGCACATTTGTCCACTCCAACACCGCTCCAAGAAGAGTGATACCATCAAAACCACCATGAGAACTGGATAAACTTATCTGCTATTTTCTAAAAAAAAATAAAAAAAATAAAAAAAATAAAAATTTAAAAATACCGTATTTTTCGCCGTATAAGTTGTACTTTTAGGCATAAATTTGCAAGTCCTGTGACTTATACACCGAAGCGACTAATAAACGTTTTTTCCCCTATATTTATAAACCGATGTTTGGCTGAGATCTGACAATTTCATTCATTCTGACATGAAAAATATTAAACACTACCATTTGCAGCCGCTAGAGGGCCCTTGAGCCTTAAGGCAAGCCAAGTGTCTCTTTATTATTAGGTAAAAGTGGCTATTAATGAGACACTTGGCTTGTCAAAGAGACCAGCATTATCTCGCTCCAGGACTCCAGGCGCAAACGCCAAATCATCTGCATTTCGCCACGCCGCCCAGGCAAAATGCAGATGATTTGACCATTAAAATGCATTTATTAAGGAAAAGTTCAACGGAGATACTCCTTTGCTGTAATTTTGAGCAAACAAATAATTGTTTTTAAGTGTTAATCTTGTTAAATTCTTGTTAAAGTCCTCCCGTGCGTGCTCCCGCAGACACCATTTTGGCAGCCAATTGATTTTTGGCACAACACCGACCCACGTTTCTGGGTTGTCAGCGGTGACGCATAATAGATGCAACTTACACGGCAAAGCAAATTATTTATGTGGCTTTTTCCACTTTATAAGACTTTTTTTGGACTGATACGACTTATACAACGGAAAATGCGGTATTTGAAACATGTGTAACCAATATTTTGTTGTGTTTAAACCAGACCCTCTTTGTTATAGAACAAATTCTGGCAGGTGATAAAGCAGAAATCTGTGCAACAATACATCAGCTTCTAACATTCTGACTGCAGAAAGCAAATGTTCATTGCGTTCCTGATTATATACATCCTTTAACTCTAAACACACAAAGCACCACACATGGGTGCTATAAAGCCATACACAAACAAACATGGTGGTAACTAATTGTCTGCACCAGTATCACAAAAGAACCCCATGTTAAGGAAAGATTTCCATGCAAATCCTTGCAAATCATACAAGATGCTCATTAGCTCACATATATTGTTGCAGTGCGGATCTGTTGCCCACAGATATGTGTGTGCTTTAGCAGAGCGATCAGTTACATGTGCATCACTACTCACCAGTTCTTGGTTGGTAGAGTTGGAGTCGTCTCCAGGAAAGGGGATGTAGATGGCTAAGGCCACACAGTTGGCAAAAATAGACAGCAGTATAAAGATATCAAATGGTCTGAGAAGTGATGGTTAAGGAAGACAAGAACCTTGAAGAGTAACACAATGCACAATGTGTGGAGAAGTGGATTAACTTCTAAATTAATAAAGAGACTAAAGAGACCAGTTTTAGCAAATGGGGCATTCAGACTGTCCTACAAATCTGTCTCCACCTTCTGTTTACATGCATTTTCCAATCCAACAACGAGCTGGTTCTTTAACACATTCTGTTTCTCGTCTTAAAGATACTTCCACTCCACCAGGCTGATGCAGGCCCTGCGGATTGGGTTGTTGAGGGTGAGGCAGAACAGAGCTCTGGGTGGCCGGCTGCTGGTTGATCCTCCTTGCTTTTTGCTTTTAGCATACTGCTGCCTCTTCCTCTGTGCCAAAGAGCCAACAGGAGCCGCTCCAGTGTTGCTGAGAGAGGGCTGTGAACTCATGTCGGGCATCTCAGCATCGTCCTGTGCTCGTCGAGCCGCGGTAATGGCGGCATGCCAAGCGAGGACCGGGCTGACACTGGAACCAGTGCCACCCTGGCCTTGAGTAGCACTGTTGTCCCCAAGGAGCCCATGAGAGGAGCCGACGGGCTTTCCGGTGCTGGCTGGAGCCTGAACAGGCTCTGATGGAGGGAGCTGGAGCAGACTGGTGTGGCTCTCTGACCAGAGCGCCGGGGTGTCAGTGGAGGGAGTGGTCCTTCTGTTGCTGGCATACTTTGCCCCTGGAGAGACAGAAACCAAAATACTGTAAGACTAAAAGTATAAAATATGTCAGTGAATATACTGGAATGATATGGTACTCCTGGGGCCACGTGTATGAAAAAGTGTGCAGCTTCCTGAAAGTTGGCATAGAGACAAAATGAGAAAAGTACATATGGATCAAATGTCCCAAGCATGAAAAAATAAACAAATGTAGCAATAAGTTCACAAATAAATGCACTGAACTATAATCCAAGCTTGAAAAAAAACTCAGTATTAAGGACAAATGTGTCAACATTGATAGATAAAATAAGTTTTGAGATGATTGTGAGTCTATGATGACAAAGGAGTCATATCTGTAAACATAAAGTCTGATCACTTGAATCGAATACATGAACCTCACTCTGTGTCATCGTCTTGTACAAGCAGATACTTCTGTAAAGACTTAAAGTTCTCCTGGAACAGAATAAAATCAATGTGTAAATATTAAATTATGCACATGCAGCCTGAGAAATATTCTCTTCATCTTCTTCTACTGCTCATCCCTAGTCAGGTAACAGAGGCAACTGGTCCATGAGAGAAACCCAGATATTCCTCTCCCCAGTGACACTTTCTAGCTCGTCCTGGGGGACCCTAAGAAGTTCCTGTCCCAGAGAAGATATACAATCCATCCAGCAGTTTCTGGGTCTTCCCCGGGGCCTCCTACCAGTGGGATGTGCCCAGAAAACCTCTAAAGGGAGGCGTCCAGGAGGCATCCTGCTCAAATGCCTGAACAACCTCAACTGACTCTTTTCGATGTGGAGGAGCAGCGGCTCTACTCCGAGCTCCACCCAGATGATGGCGCTCTTAACCTTATCACTAAGACTGAGGAAGCTCATCTTGGCCGCTTTTCTCACCGGCTTCGGATGTTATTAGCCCATTAAAGGATCGTTATTAGTTGCTTGCTATCATAGGTAGTATTCAGACTTTCCCTTCTACCTCCTAGTAGGTTAAAAGGTACATTCTTATCGCTGATAACATGCAGCGTCGCCCACATCAAAAACAGAAAGCTTTCTTTGTGAGCTTTATTTAACCCTTTTCCTAAACCTAATCTTACAGCTGACCCAGAGCACAGACCCTAAACTTAACCCCCTTACCCTTGACTGTTAACCTAACCCACTGACCGTATTATCAGCGATAAGAATGTACCTTTAAGCCTACTAGTAGGTACAGGAGAGGCAATCTATGGAGATGATAACAACTAATAACGGCTATTTAATGGCTAATAACATTAAAAGCGGCTGCTTTAATCCGGGATCTCATTCTTTCGGTCCTGATACAAACCTCATGACCACAGGTGAGGGTTGAAACATAGACAAACCAGTAAATCGAGAGCTTTGCCTTTCAACTTAGCTCTTTCTTCACCACAACAGACTAAAGCAACACCCTCATTACTGAGGACGAGGCCCCAATTTCCAACTCCACCCTACCATCACTCGTGAACAAGACACTCGGACACTTGAACTCCTCCACCTGAGAAAAAGACACCCCCCAGACCCGGCTTGAAAAAGAACCTCTTAATAACCCACAAGCACCACATTTTTAGAACAAAAATGAAGCAATACAAATATTGGCGGCTCAAACGTTCTGGATTCAAAAAGCTCACTTTGTGCAGCTTAAAGGATTATCTGTATTTCAGTTCCTGTGTGTGGAGAAGTGCCAGAATTTCACATTTAGGCTAACACAAAAAACAATAAAATAAAAGGAAAGGAAGGTTTTA
>NC_056508.1:37097538-37173027 GCF_014905685.2 Nematolebias whitei | reverse complement strand
ATTAACTTAACGATGGGACAAAACTTATTGTGATTCACGTGCAGTTTCTGATGTGAACGTGAAAACAACTGAGCCAGAGATGGAGAGCAGATCAGCCTGCATGACTGAGAGAAACGGTCTTTAAAATCAATGCAGACCACGAGTGAAGAGAAGCGTGTCCTTGACACAGACACTACGGCACACTGCCGCTCCACAGCAGAACCACACCAGGGCCGGCTGTTCACCGGAGAACAGCCAACGTTTCACGTTCAGGCAACAAGACAAAGCCTCAGAACTTACAGAGACTTTCATGTGAACAGAAAGATGCTAAAGTTGAATGAAGTCCACAAAGAAAGGATCAGAGTCTTCTAACACTCTGCTTTGTTTTTATGTTGATAATGTTTTACTTTATGTGTATGTTTGTTTGTTCTTAGCAAAACTCTTTAAATGTAATAATTGAACTTACTGATTGGAGCCAACTACATTCAAGATGGCTGCTACAGCTATAGGAAACCTTAGCAAATACAACTGTAGTTTAGCCAGTCTAACTGCATTAAGCTAAAATTTAGTTGTAGCTGAGAGTTCAGCACATATTCTGAGCACTAACTGATTTTACCAGATGTTTTTACCACTGGATGGATTTAGAGCATTATATTCAGCAAATAACATTTTGACACCACCCCACCTCAAAATGGCTGCAGACATACTTGGCTTAAATTAGAAAACAATTTAGTAAAAATTTGTCAATTTTATAGACATTGTGCTAAAATGTGAATTGTAGCTGAGAATTATTCACAACACATGATCTGAGCGTGACATTTTACAACATGGCATGAGAATGAGTTGGATGTTATTTCAAAGGTTGGGCCTTTAATTGTATTTTTTGTGTGAATTATACAAGTTTTTTTAAGTTAACACAAAATTTAAAGAAATATCAAGGAGCTATCCTAAACCCTTTCAGTCAATGTTAAATTTCTCAGAAAATAGCTTCTCTTCAAACCACCATTTGATTAAAAAATGTGTTGTTGCATTATAAGACTCAAACTGATCAGTGTGTGTGGTGGTGTGTGTGTGTGGGGGGGGTGTTACCACTTGTACCCTGTAAAACCTGAAATGAGCTGAATTTACCTGAAAAGTTTGTTTGCATCTCTGTATGACCGTCAGAACCTGCCACATGTTTCTAAAAACAACTTATCACAAATAAGTCTTTTTATTTCTTATTCCTATGCATTTGAACTGTTCTAGAAAAAAAAACCCTCATAGATCCACATTATCAGCACACAATTATATTAAAAGATACATTATATGGACAAACAACTTAGAGAATAACAAAAACAGCTTAAAGAGGACATTTAAAGAATAAACCAAAGCGCTCTCGCCCACTCCAACTGTCCCTCAGCTCTCCGCACATTTTTTTTTTTTTTTTTACCTTCAGTCTGTTCATCTGCTCCTTGCATCCTCGAATCCACATTGAAGAGATTCGTTTTAAATCCAACTCATCGTTGGAAGAGGACACCTGAATGTGACGACGGCGCGAGCCCGAGCGGAGCGGCTAGAAGCTTCCCGGAGCGCAGACCCGGAGAGGAGCGCAGAGCAGTTTCCGCCACATCCGGGTCCCTGGCTGCAGACTGACAGCGCGTGCGGAGGACGAGCTGGACCCGGAGCAGCTGCAGGTCCCCAGTCCAAGATGTTCCCACTAAAATATAGTGAAAACACAAGGCTGCGAACTGGGGCTCTACTTATTGCTTAATTAAGAGCGAAATAAACACCTGTTGTCCATTAAAAACATGTTTGTTTGTTTGTTTGTTTGTTTGTTTGCTTGCTTGCTTGTTTGTTTGTTTTTTTGTTTTATGGATGAAGAGTTTAAAAACGCAGTTGTGTGGGTTTTTTTTGTTTGTTTGTTTGTTTGTTTTCTATAAATAGGGAGAGAATTAGTGCAGAGCTTCAACTGGTGGTCCGGGGGCCAAATCAGGCCCAGGTGTGCTCAGTTCGGCCCACCAATGGGTTCATTTTTAAATAAAACTAGATTTTAAATTGTAAAACAAACGTACTTAATGACAATAACTGATGGATGTCAGACCCATGAGCTCTTGGCTTTCAGTAACTGTGGCCCCCTGAGCAATTTAGTTGAATAGCCTTGGTGTAAAAAAAAGTTTAACAGTGTGTTTGGGTTTTTGTCTTTTGGCAAAATATCTCATGACCCACTGGATGAATTTTAATGAAACTTTCAGGAAATAATCATTGAAGAGAACTGATTAACTTTTCAAGTCAATCCATTGAAAAAAGGCCGTCACAGCTAATCAAACTAAGAAAACGCATAAATAGCTACAACTCAGACAATTTTACAGGTATTGAGCTACTATATATATATATAGGTGTGGTAGTAACTGAGACTGCTCTACAACAGATGTTCTGACCACCAACAGATGTGCAAAATTTTAAATTTGCAATTAATTACTTGGAGTCTTGTCTGTTTATTAGCCAAATAACTTATGGGACCACTGGACTGATTTTAATTGAACTTTCAATAAATTATGTACTAATATGTAAATAACATATACACTACAATGTACATGTAAATGTAATAAAGTTGTACATCTACAACTGATTAACTTTGAAAGTCAATGCATCTCAAACTGCCATCGCACATCAATCTGCGCAAACAAAAATGGCTAAAATTCAGCCAATTTCACAGCTATTGAGCTAAAGTTTGAAGTGGTAGTAACTGAGAGTCATTCCCAACCCATGCATTAACCGCTGTGCAAGAGCATTGTTCAAACTAGCATTAACATACTGTCAACTATGTTAACGAAGTATTTCAGATGGATTTTCATTAAACCTTTAGAAAGTAATCGATGGGTGAGCATAACTGCTTAACTTTTGTATTTAACCCTAAACAAAATGGCTATACTTCATACAGTTTTACATAGATTGTGCTACTATTCGATCTGGTAGTAGCTGAGAGTCATTCCCAACATGCTGAGTGTGAGATCTCATGGTATGGCATGAGATTTCACATACAACATCAGCAAAGTTTGACAAAAATGGCTCCATCCCTACTGATCATAATATGATCTTTGTCCAAAACTCTGGCATGAAAGGCAGCAGGCATATGAATTAATTCAAGGAAAGCTAGGCCTTTAATTGACAGTGTTATAATTAAAAACTGATCTGAAATGAAAACAGCTGATAAAGACTCAGATCAGGCACAATGAAGCCATAATGTTCCTGACATATAATTATTATGGTGACCAAATCTCTGATTTCACTTTATCTTGAACTAGAGGACCAACCCCCCCTCATCATGTGTCCCAGCAGATCTTTGGACTTACCCCTCAGGGCTCTTCCCCTGATAATAAATGGCATTCTGTCACCTGGCTCTTCTCTGGGGCCTCATCACGGCGCTGTTCTTTGTGCTCACTCAATAGCCATTGCAGAGGAAATGAGTAGTTCAGAGCTCTGATGGAAAGTTAGCAGTGATTGGATTACCTGTGCCAGCACAGGGGAGGATAAAGCAGTTTTACGGTAGCACGTAATCCTCGGATTATATTCCTTGTTCAGTGAACAGAGGCAGGTAAGAAAGGAACCATCATATGTAGAGCCAAATGACAATCCTGCTTTGAGAGTGAAAGTGAAGTTTGTGAAAGTGAAGTCTTAAATTATATTGATATAATAAATTTGCAGACTTTTTAATCAGGAATGTTGTACGTATCTTTTGCAAATCAGAGGTAGATTATACTAATATTGTGATTTTTAAAATTACCTAAAGGATAAGATATAAATATTTTTTTCTATAAAAAATTAAAGTAAAGGTAGTAAAATGCATTTTATGTTTAACAAACTTGCTACTTCAATAAAACGTGGCATTTTTAAGTATATATGATTTATTTACTCCACACCTTTATTTTTACAGAACGTGATAATAAACCTGATTCATCGCGAACTGCTGAAATAGCTACACCTTTATACGTTATTTATTTATTTGTTAGATTGATTTTTTTTATTTTAAATTACAGTAGGAAAATATTAGCTCCGTCATATAACACAAACGTCTATTTACTAAATAATTTTAAATGAATGAGATTTAAATGAAATTTTATTTAATTTACTGAGACTATCCTGTACGAATTATTCACAACGGAGTAATGAGTCGCTAGGGAAGTTTTTAAGTGTTGCAATTTCCGGTAACAGCGGAAGCTACAAGTGTTTGCAGAAATCAGTCCGTAAGGGAGCAACAATCACATTCGAAGATGGAGACGGTAAATGCTGGACATCTGATGAGCTTAGCAGCTCTGCAGAGACAAGATCCGTACATCAACCAATTACTGGACGTTACTGGTCAGGTAGCTCTTTACACCTTCAATTCCAAAGCAAACCAGTGGGTAAGTGGCCTGAAAAAGACCTGAAACTCGGTGGAGTCAGCACTGTGACTGGCCCCTTTACACAACTAAATAATAATAATCAAAATAAAGGGTCAGGAGTTGTTTTAAAAAAAAGGGCTAGCTTTCTTAAATGCGTTGATTTAATTGTAGTTCCATTTGTTTAGTTTCTTGTAAACCGCTAGTGTAAACTGGGGTTTGCTAGCTAGACAAGCTAACTGTACAGCTCGTTTGGGGTTGCTGCGGTTGTTTGCTGCTGTTGTTTTCGTCTGACAGTTATTTTATGTTTTCAGGAGAAGACTGAAATCGAGGGAACGCTGTTTGTTTATGCGAGGTACGCTTAAGACCCTGAGAGTGATTTAACTCGAGAACATGAAGGCTGTTTATCCGTTCAGCTTTACGTTTCTCTACGTTATTTGACGTAATGTTGCGCACGTGCGCAGGCCATGATTTTTGTAAACAAAAGTGGACTCCGCGTGACTCAAGATAGTAATGGTTAATCCAAAGAAAACCATCAATATAGTGGGAAGGCACTGTCGAAACATTAGTTATTAATACTTATTTGAAATATCAAAGAGTAGACAAGAACAAACAAGTGTGATTTTTTTTTTTTAAGTGGAGGTTTGACTTTTGGTCAAACGTAAACTACAAGTCAAGAATATTTCTACATGTAAAATGACACTATCAAATTGCTTTGTAAGAGAACACTTATTGTGAAACTACTTGACTTTACTAGAGAGCTAACAAAGTTAAGTCAGGTCCTCTGGATGGATTCAAGAAAATTAAAAAATCATGTTGAAACATTTCATCTTTTATCCAAAAGACACTCATTCTGAGGAGTTGCAATAAACTCAGTCTTATAAATACCACCTTGTTGTAGTGGATCAACCAGTTTGCTTGTGACAGTCAAAACTAGTTGTTCACATGATAAAGGAGGACCATTAGCCTGACGATAAATCGTTGGTGCCCTAGCGGCTGCTTGCTATTCACAGAGGGCTGAGTGATACTAGCAATAACAGCATTGTAAGAGGGGGACATTTAGACACGGAGGCCTCTGTCCCTGTTTAATTATGGACAGATTATTTTCATTCTGGCCTTCAGATGAGTGCAAACCACAGAGTCGTGGCCTGATGGTGTTGCTCTTCTGTGCTGGGCCATCCTTTTGGCCAGTGGCTGTTTTGTTTCCCCGATGTAAGACTGATCACAGCCCTGACACTGAACAGCATACACAATATTACTCTGTTTGTGCCAGCGGACTGGATCTGAAACTCCTGCTTCTCAGAGAAACCGAGACGTTTATTTTCTAAACATGACGTCCCAGTGGCTTTCAAACCCCAAAATACATTACAGCAAAGACTGGTCCATCCCAACGATCCAACTCTTGGTGAGAAATTTAAGCAATTTATGTTGTAAATGAATATTTTGACATGTCATCCCTGGACAAACTGTTCTCAATCGTTCACATTTTGTCCCCCTTCTTTTGTGTCTCACAGCAACGCTTCTAAACAAAAGACTCTGCTGCTTCAGAAAACACTGCAAGAAAACATTCTACAACACATCTCTGTTTAACTCAGGGGTGTCTAATTCTGGTTTTTGATGTTTCTCTGCTCCAACACACCTAATTTAATGTTTGAATTACTTCTTCATGTTCTGCTGATCCATGTTAGTCACCATTGATTCAAATCAGGTGTGTTGGAGCAGAGAAACATCTAAAACATGCAGGATAGTGGTCCCTGAGGACCAGGACTGGACACCCCTGGTGAGCTCGACTAAACCTATAACTTCACACGGTTATTCAAAATATGTTTATACTCTGCCGTGGTTGCATTAACTCGGTCTCAATTTGCAGTGTAACGTTAGAATTTTTACAACTGTATAACTGTGGAGCGTTATTACTACGGTTGTTAGAAAGCAACAAAAAAGGTTAAATCGTGTCATCTGGACCACTTTCTTTAAGTCTTGTTAGAAAGGAGTTTTGATTTTATCTGCTTTTCTGACAAACCAGTTACTCTCGTGGAGTCAGTAAAGTGTCTTTTTATGGTGACTTCCATTAAAATGGCAATATGTTCTCAAAATGGGGAACTCCAAATAAATTCAGTTGTGTCGTGTTGGTCCTGTTTTTTTGTAGGTCTGCCTCTCCTCATCATGGCTTCATCATCATGAATCGACTGAGTACAGAGAACCTTGTGGAGCCAATAAATAAAGACCTGGAGTTTCAGCTGCAAGATCCATTCTTGCTCTACAGAAATGGCAACCGTGAGTGTTTTGGAGAAAAAAAATGCACTTAAAAAAAGATGTATTCTGTGGTGCCTGCTTTAACAGATCTCAGAAGCAGTCTTATTCATTTATTTATTGTTAATGTCTTTGCTTTTTTCTGTTGTTGTTGTTGTTTTGTTTTTTAATTAAATATTAGAGATTAGTTGCCACAACAGAAAGAAAACTGAAAAGTTCTGCATTTGTACTTTCACTCCAAGTATCTGAATAATGATGCAATGAGATTTCTTACCAGAAAACAGACTAAATGTTTAAATATTTTTTTGCATCATGATAAATGTATTAAAATATTTTTATATTGCTGAACATAAATTTTAATATATATTATCTGTAATATTGTACTATTTTTAGTTATATTATTAGTTTTTATCATAATGTGTTGATCATAAAACAACACTTATCAAAGAAAAGCATAAACCATCACAAGCACACAAATAATAAATATCATACCTGTGAAAATCACAGAAAGACACCTCCCCAGTGTTCGATGAAACATCTGTTTTCCATATTGCTTGAAGTCATTTTGACGTCTTGCAGCATTAAAAATAAATACTTTAGCACTCATGGCCAAACGGCGACTTCAGCTCGACTTGGAAACCATTCTCTTACTGCCTTCAGGCTGCCGTCAAAGAGACAGGGCTCAAATTAATCTACTAAGATTGTTTAGTAAAGTCCTCCAGCCATGTTTGGTGAAGTAAAAAAGGCACAAAATTCTTCAAATCTTCAAAAAGTAGCTGACAGCGCTGCCACCAAGGTAATCTACTAGAAGTCTAAAGAGAAGCTTCATCAGTGCAACGAACAAGGAGTTTGATTGTTTTCCCATTTGTTTGCTTATGAGAAAAAACAGCATGGCCAAGGTCAACGTCAGAGTCGACTGCTCTCCTTTTGGGTTTGGTTTGCACACCAGCCTGGCTGGTATCGAGGACATGATGAAACGTCTTCTTGGTATTCCAGTAGAAACGACTTCTCTGATGGCTTCACTTGAGCTCATAAGCTGAAATCATAATTCCTTAGTCATTTGTTGTAGAAAGATAGTTTTTGTGTGCAAGTCTTTAGTAAGCGACCGATGAACTGTAATCCTCAAATGGCTCCTGAACTCTGGCGGTCGACAGCCTCTTGTCAAAACTGGCTCTCAGAAATTATTTTCTGATAGTATCCTCTCCTGGTTCCCTGCTCCATTGGTTTGTTTATGGTAGTCCCTCACGTAGTCCCATTTGCACACTCACTAGTTCTCATAAAGCACTTTTGTCAGTGTGTAGAGTCTGTCGTCAATAGTTTTGCTGCTATAAAGCTGCGACCATTGGGGGATAAAGTCCCATTTGTTATGTTGGAAGTGAGAGAAGCTCGGATGAGCCGACTCCTCCCTCGAAGGAAGAAATGCAGGTTGAGCTGACCCAAGAGGACGTTTAAATAAAAAAAAAACAAGTCAAACACAAGGAGGACTGATTTTTCAGAGGACGCTGATCATTAACAAGTATTTGAGTCCTACTTGGGTCTCTGTGAGTGCTGGTGAACTCACTGCTTGAGGCTGTAGTGTGTGTTCAGACATTGAGAACATGAGAAACATGTACTGACACACACTTGTTTACACTGTTTTGTAATCCCTTCGGTAGCAGTAGATGCTTCGGGGGGCGAACTCTTACGTCTCCAGGTAACCACAGCCTCCTGGGGGACGGTAAACACACCAGTGTTTTTGTCACACACAAAAATGACACAGCCACTGTTATACTGACTAGTTCTTGTTTTAATGAAAACTCATGATCCACAATTTTACATTTTGTTATTAATCTGTTGTCTTTGATGTTGATGTTTTTGTTGGTCTTCAGAGCTGCCGGAATTTATTATTTTTACGTTTCTTCTGGTACTTGATAGAAATGCATACTTTTTTTTTTTTTTTTTTTCAAATGCAGCATAATTTAGAATTGACTCCAGAACATCTAGTAGGACAAAAATCTGTATTATCTCTAAATAAAATAAATCTATTGTGCTAATGTTTTAAAAAATACAAATTATTCTTAATCATTTCCAACGAGACTCTAAAGTCAAGTAGTTATTTGGAAATGCTAGGAGGTGGTGAGTATGAAGAGGGTTTTTTTTGGTGTATTTATTCTGCTTATAAACTTTTAAACAATGTGTTTGTATTTTTTAACAGTGGGCATCTACAGTATTTGGTTTTACGATAAGAGAGATTGTCAACGGATTGCTCAGCTGATGGTCAAGTAAGTAGGTCAACACTTTCATAATGTTTGTGTATAAGTTTAATTAAACTGCTGTTTGTTCAGTATTTTTTAAATATTAATTTTAAAAATAGCTCTACTTTGATCAAGGAATTGTTATTAAAAATGTCACTTTTTCAAACAACAAATAGATGTTAGTTATTTGTGCCATGTTGTGATGCTCCTCCAGGATTGTGAAACAAGAGGCGGACTATGCTCAGAGGAAGTCCCCAGAGAGAACCGAGTCGTGTAGAACCAATGGCGTCGCAGAACCACGGTCCATCGGCATCATGGAACTGCTCAGCAAAGCAAAGGAGGACTACCAAAGAGTAAGAACACGCAACTTGACATTTGTTGCTGTATCGTACCATGTTTTTATTTTATTCTATTATTAATATTTGATGCAGGAAGCTATCCAAAGGCAGAGATTATCCAAGAAGAAATGGGACAATGAAAGGACTGACTAGGGTAGACAGGAATATAAGGAGATGCAACGTAGGGCAAAAAGAGGTAGCAAAGGCAAAACAGAAGGCATATGATGAGTTGTATGGGAGGCTGGACACTTAAAGAGGATGAGAAGGACTTGTACCGATTGGTGAGACAGAGGGATCAGGCTGGAAAGGATGTGCAGCAGGTTAGGCTTGTTAAAGATTGGAATGTTAATGTTCTAACAAGTGAGGAGAGTGTGACAGGAAGATGGAAGGAGTACTTTGTTAAAGAGTTAAAGAATGAAGAGGATGAAAGAGAAAGAAGAGTAGAGGTTGTAGAAACTGTGGCCCAGGAAGTGGGAAAGATTAGTGAGGGTCAAGTCCAGAAAGCTCCAAACAGAATGAAGATGGGGAAGGCAGTGGAGGTTTGGAAATGTCTTGGAGAGATGGCAGTGAGGTTTTTGACTCAAATATTCAATGGCATGTTTGACTGAGAAAGTACCTGAGGAATGGAGAAGTGTGCAGGTGCCCATTTTTAAGAACAAGGTTGATGTACAGAGTTGTAGCAACTACAGGAGTGTTAAGTTGATGAGTCACACGATGAAGATCTGGGAGTGAGTTATGGAAGCAAGACTTAGATGAGAGGTGACTATCTGTGAGCAGCAGTATGGTTTCATGCCAAGAAGGAGCACCACAGATGCCATCTTTGCTTTGAGAATGCTGATGGAGAAGTACAGAGAGGGTCAGAAAGAACTCCATTGTGTCTTTGTGGATTTAGAAAAAGCATATGACAGAGTGCCGAGGGAGGAGGTGTGGATGAGGAAATCTGGAATGGCAGAGAAGTATGTTAAACTGGTACAGAACATGTATGAGGACAGTGGTGAGATGTGCTGTAGGAGTGACAGATGGCTTCAAGGTGGAGGCAGGAGTGCATCAAAGATCAGCTCTTTGCCCCTTTTTGTTTGGTCTGGTTATGAACAGACTAACAGATGAGGTCAGGCAGGAATCCCCATGGATAATGACGTGTGCAGATGACATTGTGATCTGTGGTGAGAACAGGGAACAGGTGGAAGAGAACTTGGAGAGGTGGAGGTACATGCACTTGAATGAAAAGAAATGAAAGTCAGCCGTAGTAAGACAGGGTACATGTGTGTGGATGAGAGGGAGGCCAGTGGAACAGTGAGGCTACAAGGAGCAGAGGTCACAACGGTGCAGGACTTTGAATATTTGGGGTCAACTGTCCAGGAAAATGAGGAGTGTGGTAAAGAGGTGAAAAAGAGAGTCCAGGCAGGATGGAGTGGATGGAGAAAAGTTTCAGGAGTGATTTGTGACAAAACAGTGTCAACAAAGGAAAAGTTTACAAGACAGTGGTGAGACCAGCTATGTTGTATGGTCTGGAGATGGAGACATGGACAAAAAGACAAAGACCTGGAAGTGGCAGAAATGAAGATGTTGAGGTTCTCCTTAGGAGTAACAAGGATGGATAAGATTAGGAATGAGATCATCAGAGGTACAGCACAGGCTGAACAACTGGGAGATAAAGCTAGAGAGGCCAGACTGAGATGGTTTGGACATGTCCAGAGGAGGGACAGTGGGTATACTGGTAGAAGGATGGTGCAGCTGCCAGGAAAAAGACAAAGTATATGGATGCAGTTAGAGAGAAACATGGAGGTACCGGTAGTTGGAGTGAGGACAGAGTGAAATGGAGGAGGACGACTCGCTGTGGCGACCCCTGAAGAGGGAAAAGCTGAAAGAAGATTAATATTATTTGATGTAATATCAAATGTGTGTATCAATATTTGTGTTTTTAAAGGGCATGTCAAGAGAACTGAAGGTGCCGACAGAATCAAACATGAAAACGATGATCAGTGACGCTACAGAACAGAACGCACAACCACCTGAAAAGGTATTTATAAAATATATTTTACTTGTTTGTTTGAAAGGTCTTGTCCTTTTCTTCACTTACACATGGATGCATGGACAGATTTCAAAGTTATTCCAGACCATAATT
This sequence comes from Nematolebias whitei, assembly GCF_014905685.2. Lineage (NCBI taxonomy): Eukaryota > Metazoa > Chordata > Actinopteri > Cyprinodontiformes > Rivulidae > Nematolebias > Nematolebias whitei. The sequence goes on along the minus strand of NC_056508.1, from coordinate 37,161,740 downwards.
TTAATAGATACTTAAATGAGGAGATGTTTTTAGCCCAACACTTTGTTTTCTGACACTGTTTCCAGTGTCTGAGATGGTGTTTGATTACACCTGTGACCATTTTAAGTTCCCATCTGAGAATGTCTAATAATAAATAATGTTGATTCTTAAAGATCTTTTTTAGGATGATTTTTGTATTTTTGTGTGGTTTATATGTAAAATTGAAATAACATTTTAAAACTGGTTTTAGATGTGATTTCCTGCACCAGCAGACAGAGCTTTAAAACATTGACTGATGTTTGCAGTAAATGAATGATCGAGCTTGTCGCATGTCTCTTGTTAATGAACAGAGTACTCATACGGTGGTGAAGCAGATCACGGTTGAGGAGCTCTTTGGCTCATCTCTTCCTAAAGAACCTCCTTTGATGACCAAGCCTGCACAGATCCCTGATGCTTCCAGTGACCTTCCCTCAGCCTACATCCAGAAACAAACCTTTCCTTCTGCTGCCCAGCAAAGCCCATTTATCACTTCCCAGTTCTCAGCCCAAGATCCCATCTCCAACCAGCAGCGACAAGGCTCCGGCCTAATCCCAACTTCCTTTGTGCTAAATCCCAGTCCTGTTTTCCAGTCAGTTGTCCCCAGATCAGAACCCCAGCCTCAGTGCTCGGTCTCTCCTTATATGATGCCTTTAGCTGATGCAGAGGTTCTTGCTGCCCCTGCTGGGTCCACAGCATCTCCAGCTGCTCCTTCAACCTTTTTGGGACAGGAGATGATCGGCACACTCAAACCAGCAGTGTCATCTGTGAATTCAGTCGTCCACAAACACATGCTCGCACCCAGCTTCCTGCCAAGCACACTGGTCCCACCTCACAGTTTCCAAGAGCCCAAGAAGGATGTTTTCTCTCAGCTTCCCACCATGATTAAACCAATCCCAGTGAGTTGAGCTCACTTGGCTGATGGCAGCTTTATCAGTCTCATTGATACATTATTATTATTAGTTTATAATTCAACTTGTTGGCTGTCTGTTTTCTTTGTCTTCTCAGGCCGTCCCCATGAGTCCAGGTCTTGCTGTTCCAGGGTCAGAGATTTCAGTACTTCTTTCCCCCAGCGCCTTCCAGCAGACCGTTAAAACAGCTGCAGCACCGGTGGTCCCTTCTGCTCCCTCCGAGCCATCGTCTGCCTCTGGACGAGCTGTGGAGTCTCTGCCAGGCGCATGCAGTAAAACACAGCTGCAGGAGACTTTGATACATCTCATCAAGGTACTACGAGCATAAAGCAAACATCTGCGAGAAGTTAAAGGAAAAGCTTTTGTGTGATTTATCCTCACTGTGGCTGCAGAGTTTAGTTTTGGACTAAATGCTGTGTCTCAGATTGTGCTAAAATTGTTTATTTTTTCTGCACAAAGTCCATGCTCAATAATCCAGATATAAAATCTAACAATTTTCAGTGAGATCAAATAAAAAATGCATTGATCTGATTTAGGAGAAACTAATTTAAGCTTGTGTTGGCGTCACAAGTCTCTTTTTTCATCTTGTATATTTTCCAAAGTGTCTCAGAACATTTGTGAATGTTTTCAGTTTCCTCGCACGAGTGTCTGAGGCTCGCAATATTTCTGCTTGAACTTTGAACTTTTTTTTTTTTTTGTGCGACAAAGTTTCTCTCAAAATAGTCAGAGATGTCACAGGTGTCTGAAACCTGTCTTAGACTCTTCTTTAGTTAGTTTTCATAAACTCGAGCACTAAAGTTGTTTTTTCGTGCCTGCATGGGAGCTCTCCTTTGACAGAAAACATTCAAAAGTACATTCTTGAATGTTGTAGTAATACATATACTTGAGGTATATATGCATACAATATATTCACGAGTTCCTCATCTTTCTGACTGTGTAATGTCGTGCATTGAATTTAACAGAAATGTAACGAGAGACGTTATTTATCTTTGACCCATCAAAATGAATGCGGTCATTTATTTTCAGAATCAAAGTTTAACATCAAACATTTACATTAATTTGGCAAAATATGAAAATAATAACAGACAAGTTTCACAGAAAAGGGACATCGATCACTCTGCGGTGAACGAGGACTTTGCTTCAGATATTTCTAAAATATCTGTACTGATTTTATGAGAAAGAGGAGAGTTTTAAGATGAAATGGAGATTTATCTTACAGAGAAATATGTGAGGGAATTAATCTGTTTGACCAGAAATTGCACGCTCCATCAGATATCAGCTTGCCCACGGTACACTTGGTCGAAAATAGAACCATCTACCTTGATGATGAACTCAGCGTCGGTGTAGGTTCCTTTCTGACTCTTTTCAGCGTCTCCGTGAGAACTACCAAACCCTCGGGGAGTCGTACGTGGTTTTCAAACAGAAATTATAATCCCAAAACGTCTCTGGATCATCCTGAATGCGTTTGCACCCAAGAACCATGAACTCCTTTCATTCTTCAGAACTTCTCAGACTCTAACAGAATCTTTCAACTCCAGCAACTCTCTAGTTCTTCATCTCCTCAGCCTCTGGAACTATCAGACTCCAGACTCTCCGGAATTCTCCTGAATTCTAACATGAACTGGGAAGTTGCCACATTTTAAATGGGTCGACTTCCGGTTCATTTGAGAGCTTTTGATTGGTCGATGGACCAGAAATAGAGGTGTGGTTTGTGATGTAAGATGTTATCATAAGTCAAGGATTGTTTTCAACATACAGAAAAGATTATTGCAGACGACCAGACTTCGTGGAGTCTCACGCTGTTATATCTTCTCAAATAGTAAAACATGACATTTCTTCTCAGTAAACATTTTAGTTGACCGAAAACCGACCTTTAACATACTTACATTACTTGGCTCATTTCAGACAGAGAATCAAGAAATGCATATTAACCTGATTTCTTCTTTGAATGAGGAATAAAAATCATTACTTACTGCTTATGTAAAATAAGAATGAGTAGTTCTTTCCAACCTGTAAGCATTGAGTGAACTAACACAATTTGATTATCAAACATTTGTAAACAGTGATGATCATAGAGAATTGTCTTTTCTGCTTGATTAATTCAAGAAAGAAAGTCACCAGATGGCTCAGACTGCATTCAGATCAATGAAAATAGCAGTCTCTGTCCATCTGATAGATTTGAGGTCATCAGGGTCAGATCAGGGTCAGATCAGGGTCAGATCAGGTTCACTACAGTGTCAAAGTCTAAAATCTGTTTGTTGGGGGGGGGGGGGGGGAATCATTAAAAAAAGAACTGTCCATGTTTGTCTTTGTGTTTAAAAAAGTGTACTTCATTAGATTAATTTAAAAAAATCACCTGTCTTCTTAGATTTTGAGTCGCCCGGTGAGATGCTTCTCTCAGGATTGGATTATTTGTACCACAGGACAAACAAACCGTTGCTGCTTTATGAAATTAATTAGTTATTAAAACGTTTGTGTTTTCAAACATGAGTTTTAATCGAAGTGTCTGTAAAAGTGTGTAAGCACAAATAAATAGTTTGCTCATCCTCGTCATGTTTGTCTTCCTGGTCTAGACTGACCCAGACTTCCTCGGTGCCATTCATGATGCGTACCTGCAGAGTCTGTCCAAGGACTTCAGCAACATCAAGATGTAGTTTGACTCCAACCACGTCAGAACGTTTCTGGTTTTGAAACAAATGGAGGCAACAGGTTGGTGACGCACTGGACTGCACACCCTCAGGATCATTATGGGATGGACTGCATCGACTCCTGATTATGTCCTGTCAGAGGAGAGCTGCCGTGGGAACAAAGATCAGGTCAAATGTCACTGTGGATCGTTGACATTTTAAAACGATCGTTTTAAAACTTGAATGTGGTTGGACTTCTGGCCCCATTGGTGGAGGAGGACGGCACCACAGTGGAGGTGAACTCTAACTGTTGGACAGGTGGTTTATCTGCTGGGACATTAAATAAATCTTAGATTTACTCAGCGCACATCTTCATGGGGTCCTCATGGAAACACTGAGACTAAAACTATGTTTAGGACAGGCCTCTAAATGTGGAGCTCCAACAGGTTTTCATGTCTAAAATGAACTACATGTTTTTATTTTTGCTTTTGTAAACAGTATTTTTTGTTTAGATAGGCTCTTGCATCTAAAAATATAGAATTAAGAGCTGAACTTCTTGTATTAATATTCCAGACTGGGATATATTTATACCTCCTGAGTGCACAAAACTGACACGTTTGTATCATTTCTCTACATTTTCCTTCATCCTTTTGTTTTTATTTTCATGTTTTTTTTGTGCGTTGTGTCTCCTCCACCAGCTGAGCTCACAGTGCTTGATGTTCTTGGAGGGGCTCGTGCAATAGATGAAAACCTTCAGGTCTGGTTGGGATAGTTGAAGATGGTACAGTTTGTGTAAACTTCTACAGATCTGTACATTTAAGTATCATGTAAATGATAAACTTCCTGTTTACATTAAGTCGTTTTTAATATTGCTTTAATTCAAATTAGAGCTCTTCAGTATGGTTTTTATTCAGTCACCAAACTCATGGTCAAAAATTTAAACAACTTTCGTTCACATTTCCTTTTTATTTCACGTCACAAATGGGTCCGATGTCAGTATTTTTTTTATTTAGTTTAGCAGTAGAAGATTACTGCAGCACATAAACTGCGGTGAAAGCAGGAAATGGCGCATCAGTTTTTAGATCACGTGCAACACTGACGCACAAAAAGCTTTCAGTGATTTAGAAAGAATCATTTCATATACTTGTTTTTTACAGTAAGTTGTTTTTTCTTCTGTAGTCGCAGAATGTCAAACATATGAATGACATGAGAATGAAGAGCAAATCAGATGATTGACTTCAGTGCTGTACTGATGAGTCAGCACTTTTGGCGTGTGTCCAGGGAGAAATGATCAATTTCAAAGGAGAATAAATTTATCCCCATTCACATATTTAATATTTTAAGGTTGTTTTATTTATCTTGTTGGCCAGACTGATGATTTTGGGTAAGCCATTAAAATGATCAGTATATTTTTGACTTCATCATGGTGCATAGTTTGGCCAGTTGATATTATGTTGTCATAATAAAGGTGTAAACGGCAAAATTATTTTATTTTTTATTTATTTAGCCTTTATTTATACAGGTAGTCTCATTGAGCCACAAGAACTCATTTTCAAGAGAGACCTGTTTAGGGAGCACATGGTGGGTGTTAAGGGCCTTGCTCATTGGCCCAGAGTGAGGCGAATGAAGGTGGGGGCAAGTGTGGGTGTTTCACCTACCCCACCCACAATTTTGATGTTGTCGGGGCCAGGCGTGAACCGGCGATCTTCAGATCACAGGCCCACCTCTCTAACCTCTGCGCCACCACTCCCATTTAATTTGTTTCAGTTGTGAAAATGAATTTTCAAGCTTAAAATCTTGTTTTTTTAGTTGTTTTTTTGGCTGAAAATCAGCTCTTGGTTGTATTTTGCCTTCAGCCTTTGAAAAATGATGACTGAAGAGCATTTATAACCTTATTTCTTATGATTTTTTTAATGTTCTGTGATGGATTGGGGCAGCACGGTGGCGCATCTGGCAGAGTTGCTGCCTCTCAGCGAGAAGGTTGCTGGTTCAAATCCCAGTTCGGGGGCCTTCCTGGGTGTAGTTTGCATGTTCTCTCCGTGCATGCGTGGGTTTTCTCCGGGTACTCCGGTTCCTCCCACAGACCAAAAACATGCATGTTAGGCTGATTGGTAACTTTAAATTGTCCCTAGGTGTGAGTGAGAGAGTGAATGGCTGTTCGTCTCTATGTGTCACTGTGATGGACTGGAGACCCGTCCAGGGTGTACCCCGCCCCTCACACAGTGATTGCTGGACATGGGCACCGGTGACCCAAAATGGAAGAAGTGGGTAAAAGATGATGGATGGATGTTCTGTGATGGTTTCCCCACCAGATGTCACTATCTGCTTTCAGTAAAGTGTCACAGTTGCACTTTGTGTGTGTCACTCTGTGCAGTATATTTCACTCTTATTTGCTTTTATCTATTGCAGGTTAAACAAAAGAAACAACATTCAAGTTTCAGTGCAGCTCTCTATTTAACGAGCAGATGACCGAGTTCTGTTCGCTTTTTTAAGAGACTGTTTTTTAAGCATTTACAAGTGAACACGTGTGTATTCATGCACATGGTAATCATGCCACAACTTTGTTCATTCTGGCTGTATTACAAAGTTGGGGAGCCAAAAATGTGTGATCTTTTTGCTAACTCAAAAATCCTGGATTACCAAAAAGAGAATTCTCATCGCTATCATGGATATTTTGTTAATGTTTGTGTTTTATTGTGGATTTTAGGAGTAATCCAGTGGTTGAGAAGATGAACAATGATGGTACCAACAATTGGGTAGTATACAGAGTCAGATCAGTTGTTTTGTAAGGTGCACTTGTTGGTGGGAGAATGAATCCTGGGTATCAGTAATAACGCCCAGCTTTCATACAACCTTGGCTGAGGAGCTAAATGGGAAGAAAAAAATCCAATAACTCGTACTGTGTTACACTAATTGGCAAGGACAACTAAAAAGTGGTTGAGTTAAAGTTTAAGTTATTTGTTGTTCTGGTAGTGTGAGACTAAATGAGATGTGTGCTGAAACTTTGGTCGTCTGGCAGAAATGACAAGACTGAGCTCTGTTTCAAAGCAACAAGACAAAAAGCTGCGTGGAAGAGAGCCCTGTTTGGTGAACGTGGAAGAAGATTGAAGTTTACAGGAAATCAACTCACGCAGATCAGTACCTTCTGTTTGTTTCAGGTCTCTCTTGTAAATGAGTCCTCGAGGCTCAATGGGATTAACCTGTCTAAATAAAGGTTGAATGAATGAATGACTCATCACCAACGTCACAAATCAACTATGCCATCTGGGCCGAACGTCCCCACGAGGACAGAAAGGAAGGAAAAGGAGCAAAAACACTTAGCTCTCCAAACCTGGAGTTATGCTAGCTGTGCTTTTGTCAAACTGAATAAGCTTTATTATCATTGCACTGAGATACAAGAACATGTAAATAGAGTCATCCGAAAGATGGACGTAGTGCACGACGGTCACACCTTGCCCTCGGCAGGGCACGATTTGAGGCATCAAAACAATTACTACAGCATAGCAACATAAATAGACATGATACATGTACATATAGGCTGGTGAAGACATTGAATTTTAAGGGAAGGTCGTAGCATAGTCCAGAGACCCCCCCCCCCCTCTCAGCCATTGTCCAGATAAGAGGTGTTATTCATCATCAGCTCGGTTGAGGTTCTGTCACATGTCCACGGCCTTGAGGAAGGGAGCAGTGAGGAGATAGACAAAGCATCTTTGTTTTTCCTAAACATGCCAGGAGGAGTTGAGATAAGTCCGCTGTCAAGGCCACAGTTTGGGTCAGGCAGAACTCGTAAATTTCCGTTTCTGCCTTTTAAAGGCTCGCTGGTACATTTCTCTGATGGTGACTCCAAACAGCCGAATTGATTCCTTACGCCGAAAGTTGAGCTCACAGCTTCTCCAAGATTATTCCCAACCATTCATGGGTGCTGCCAGAAAGTTCACAGTCCTGATAACAGCCTGCTCCAGCTCCCTGACGCAGCTCCACATAATTCAGTCTGAGTGCTGCCAAGCTTCGACACATCCATACAAATTTGTAGACAATCCTGATTTCACCAACCCAAACAGCAGAATCTAGTTGTCATCATGAATCCAATTTGTTTACGTCGAGGTTAGAGGGTCCTCCTTACCCTGAGTCCTGTCGGGAGAAGATCAATTTTTTTGAGAGACCAGCTGATCAAATCCTTCGAATTAGGAAGATATGCAGGAAGAAGAAAAAAAGAGGCGTCTATCTTCATCGGAGCACAAAGAGAAAAAAATAAATAAATAAATAGTGAAGAAATATGCCACAGAACAGGAAGAAGAATAAACAGAAACATTGTCATCCCATGTCCTGATGTGTGTCCAGGTAGATAAATCTAACAAGATTGAGTCAGGTCCTCTGGATGGGTTCTTCTTTGTTGAAATGTTTTCGTCTTTTATCCAAAGACTGAAAAAGTCTTTTGGATAAAAGATGTTTCAACAAAGAACCTGACTCAACATTGTTAGATTGCCATCCCATATGTTGCTGGAGCATCTGAGGAACTTGGAAGAATTTTTTTTCCAAACTCAACTTCCCGGTGCAGTTCAAACCTAACAGGCCCCTCAGACAGAGGCCAGTTTATCATAATGTCAAAATCCCTCAAAATGTAAAACCTCCGCGGGTGCAGTTTACTTTTCCAGAATCTCCTAATTGCAAACAGTGAAACCAAACATGAAGAGGGGTTACGCTGCTAAAATTAACCTGATCCAACCAACTCAAACTGATTCTCAACTGAAAGTAAAACTGATGTGCGCCTGCTTTGTCAGCTGCCATGGAAAGTATTTGTCATAATTTGTGTCTTGTTTCAGCTAATCATGTCAGCAGGAAGACATCATTAGATTATTGTCAGTTATTCTTCTTGTTGCAGCTTCAGGGCGCAGGTGCTTGAACTCAACCGTATCCTTCTTTAACGTTCAAATCCCCTTTTTAAGTAAATGAAATGAAAGTTATAGGTGGTTGTGTGTTTTTACTGCAGCCTTAAAGTTCATTGTCTTACCCAGTTTATACTAATAAACAATGGAGGCCATAAAATGCAGAGATTAATCCTTAACATAATATAATTCAATTCAAAATACTTGATTAATCCCAAAGGAAAATTAAGTGTTGTCGTAGTTCATCATCCTGGTTTCAAGAGTTGTAGATGTGTATAGTTGTGGGCAGGAAGGATCTCCTTCAGTGAAGCTGAAGAATCTGGCCACAGATACTGATCTGTCCAACCAGTTCCAGCTTGCTGTCAGATCCGGCGGGCCTCTCGATCCTCTTGGGCAGCAGAACTGCCCGAATGCCGGGCAGAATTCTTCCCTGAGAGTTGGTCACTCCTCCCATCAATCCGTCAAGCTCCTTGTCACCACGGACAGACAGCTGAAGGTGCCTGGGGATGATTCCGGTCCTTCCGTTGTCACAAGCTGAGTTTCCCACCAGCTCCAGGATTTCTGCGGTCAGGTACTCGAGCACCACCGCCAGGTTGACAGGGATTCGTACATGGTGCCTCCTTTTCAACTCATTTGGGATTTGGGGCTGTAGTTGAGATATTTGAGCTTTTGAGATGTTAATCAGCAGCTCCAGGTTTTTAAAAAAAAAAAAAACAACACCTTGTTGCCATGGTTACGCATCATAACAAATGCCAAAAAGTAAAAAAGTTTCAGTAAAAATCCATCCAGCTGCACAGCATCCAATTCCAGAGGAAGTAATCTTCCAAAAAAAAAAAGATGTACATCCAGAAAAAATAGGAATTAATGTTTTTAAAAGCAATAACTCAAAATGAATGTAACAGAGCTACTCCAACATGCAGCCACCCCGAGTGGCGCAGTTCTAGGAACCATAATAATCATAATCAATCAATTCTAGAAATCATAATGGACACAAACAGAACTTATCAGCTGGCATTTATCCTCGTTTTTACCTCAGCTTTTCCAGCACATTCTTTATGTTTATTATGGTGACCATGTGTTTGTTCGTGTTTGCCTGTTATCAATATTTCTCATTAAGCAACAGACACATTTTAAAGAAACTTGCTGAAAGCAACCACTGGATATACGTCTCCAACTGGTAATGTTTTGGGCTCCACCAAGATGGCTGTCACTGCTGACTGACCTCAAAAATAGTTCAGTCAGTTTGACAGGTATTGAGCTAAAATGTAGGGTGGTAGTAGCTGAGACTCATTCCCAACACTTTTTCTGAGTACTATCAGATTGCCAAAGATCAGCCAATTCTGTTAGCAAAATATGTAATGAGCCACCAGAAATTTGAATAATAGTTATTAGATCTGCTGATTACTTCAGAGGCAATTCACTTCAAGATGGCCGCCACAGCTAATCGACATTAGCCAACTCAAAAATGGCCACAACTCAGTCAGTTTTATACTGAGCTCTAATTTGACCTGAGAGTCATTCACAACATTTACTCAGAGAGATCTACTTTGTATGTCACTTTATTTTCAAGGTTTGACCAAAATGGATATATTCATTCATTTATTTCTCAACATTCTGACGTGGAAGATGGTGGACGATATCACTCCTTTAAGTTTTCACAGTTACTAATAAATGTTCAGATGGGCTCTGGTGAGCTCAGTGGTTGCTCTGACAGCTGAAGGCTGCAGCACCGTCCGCGTCCTGCCTCTGCTCTCACTGAGTTGGACTAATCTCATCTCCCTGCAGCCTCAGCACATTCAACACGCCCTGCCTCCCTGCGGTCAGTAAACTCTCCTTCACATCTGGAGTGCACCCTTCCACCAACAGCTGGAGTGCATTTATTCTATTTTGCTCCACTTTTAGAGGCAAATCAAATAGACTCCTGGTTGTCGCAGTCATTTGACTTCTTTTTATTCTCAAGATGCCTCTCAACAGGTTTCAGACTTCAAAATAAAATGTGCTCAGTATAAGATCCAGAGACAGGACGCAATTTTTGTTTTAGCCTGATGACCTTCTGTCTGTTAGTGACCTTTGTCATCTGTGCCTGGCTCATACAAACACATTAAAATCAATTAATGTTTAAACACTACCCAATAAATATACAATAAATGCATTGAATGTTTTTGTTCGCCTAGTGTTTTGCAATAATTTCCTGTTTTTTAACGAACCTTTGTGTCCACCGAATAAACTATTAAGCTGGAAAAAAATCAAATTCAACAAAAAAAGATTGTAAAACTTCAAAATAGTCTGTTGATTTTGAAACCTATTTTTAATAAACGTTCAGTTTTTAAATACATTACAAGATGAAGTACTTTGAAGAGATGGACATCTTAAAAGTGTAAAAACAGTTTTAGGATAATGTTTACCAGCGATTTTTCTTGTTTGGTTTTTGTGAGTGTAAATTTTGTCACGATGGGTCTCCTGTGTGACTCGTTAATGTTCTTGTTATTGGTTTTAATGGTCAGAGCATTTTTTTTTAGCATGAAACATATGACAAGAGTTAAGGGACCTGGTAAAAGGTATCAAGGGTTTTATTTAGACTGACAGATCACAGTTTGATTATTTATCTCAGGTTTGTGGGTGAAAGTCAATTTTTTAGTCAGAGTAGTGCAATTGATTTCATTCAATTCAACTTTTTATGTATATTGGTAGAAGGATGTTAGAAATGCAGCTGCTATAAACAAAGAGGAGATATATGATGCCGTTAGAGAGAACATGAGGTATTTGGAGTGAGGACAGAGGATGCAGAGGACAGAAAGATGGAGGATGACTCGCTGTGGTGAGTGAAGAGGGAAAAGCCGAAAGAAAAAAAAAGTGATTCATTCATTCATTCTTTACCTGCAGCCTGTAGCTCACACAGAATCGAGCCAAGAAGAGTGAATACAGGTGAGTAAAATCATGAAAAACATGGAGTAAAGTCCAATTTAAACCCATTACAGATGCATTATGGCCCATAAAAAGGCAGAACTATATGTAGACATGAATAAATGTGAAGCTGCTGCCTCATGTGGAAATGTACAGGTGCCAGTCTGGACCAAAAACCTCATGTTTTGACAGAATAAATATGTACGTTTCATTTGTGATAAGGAAAAAATGTGGATTTATTTTCAACTAAAGAGCTTAAATTCTTTAAGAAACTCATTTTTATTTGACGTTTAAAATTGTAGCTGAAGTAGAGGTTACTCTCATTTATTCTCATTTCTCATTTATTGTCATTGTAATAAAAATCATTTAAAGTATTTCTAGCCAGTGTTTCCCCTCTGTGATGTCTTTTTTTACATTAGTGTGTTTTTTACTTTCCTTGCATGTCAGGCAAAAACATGTAGTTTTTATTGATGTGTGCATACAGGAACTGCACACTTATTTATCTTGTTATTTACATTTTGTCTGCCACTGAAACCCCAAAGTGTTCAGCTGTTTGGAGACTTTCATTTTGACTTTTAATCTACAGAAGAGCAAGAAAGAAAAAACTGAATTTGTTGAAATTCTGTTAGCTCTCCAAAACTGTGAAAGATGGAGGAAGACTGGGTGTAAATGTTTAAGAGGCCTATATGGACCATGAACTTGGTTCCAAACAAGCTGAACCGTCGACTTTCATTATCACGTGCTGTTGTCAAGGTTTGTTTTTATTTTAGTTCATTTAGATCAATCTACAAAATATTGCATCAAAGAAGCTTCTGGGAAATGGATATAAAAATATATTTAAATGGTAAAATGTACATTTATTCCCCCGAAGGAAACCAGTCATGAAGAGGAGGAGGAGGAAACTTGGGGCATCCGGAGTCCCCAACAGAAATCTGACTCGATGTGACAATAAGTTTGATTTGAAGTCGAGTTTCTTTAAAACAACTCCCGCCGTTGTGTTGGGTAAAGATGCGCACTAGAGATTTAACGAATCTCCACCTTCCTCCCTCCCCTCCCTGTCATCATCATCCTCTTCAGACTCGTCCTCTTCTTTACTCTCTGAGCAGCAGAGCGGGAGCTTTTAACTCTTTCCTCAGTTTTAAACGGATCGTGCGCTTGTTGCCAGATGGAGGACTACCACAAACCGGACCAGCAGACGGTGCAGGCGCTCAGGAACGTCGCCACACGACTCCGGATCAACTCCATCAGGGCCACAACTGCAGCGGGCAGCGGGTGAGATGAGAGGGGCTCGGGTGGGGGGAAGAGATAAACGATTCTCTGCAGAACACCGATGTTATCACGCACCTCTTGTTTCCTAAAAGACTTTATAAGGTAGTTAAGGTGGAATGCGTAAAGAATGTGCATGACCAATGTCCCCACGCGATGTCCAACTGACCAAATAGAAAAGAATCAGTGCTATGATGGTAAATATTGTCTGGTTAAACTCATTTAATTATCAAATTAGTCGTGCATGTTGTGCGTATTTTTTATACTAAGTGCGTAAACGTTGATCCATGCGTAATTTACGCACTTGTGCAAAAGAGGTCTAATTTGAAACATTTCTTCTAATTTCTGATTTCAAAGCCAGTTTGTTCAAACAAATAGATTCAGTTGACTGAAATGGTTTGTGCTTGTGCAACACTTTGTTTATTGCGTCAAGTGGATTTGGATTGGGGTCGTGATGTGCTGCAGGTGTGTCAGTGTTTGGCTCTCCCATTGTGTTCATTTTGAAGTTATGTAACACAAAGCATGCTTGCTGTAGTTTGTGTCGCGGCTATGAGCGCGTGAACGCACGGCTCACTGCGCCTGCGCGCTCCGCTACAGTCAGCGTCAAGTTTGTGGAAATAAATCTGAAGAGCGCGTCCGGTTTGTGAGTTCAAATTAGAATCTGAGCTGCCTGCCGCTTTGGAACAAGTCGCAAAAGACTGAAAAGATGAGAGATGATAAATCCATTAAAAGTAGCAATAATAAAAGAAAAACAAACCATCTGTTGCTTAATGATCAAAAATAAATATAAGAATTCCAGTTTGAATTTTCAAAAGTCTGATATTCATGCCACAGTCTCCATCTTTTACTTCATCACTGAACAGTTTCTTCTCCTCTTCTTTTTTTGATGGCTGCCCTCATGGAGGACAGAGTTTTTTATAGTTTGTCTTGAAAATGGAGACAAGATAACTGCAACCCCCCATTCTGTGTCAAATTATCACGACTGTAACAGTTTGAGGTGTCTCCATAGTGTGAGAGGCAAAAAGAGACACTCGCTTTAAATAATAATCAACTATGACTCCATCAGTTAAACTAAACTGTCGTCTGTATAACGTGCAGAACATGATGTTTTTAACGTCACCCTGTGTCTGATATTTTCAGCCGTGCCATTTTTCTTGCAGTCATCCAACATCATGTTGCAGCGCAGCAGAGATCATGTCTGTGCTCTTCTTCCACTGCATGAAGTATCACCCTGAAGACCCACGGAACCCCAACAATGACCGGTTCATCCTCTCTAAGGTAACACACACCAGCAACCACAGGAGATGTTTTTTTTAACTCTGACCTTTGACCTGTGTCTCCTCAGGGTCACGCAGCACCTGTCCTGTATGCTGTCTGGGCAGAGCTCGGCTACCTGAAGGAGAGCGAGCTGCTTAATCTCCGAAAGGTCGACTCCATCCTGGAAGGACACCCAGTGCCGGTGAGGGGACGTTCAGACCTGCTGCGGAAAAGACTAATGTATTCAAATAAACATATGCGCATGCATTAAAGTATCTCTTTACATTTGTTTGGATTTCAGTGCAACACATTTCACAAATCTGCATCATCACCAACTTTTTCACACATTAAAAAAAAAAAACTTTAAACTTACAGTATATGTGCAGGGCTGTCTTTTTTTGTCTTTCTAGACAAATTTGTGTATTTTCTACGAACATGAAACACGTTGAACAGTGAGGAATTCTACAAAGTTCATATGTTTAAAATCCTCTATTCATCTTTGAACTTTTCCTTTAATATTTTGACATTTTGTAGCAAAATGTTCATAAATCATTCTTGTGCGCACCACTCCGTAAGAAGCTGTACCTTGTTAAATATTTTCACACATACAGACGAGCTGTTTGCAGGTACGGACACAGTAACAAAGGTTTTGCTGAGCGATGTCCTCTGCAGCAAACATTACCGCCCTGACGTTGACAAACTCATCCTCTGTTTCATTCATTTTTAACTATCTGTGCACTGAGTCCTGTGTTAAACTTCTCACAGTCTAAGGGATGAAATGCATGTTTTGCATGCCTGTTGACAGAAGCAGCAGTTTGTGGATGTGGCCACTGGATCTCTGGGTCAGGGGCTGGGGGCCGCCTGCGGGATGGCCTACACTGGAAAATACTTCGACAAGGCCAGGTAACGTTCACAAAAACGACACTCCCCTGTTGCAGAGTGAAAATGGGACATTGGAAAACTTGCATGTTGTGAGCATAAATTTAAAAATAAGTGCAATAGACACAAAACATGCAGAGACATTCAAAGTTGTGCAGAAGCACAGCAGCCGTGCACGCCTCTGCACTCAGGCAGAATGTATGAAATTATGCATGACATGAAGTTCACTGCGATGAGCTGTGCAGACGTGACATTGCAGCAGGAGCTTTGGATCAGATTCCTCCTGACAGTCACGTCTGCTCTGTGGGGACACTGAGAGCTTTACCTTTAGATCACAGATGAGAGCAAAGCATTCAATCAAAAAGAGGGTGGTCAATAAAAACATCTATGGAGGGATGAAATTATTCACTCATAATTTAATTTAGATGTAAACAGATAGAGTATAATAACTGTATGCACTTTGTGGATAGTTGTGATATTCTAGTGAGTCTGCTGTGCTTTTATTTGGACTTTTGTTCAGCTGTATGGAGCTGCTTTGAATTGTTCCGCTCGGGTCTCCTTTGTTCTCTTGTGAGAAAGAAAGAATACGACGTATTTCACTGACAAAAGTCAGATGCAGCTTTGTGGCCTGAAAGACAAAATACAATCCATGCACACAGAAAGGCACAAAAATGCGCGCGCTGAAGTTTAATCTTTATAAACAAAATTTGATTTTTTTTGAGGACGTCACCAGAAGAGACCGTCTCAGAATGATTCAGTTTGTTGCTCGCAGCAGAGTGAAGCAGGCGGTGAAGAAATGCTGTGCAGGCCGAGCTCCTCTCTGCAACGTGGCTGCGCTCGATTGTTTCTGCTCCAATAATCACACATCCAAAAGCAAATTTGCTCCATCGTCTCTCAGCCTCACCCACTTGCCTCATCTTTTATCCAAAAAGGGAGAAAATTTGGTGTTGAGCTTCAGCACATTCATCTACGCACCTCACATTGAGCTTGTAGTTAATATTAAATGTGTCGTTTGTAGACGTGTTTTCTGAACGTCAAGTTGATTCACTGCAATCATGAGGAACCGTATCACTGGTTTTATCAGCTAATCTGAGGCTGAAGCTGTAAAATCAGCTGCTGCATTAACTCAACTAAGAGACGCACGCTGAGGTTAAACCACAGGATCAACTAAATTTTAGACGAAGCAGAAAATTCTACA
Organism: Nematolebias whitei; assembly: GCF_014905685.2. NCBI lineage: Eukaryota > Metazoa > Chordata > Actinopteri > Cyprinodontiformes > Rivulidae > Nematolebias > Nematolebias whitei. Next base: position 37,145,797 of record NC_056508.1, on the reverse strand, counting down.
GGATTATGTCCAAACCACAAACGAACAACTGGAGAAACCCAACAGGGATGAGGTGCTTCTTTATTAAAATGCGACACGTGGCTGAACTTGTTGAATTCGTTCAGCAGCAACGATGAGACCGAAGGTAACGGCTTCTGCTTCGTTGCTCTGCAGCTGCAAAACCTGAAACCTGACATTACTGGATGGATCGAACAAAACCAGTTCCTTTTTTTTCTTCACAGCAAACACAAGATTATTTATTTAAAAGTACCGATAGTGACTAAATTTGTTTCTTGCGCTGGCAGAATGTCCACAGAATTTTGGATGTTTGGAGAAAAGACGTGCAGGGAGCTTCTCAGATTAAAGAGCACGAGCGTGTACGAGTTACTTTTTCAGACAATCATTGTCTGACATTGGGATCTCACACTGTGTCCTTGACACACAGGACACAGTGTGAAGTTGCAAAAAAATCTACCTCAGCACAAAAAAAATCAACAAAGATTAGACATTTTGCAGGGGGGAGGCCGACAAAGGCGGTGAGATTGTCCGTGAGCACTGCCAAAAAGTTCCATAGTCCTGATAAGATGGCACAGTGTCTATCAGCCGGTTCAGCTCTGATAAGGGTCCACAGATGTTCTCGGGGGGAAGCAGGAGCAGAGCTTCATGATTTACATATCCTCCAGGAGCAATTTGAGATAAGTTGGTCTATCCACGGCCAAACGGGGAAGCCATATTCAGATAAACAACAATAGTTTTGGGACAGGTCGATTCTACTGATTTCATGTCTGCTTCATAATTCTGCTGCTGCGCTCAGTGGTGAATCCAAACAGCCAGATTTGTGGTCATTCCTCCGGTCCATGCTCGCAGCCTTCTCCATGTCGATTCCTTCATGCCAGCGCGTTCCAGATTCGCAAAGCATCTGAGTCTGAGCACTTGATGCACGGTACAATCCTTCACATGGGCAGGCAGCCTCACCATTGCCAAAAACTGCTGCCGACGTCGTCCCAATTTGTCGATATCCCAGGTACCCGCCGATTCCAAAAGCAGATAATCCTGTTGTTGTAATCCAATTTTGTACACGTCGTGTGTCCCTTCAAGGCATGAGGGTTCTCCTGAACTGTTTTCTTGTTGAGAAAATTTTATCAATTGCGTTGAGAGACCAGTTGATCAGAGCCATAATTTATGATTTGGAAGATGTGTACGGAGAGGCTCTACAAATAAACCTGCTTTTGTTGCATCAAGAACAGATTTATGACAAAATCTTGATTATTTTTTACTTTTTTTTTCATATGATTTAGAAAAAACTTAGGAAATAGCTGGGGTTTTATACATTTAAAGTGCAAATGTATTTTCCACACAAATCAAAATGTATTTTTACATACTTGTAAACTAAATCTATTTTACAGGTCTTTATCTAACTTTGTAAATTCTTAAAAAAAAAAAATCTATTTTCTGAATGTCTCTGTTAACGTTACTAAAACCTGCCAGTGTTTTTACATTTCATTGCCTGTTTTCAGGTCTTATATTAAAGGAAAACACATTTCACAAGCTGCACTTTTAGTTTTTTTTAATAAGTTTTATCTCCGGTCCTCCTTTTCTTTAATTTCCTTCTTTGTGGAATTCCTTTCATAACTTTCGCCGCTTTTCTCGTCTGCCTGTGCCACGTGTGTGTTTTTATCCTTTCTTTGAGCTCATGGCTGGAATGCGTGCCTTTCTGCATGTCTCAGCCTATTTCCCAGTTGTGATGTTTTTATCTGACTGGAAAGCTGTCAGAAGAAATTACAGAACGTGAGCAACCGCTGAAGATGGCGGGGGCGTGGATCGGTTGGCGTGTTTAGGTCTGAGAGTCGGCTTCAGGGGATAGAAAGTTGTGAGAAATGATTAATCCGTTTATCTGCCATGTTAGCTCTGCTAAACCGCCTCTGTGTGCAGTTACCGGGTGTTCTGCCTGCTGGGTGATGGAGAGCTGTCAGAGGGCTCGGTGTGGGAGGCCATGGCCTTCGCCTCCTACTATCAGCTGGACAACCTGGTGGCCATCTTGGATGTTAACCGTCTGGGTCAGAGCGAGCCGGCTCCGCTGCAGCACCATGTGGAGAAATACCAGCGCCGCTGTGAGGCCTTTGGGTGAGAAGCTCTTGACCAAAATTAATTTTTAACCCCCAAGTCCCCAACTCTAACCCTAATTTTTTTGCTTTTACTGCACGATCTACTATAGCCGGGCGTGGTCCTGGTGGGTCGTGGAGAGATAATGGCAACCTGACATAATCTGATAACTATCAGATTTAATCTTTGATCTAAACATGCTAATTAGCTAGCTTATCTTGAGCGGCATTAGACGCTTATAAACATTTCTTAATTTCGTGTCGGTAGCTAAAACTTTGTTAGCATGCTAGTTAGCTTCTATGCTAGGTGCTTATCTTAGCGCCAAATCTCAATGCAATTTCTTGCTACTTATTTTAGAATTTTTGCTCCAATTTATCAATGAGATTCATAAATCATAGTATTTTGGTAATGCGGAACACATTTAGAATGTTTTTAAAGCGTACAGTGCTGTGTAAAAGTCTTGAGTCAGCTGTCATTTCGTTATCTTTTGCTTCTGGGCTCAGGATTTCTTTGAAACGGGTCTTGAGCAATGGTTCTCCCAGGTCTTTTATTCAAGGTTTTCTTCAGACTTTGGCTGCTTTGTTTAATTATTCTTTTCAGTCTTTGTATCTGACCATTACAAAAAAATAACATCCAAAGTCCACTTGAGCATCAAAAATTGGGGGAACCCTCAGGACCACTTTGAAAGATAGAAGAAGAAAATCTGGCCTTAATGGAAGAAAAATGTGAAGGAATCTTTCTGTTTCTTTCAGCTGGCATTCCATGATTGTGGACGGCCACAGTGTGGAGGAGCTCTGTAAGGTTCTGAATCAAACCTGCCATCAGCCAATCGCAATCATAGCCCGGACCATAAAGGGGAAAGGCATTCCAGGTAAAAAAAAAAAAATCCCACAATCACACAGTTTACAGATTATAAACTCAAACGTCACTGCAGAGATGACTCATATTATATTTCTGAATTAAGCCGGTGTGAACTGTTCAACCATCTAACATTCAAAAACACGTTTAAGAACGACTGGGTGAAAAAAGAGGACGCTGAGTCGGGGTTCTAGTTTGGTCAGAGGATTTTTTTCAGTCAATTCTAAAGACTCGCCACCAATAATTTAGGCCTTAATCCAGTCATATTCCGGGAGGCGTTCTAGTGTTTTTGCTTCTGCAGCTCGATAATCCCTCAGAATGTGTAAGGTATACTCGGAGCGCTGGCACAATGTGACCATGTTGTGATAACTCTAAGGCCGAATGTGCGCGACCACAAAGACGGTTATAACAGCAGAGCACGAATGTAGAGACTGCGCAACAAAACGCTCAGCCCCTTTTCTTCTGGCCCCCGACCTCTCCAACGTGGGTTTGTTGTGATCTTCTGAAGCAGATGATTGTTGTGATTCTGACAGCTGGAGGAGCTTATTTTTTGCCCACTCGCATAAATGTAAAGAAGAGAAGTTTGTGTTGGATATTAGAAGGAATTCAGATTGTTTTGGATGCATAAATACCTTCTTAATATCCCACATGCGCACCGTTAATCCCCACAGGCCCCAGAAGAAGCCTGGACTTTGCGTTAGCATTTAGTTTCCCAATAACTCTGTTTGTGTGTCAGCGGCTGAGGATAAGATGGGCTGGCATGGCAAACCTCTGCCCAAAGACATGTCAGAGAGTGTGATCAGGGAGCTGCAGAGTCGCATCATCAGCTGCAACAAGCGCCTCTACCCTGCTCCACCCAACGAGGACGCAGCACCTGTCAGCCTCTGCAAAGTCGGCATGCCGAGCGCCCCCAACTACAAACCTGGAGACAAGGCGAGACACAGCTAACACCCATAGCTCGTCCTGTAGGTCCCAGTTAGGTGAATAAATACTGATCAAGTTCGTCTGTTTAATCAGATTGCTACAAGGAAGGCGTACGGGGTGGCTCTGGCCAAACTGGGCCGTTACAACGAGCGTGTGGTGGTCCTGGATGGAGACACCAAGAACTCAACCTTCTCTGAGCTCTTTAAGAATGAGCACCCCAACCGCTACGTGGAGTGCTACATCGCCGAGCAGAACATGGTCAGAAGGATACGTGTAGACCGGTTGTCAAGAGCTCATCAGCTCGCTTCACGTTTCTGCGTTTGTTCTCGCGTCTCTCCTGCAGGTGAGCGTGGCGGTCGGTTGTGCGGTTCGAGACCGTAACGTGGTGTTTGCCAGCACCTTCGCCACGTTCTTCACCCGAGCCTACGACCAGCTCCGCATGGCGGCCATCTCCGAGAGCAACATCAACCTCTGTGGCTCCCACTGCGGCGTCTCCATTGGTCAGTCACTGTCAGTTTATCGCTTCTAATAATGTGAGTGCAGGCTCCGTGTTCACACGTTGATTCTCTGCTTTAATTATTTTAAATTCATTCACTTTTGCACTCTCGGTGTTCATTTAGCCGTTCATATATATGAAACTGTTCAGCTCATTCAGGAGGTGGGTGCCATTATTGTTGTATTTTGTAACGTACGTCATTTTCAAAATACTATTAATAACATATTAACCATTTTAAAATATATTTTCATCATATAAATACTTTTAAAATTCCATAGCAAATATAATTATTTTAGAAAGCTGCTTCAGCATTAATGCTCTGTCTTCTTTTGTCATTACAGTAGCTATTGTTCTGCTACTTTTAGCTTTTAGCTAAACTTTTGTTATTTTGGGGGACTAGTTAGCCTTTTTTTACTTTTAGCCTTTTGCCCCTTTTAGCTAGAAATCAGCTGCTTTTGTCCATTGTTTTTCCTTTTTTAGTTTTTAGCCAAACTTTTGCTACTTTTAGCTGGCATTCTGCTACTATTCTCCTGCAATTTGTTATGTTTAGCTTTTCATTAGCGCTAGCATTCTGCTGCTATTCTCCTGCAATTTATGTTTAGCTTTTCATTAGCCCTTTGTTACTTTTAGCTTTTAGCCTTTTGGTACTTTTAGCTAGAAATCAGCTGCTTTTAGCCAGTGTTTTTCTCCTGTTTTAGTTTTTATCCAAACTTTTGTTACTTTTAGCTGGCATTCTGCTAAGTTCTCCTGCAATTTGTTGTTTTTAGATTTTTGTTAGACCTTTGGTACTTTTAGCTTTTAGCCTTTTGCTACTTTTAGCTAGAAATCAGCTGCTTTTAGCCAGTGTTTTTCTCTTTTCTTTTAAGCCAAACTTTTGCTACTTTTAGCTGGCATTCTGCTAGTATTTTTCTGCAATTTGTTATTTTTAGCTTTTCGTTAGCCGTTTGCTGCTTTTAGCCTTTTGCTACTTTTGCAGTCAGATGCTTTTAGCCAGAGTTTTTCTATTTTTAAAGTTTTTAGCCAAACTTCAATTGCTCCTTTTAGCTGGTTTTCTGCTCCTGCAAATTGTTGTTGTTAGCTTTTTGTTAGCCCGTTGTTACTTTTAGATTTTAAAAGCTACTCTTTAGAAGATACTGTTAGCTCCTAGCTCCCAGTTTGCTATTTTAAATTTTAGCTAGCTTTTGCTACTTTTTGCATTTGCTTGTTTAGGTTTTAACTCATGCTCTGCTTCTGTTATAGCTTTAACTACGAACAACTCAATTTCGGTTTCCTTAACAAATTTCAGCCACTCAGCGCTCAGCATTCACTCTGAAGTTTCTCCAGTTACAAGACTTTCCTGCATCTTGTCAGAGAAAATATAAATATTAAATCAGCGTATGACGAGTAGTTTAAAGAGATGTTGCTGTTTTACTGGCAGAACATTCTTGTAAAAGAGATTAATAATCTCAATGGATTTCCTGGTAAATAAAGGTTTAATTTTTTTTTTTTTTAAAGAGATGAGAGAGAAAGATATTAACCTAAACGTGACGAGGAGCTGTTTGAAGGTGTTTTAACTTTTTATTTTCTTAATGTTAAAAACTGAGTACTATATTAAAGCAGTCTAAGCCTCACGGGGAATCGACCCACAGACGGAGCTTTGCTTGCTGCCTGTAGTTTGTTCTGTGTTTATCATTTGAAATCCCTGCAGGCTGACACTTTCCTCCCATCTTACCAAACTTTGTGTCACTGTTTATTTTCCTCTTCTGACGTCAGCTCTCCTCCTGTCCTCCCTCTCTCCCCGTCTTTGTCTCTGTCGTGGAGGTTGATGACAGAGCAGCCTGATTCTCTCTCATCTCCTCTTCCTCCTACTCTTTCACCTTCTCCTCCGCCTCACCAGGTACACCGCATGCCAGCCGTCGGATTCACCGTTCGATGAATTTTATCTTGCCTGACTTGTTTTCTCGTTGCTGAAATGTGTAATTAGGTGAAGATGGACCCTCTCAGATGGGCCTGGAGGATCTGGCCATGTTCAGAGCCGTTCCCACGGCAACTGTCTTCTACCCAAGTGACGGTGTTTCTACTGAGAAGGCTGTGGAACTGGCAGCCCTGACAAAAGTACTCATATTTAACTTTGAATTGGAAAATTTTAACACTTAATGGTTAAAACTGTAAGATGATGTGATGACTTCTGATTTGTTTTAGGGTTTGTGTTTCATCCGAACAAGTCGCCCAGAGAACAACATCGTCTACAACTCAAACGAAGACTTCCACGTTGGGCAGGCTAAGGTTTTCTTCACATCTTCTGACATTTACGCCACTTACAAATTGTCTTTTACAACTCACGACGCACTTTTAGTTTCCACGCACAGACTCGTATGTTCTCTCCCAGGTGGTTTATAAAACCAACGATGATCATGTGACTGTGATCGGAGCAGGGGTTACTCTCCACGAGGCTTTGGCTGCTGCTGAGATGCTGAAAAAAGGTCAAGAAATGGAGCAAGAAAGACAGAAGACCATCAAAACCAGCTTGCACATAAACACCATATTGATGCCTTTCTTTGTAATCTGATTTATAAAGTCGAAACTTTATTTGTCTTCCTTTCCCTTTTACCAGAGAGAATCAACATCCGCGTGATTGACCCGTTCACCATCAAACCCCTGGACTCCAAGACCATCACCGACAATGCCAGGGCCACCAGAGGACGCATCATCACAGTGGAGGACCACTACTACGAAGGTCTGCACACGCACAAGTAATAAACATGCCGAAGTAGAACAAAATAGTTTCAGGAAATATCAAGAAAGATTTCTCTCTAATTATCCAGAATCTAAAAATCCATTGTAGAGACTAAAAGAGCAGCTTCAATCAAAAACACATTTTCTGCATTATAATAGTTTTAAAGTTGATGTAATACACAAAAGATACATATTGTTTGTGTTGGCTTCCTGCATGGATATAGTTTGTTTGCCTTTTTTTATGTTTCATTTGAGACTGAAGAGTCCTGTGTTCGTGCATCATCTCATAAATAAATTTTAACAATGGGCCGAAATGTGAATCTCCTGAAAATGGTGAGAGAGGAGGAGGACGAGGACAGACACATCAGGGATGAAGCTGAGGGTTGTAAGGAGTGTGATGGTAGATGAGGAGAAAAGAACAGTATTTATTTGATAAAGAGCTCCGGAGCCTGTCAGTGTTTCTTAAATTCAGCTCCGGCCTTTAGGGCTCCTGCTGACCTACATACAAAATCAAGCTTCACCTCCTCTCTACTGGTATTTACAGTAATTTCTGTTTCCATAGTTTGTTCTTTTTTTCTTTTATTTTTTTTATTATTATAACAAAATCAAATTAAAGTCCTAGCATTCCTTCAAAGAATGCATATGTCCTGTTTTATTCCAAACTTTTAAACTGAGATCATTTTATGTTAAAATGACAAAGTTGTTGTTTTGGTCACGTTATGCACAACCATGTAAAACGGTGAGACGTCCTAATCAAAGTAAGTGTTGTCAATGACTCTCAGCTACTACCACACCAAATGTAAGCCCAATTTCTATTAATTTAACAGTTGGAGACATCGTTGTGTCGGCTAATGTTGAATCACTGTGGCAACCAGCTTGAATTAAGATGTAGATTCAATGAAAACCTTTTAGAGTTTTATTGAAATCAGCTCAGTGATTGATGGGATATTTTGCTAACACAGAGACAGAGTTAACCTCACAGTCTATTAAGGCTCAGAATATTTGTTGGGAATGAAGCTCAGCTACTATAATAAATCTGACTCATTCCACAGCAGTTAGCAGAGAAAACCTGCAAAACTGACTGAACGGAGCATTTTCTGTGTTTTCTATTTTCAGCTGATTTTGGTGCAAATCTCCAGTTGGGCAGATGCTGAAAGTTCATCAGAGTAGAATGGATTTGCAAATTCTAATTGATTTATTGAACACTTTTTGTGGGGGTGGGACGTGAAAACAAAAAAGCAGTTTCCTCTTAGTTTTCTCTGTTGTTGTGTCACACAGTGTTAAGATGAAAGTGAAAACACCGTTTGGATGATTTATTAGCAGTTTCATTTATGAGTCAAAAATGCAGCTTTGACTTTGAAATGAAAAAGCCTTTCTGCTCATCTTCATTATCAAATTTGACATTTCAAAATGAATTTTGGTCACGTTTTTACGTTTGTTTTGAAAATTAAACGTTAAACGTTATTTTCTTTATCGTTTTTAATTAATTTACAAACTGAGCAGTCTTGGAGAAGAAAATGAAAATGCAGTTTGGATGATTTTATTTTTATTTATGAGTCAAAACGTGCAGCTTTATTTTGAAAATGAAAAGCATTTCTATTAATCCATTTTAATTTGAAAACTGAGACACATTCGCTTCCATATATGTAGATGAACATTGAATTACTTTCTGCAGCAAATTTAATTACTGTATATTTCAGACTATAAGGCGCAATATCAACGAACGTGTCTGTTTTCATACATAAGGCTCACTGGATTATAAGACTCATTGTTTGGGGGGGGGGTTTTGTTGAGAAAATTAAAGGATTTGAAGTGCGCCTTATAGTCCGAAAAATACGGTAAAATCCATTAAATGGCTTCCTGCAGGTTTAAGATGCTACTTTTCCGTGTTGTTAAACTACGGTGAGTTTTAACCGTGCAGTAATAATCTCTGTGAGCAGCAAGAGCTGTGTTTACAATACTTAATCTAAAAGTGTGACAACAGAGGTGTGAGAAAGGCGCAGGAGGGTGGTGTCTGTCCACATCACATCCTGACACAGCTCCATCCCTCATGGCTGTGCTCGGAGGCTGATTATGACAGGAAGGCGGATTAGGACAGTAACAAAAAGGCTTGACTGTGTGTACAAATAATCTCCCAACGTGTGCATCACTTGTTCTGTCTGCTCCGTAACCCACAGGTGGTCTAGGCGAGGCCGTGTGCTCCGCTTTGGTGAACGAGAGCGGCTTCACTGTTCACCGCCTGGCGGTCTCCCAGGTGCCCCGCAGCGGCAAGCCCCACGAGCTGCTCCGAATCTTCGGCATCGATCGCGACGCCATCGCCCAGGCAGTCAGGAAGATGCTCAGCAGCTCCACCAACGCCAAGTAAGAAGGCCGCAGGACTGACTCCGTGGTTAACCTGGGCTCACCATGGAAACAACAAACCAACGTACACAAAGGAGAAGGCGGCGCTTCAGGCTCTCGTCCTTGTAGAACAACCTAAAAGTTAATTTGATCAAAATGAAAGGTGCTTCTCTGTCATCTGTGAGGTCAGACACCCGCTCCTCCTCTTCACTCACAGATATTCACACTTTAGTTTTTTCCTGCCTCTAAAAAGTTCTGGTGGTGCTCTGGTGTTTTTGAGTAAACGACAGTGGTTGTTGTTCAGATTTCAGTCTTTTATTTTATTTTTGTATCTGTGCTGTCTCGTTCTTCCCAGGCTCAGTGTGACTCTGTAAACCTTACCAGAGGCCGGCAGGTTTGTGGAGAATCTCCAGTTTGAACGCTGACTGGTTTTAATTCTCCTGACTCTGACAAAGTTAAATCAGGTCCTTTGGATGGATAAAAAATAAATAAAATTTAAAAATTGTTGAAATGTTTTGTCTTTTATCCAAAAGACTTTGTCAGTCTGAGGAGCTGCACTAAACTCAGTCTTATAAATAGGACCTTCTCATAGTGGATCAACCAGTTTGCTGGTGACAGCCAGAACTAGCGGTTCACATGCAAAAGGAGGACCATCAGCCTAATCGATCGATCATTCTTAACAAAGAGTGATGACAACAGTGAATAACAACGACAACAATAGATAGTCATAAAATAGACATGGGTATACAAATTTCCTTTTTTTTTTTTTTACAAATCAAAACAATCAAAACAAAATAGTAACCAAAAGGACAATCAAGAGAAATAGTAGCAAAAAACCAGCTCGATTATAAGGCGATGTAGAAAACTAAAAACAGGAACATGTCTGCATTGGTTTTTGTCAGGAACTTAGATGTTTAAAGTCCCTTAGAGAGGTCAAGGTCGAGAACTTAAGATCTTTTTGCAAGATATTCCAGGAAACAGGAGCGGAGTAGGAGAAGGTCCTTTTACCTAGTTCAGTCCTCACTGAGGGGACACTGCAGGTAATAATGTCCTGAGAGCGCACGCTGTAACTGCACTCACACAGAGACATGTAGGAGGAGATGTATGAAGGCAGCAGACCAAGAAGTGATTTAAAGATGAAAATGTACCAGTGAGAGAGTCTGTGTGAAGTTAATGATGACCAGTTAACCAGTGAATACAGGATACCCGTCCATAATTAAACAGGCGGAGGCCTCCGTGTCCAATTGTCCCCCTCTTACAATGCTGTTATTGCATCACTCAGCCCTCTGTGAATAGCAAGTGGCCATCAGGGCACTAATGATCGATTAGGCTGATGGTCCTCCTTTTGCATGTGAACAGCTAGTTCTGGCAGTCACCAGCATAAACTGGTTGATCCACTATAAGAAGGTGCTATTTATAAGACTGAGTTTAGTGCAGCTCCTCAGACTGAAGAAGTCTTTTGGATAAAAGACGAAACATTTCAGAAAATGTTTTTAATCCGTCCAGAGGACCCGATTTAACTTTGTTCCATTTTTCTACCTGGATTATTGAGCATGCATCAGGATATCTCCTGCCTCTGATTGTTGTTGGGACTGCTTCACACGAATAAATGGATGGATTCTTCACACTTTTTGTGTCTTTGATATTTCTTTTTGTCCACTGAAATGGCAGAAACAACTGCAACCCAGTGCAGAGTTCTGTCTTACAGGGAATCGTGCACATCTTCATGTTATTTTACTCTAACCACGTGAATTCATTCATGGTTTAATTGGTTACATTTGGTGGTGGTATAAATATATTTCACTAATTCATTTAGACTGTAAAGTTTTGCATGTTTGGATTATCGCGAGCAGGTGCCTACAAGAAGAGCTCAGTCTAAAAATGTTCAACTGGATGTGAACGTGACTGTAAGGAAAATAAACATGTAAAAGTCAAACTTTCAATTTGTTTAGACCTATGTGAGAGAACAACCTAATACCGTTAGTTATGATTTCCATAAGCTTGTTTTTAAATCTTATTTATCAGGGCAGCCATTATTATGGGTGTTCTGTACCAGTTGTTTCTGTTTCTTCATCCAGCATGACGTGCAGCCACACCTTAAAACAGGCTGGTAGTTGGGTCTGCTGCTTCAAGTCGAAGCTGCTCTGGTCTCAAAATTTAATGTGTGTCAATAATTTAAAGGCTGTTCAAAGATTTACAGGCTGCCGTACCTGTGAGTGAAAATACAGGATGCCAAGAAGCACGCGGGCGACTTTAGTCAATTTTATCTGTTGTCTAAAAATGTTTTTTGTTAAAGTGGACATTATAAAATGAGGTTATGATGACAGTGTGGTGAGCATGATGAAAACTTAAATACTACAAAAATATTTACAGCTAAATATTTGATTGTGGCTCAATGCATTAGTGGTTATTTTTTTATCATTTAGACGATCAGCTGATGGGTTGTGGTCAGGTGACTTCAAAGAAAAAGTTTTCATTTTCTCAAAACGCTGAGAACTTTTATCCTGCCCCCGTTGTATATTTCAGCTGACAATTTCAGACTTAATGTTATTATTCTGAGTGACCTTTAACCCCAACTCCTGCTGCACGGCGTGGGCCTGTGTGGTGTTCAGGTGTGTGTGTGAGAAAACTAAGTTGAACTGGCAGATTGCATGTAGGATTAAAAAAAATACTGTGGGATCCACACTGGGTGTAGAAAGTTTATACTTTTTATAGTGTATATAGTATATTACTGGCAATTTATGTGATAGACAAACACAAAGTAGTGCATGATTGTGAAGTGAAAGAAATACTACACATGGCTTTCAATTTATTTTACACACAAAAAAACAAGTTAAAAACTTGAAAAAGGTGGCGTGCCTTTGTATTCAACCCTTTATACGTTAATACATTGACTAAAATCCAGAACAATTTAATCTCAGTAAAAATAGCTGTCCTGTGAAGGCCTCAGAGATTTATTACAAACAATGAGCAAACAGCATCATGAAGACCAAGGAACACACCCAACAGGTTATGGATAAAGCTGAGAAGCTTGAAGCAGAGTTAGGCTATAAAACAATATAAATCTGTTCAGTGTTTGATAAAAGTGAGTTCAGATTTGTTGGATTCTTTTTGCAGTGGACGACCCAGGAACATGATGCCTTAAGCTTCTTCAATGCCTGACTCTTCCTTTAAGTTCATATCAGATATAAACATATTTAAGATACAAAGGAAATAACATGACACATAAATTGGACCTTTTTCATGCCTGAAGAATGAAAGCAGACGGACTCCTTTAGATTTACTGCCAGTCCAGGGATCAGACTCCTGCAGGAAGCTGAACTTGTCATGGTGGTGTCTAATGGAGGCCCATGAGGAGGAAAAACAGATCTCACCAAGTCATAATTAAAAGATGCATTATCAAAATTATGACTCATGCCAATATAACTAACGTAACTTAAAATTATGACCCGGAGGACTTTATTTTCTTCAGAGTGCTGGAAGTCCAGTGTTTTTAACTGCAACTTCTGCAATTAAATATTAACTTAAGTGTTTTCTGGAAGTCCTGCACATACTGCCGTCAGCTCGATGTTAATGTTCACAAACAGGCCAGTTTCAACCACTGGACAGGTGTGCAGTTGATCGCTGTCACCTTTGTAAATAAATTAGTCATACAGTTGAAACAAGGGTTGAAGTTTTGCTTTGGTGCCTACAGAAACAGATTAAAGAATAAATGTCTAGTTTAGCTTAGCCTAAGTTGAACCCTATGACAATAAAGTGTGAAAAATGTTGCTTTAAAGAAGCAGTAAAGTCTTGATTTGGGTCTGGGGTAGTTTTTTTTTTCCCAGCATGAAACTATTCTCTTCAGCAACTCTGCTGCCCCCTGCTGGACACATTTATAACGAGGCTTCAAATGTTCAAATTGTTGAGAGTACCTGGAACAATGAAGAACCAGAGAGATGTGACAGTAAAAATCATCTTTACATTTAAATTCATCTCATTCCTGTTGGGAAACAACAGGGAGTTCCCTCTATGCAACACAACACAGTCTTTCACTCTGCTTTTTGTTTCGTCTTCTTTTTCTTCCTTCTCTTCCTCCTACTCTTCTTGTTGGGTGAAGCGGCAGTCTCTCCTGTGCACGTCAGTTTCTCCTCCGTGTCTGAGGCCTCGGAGTTTTCCTCCGGAGCTGCAGGTTCTCCCTCACAAACACAGAGATCAGTCGGCGTCGCCTCCACGTCACTGTGACAAACAAAACGGTAAAGAATCGACTTGTTCAACAAGTAGAATCAGTTTTAATACATTTAATTAAAAGTTAGATAATCATTCATATGAAGATGATCAACTAGAAACAAAACGTTTGCACTTATGATAGATTAAAAAAACGGCCTCAACTGTTTTGAACCTTACTGAAACAAGATTAAATTGAAATAACGCACCACTTTTAACTGTAAATATCAAATAAACAGGGTTCAAATTAAGTCCAGGGTAAAGTTTCTTCTTTATTTCAGACATTAAAACCATCAAAATGCACAGATTTAAACATTTTCAAGCAGGTAAAATTACTGAAAAGACTTTCAAAATGGACATTTTTAAATGAACCTCCAAGAATTCACCTTTTCTGAACCACAGGTTCCGTCTTCACGCTCTCACTGCGTTTTTCCAGCAGAGCAACAAAGAAGCCGTGAGTGAGGGTTTTACTGGTGCTGGCACGCAAACACTGGGAGAGAGGTTCCAGTCCTCGTTCAGGCCACTGAGGCAGCAGATGCTCCAACCTGCACAGGAAAACAAAAACTTTAAACTAAATAACACTTCTTCATGTGTTAATCTGAGTGGACCCAAGCTGCTGGATCATCTCAATAACATTTCTGGCATACGAAATATGAATATACAATATGAATATACAATAGTAATATAGAATATGAAGTTGGCGACTCAGCAGAGCACGAACCACTGGACGGGTTTTAATGCAACCTTTATAAACAATAACTGGATATACACTGGGGGAAATAAGTATTTGATGCAGTGCAGATTTCACAAGTTGTCTCACCTACAAAGAACAAAGAGGTGTGTAATTTTTATTGTAAACCAACTGTGAGAGACAGAATCTAATTTTTAAAAAAAAATCACATTGTATGATTTTAATTCATTTGAATTTTATTGCCTGGAATAAGTATTTGATAGTTCGTGACCAGGTTTGGACACGCTGCAGCAGGATTCTGGACCACTTTTCCACAGATCTCCTCCAGATCTTTGAGGTTTCAGGGCTATCGCTGGGCAACGTTGAGTTTCATCTCCCTTCAAAGAGTTTCTACTGGGTTCAGGTCTTGAGACTTCCAAGGTTCTGGAGTGGCCTAGCCAAAGATTCTTATGGAGCCACTTCTTAGTTGCCCTGATTGTGTTTGGGGTCGTTGTCATGATGGAAGACTCAGCCACGACCCATCGTCAACGCTCTAACTGAGGGAAGGAGGTCGTTTGTTAAAATCTCACCATACATGACCCCATCCATCCTCCCTTCAATACGGTGCAGTCGTCCTGTCCCCTTTGCAGAAAAGCAACCCCAAAGCATGATGTTTCCACCCCCATGCTTCACGGTTGGGACGCTGTTCTTGGTGTACTCATCCTTCTTCTTCCTCCTAACATGGTGAGAGGAGTTGATACCAAAAAGCTCTATTTTGGTCTCATCTGACCACTTTACCATCACCCATGTCTCCTCTGGATCATCCAGCTGGTCAATGGTGAACTTCAACCGGGCCTGGACGTGTGCTGGTGTTGAGCAGGGGGACCTTGTGTGTCCTGCAGGATCTTAAACCATGACCACGTAGTGTTTGAGACTGTGGTCCCAGCTCTCTTCAGGTCATTGACCAGGTCCTCCTGTGTAGTTCTGGGCTGAATCCTGACCTTGCTCAGAATCATCCTTACCCCACCAGGCGAGATCGTGCACGGAGCCCCAGACCGAGGAAGATTGACGGACATTTTGTGTTTATTCTATTTTGTAATAATTGCACCAACAGTTGTTGCCTTCTCACCAGGCTGCTCACATGTTGTCCTGCAGACCTTTTCATTCTTCGTAGGTGAGAAAACTTGCAAAATCCGCAGTGGATCAAATACTTATTGACCCCAATGTACATCGTCCACTGATTAAGTTTTAAATATGATTCAAGATGGCCACCAAAGCACATAAATGTCTCAAACTGTCATAATGACAGATATTGAGCTAAAATTTAATGTGATGGTAGCCGAGGTTCATCCTCAGCACAAGCCCTGAGCACGAACAATTTGATACATTGTTCTAAAATATTGGAACAAATGGCAGAAAGTGATTGCGTTCTTTCAACAATTGCTCCTTTTTTTATGTATAATTTTGCAACATTGATGTTTAAATAAACCTGAAGCTCAGCGACTATATGACACGTTCAAGAGCCTCGTTTCTTCTCAAACATGAAAATCCCAGTTTAAAACCCAAATTTTGTTAGAAATAAACTATCCAAGTCAAAATCTAGAGGAGGAATGGAAAACCAGATTCCATTAGAGGTGTTTAGTCAAGCACAAAGAAAACATCGTTTAACAAATGTGCCATACAAACTTTCCAGTAAGATGACACTTGCAGCAATGTACACATATATTGCTGCAAAGTGAAAACGTACAGTACTGCTCGACTGGTTGCTTGCAGAAACATCTTGGTTGTTCCTGAGCAGGGTAAGGAAGTCAACGAGACATTTAAACATCATGTACGTTATCCAGATGGGACAGTTTTAGAGAGAATACTGAACGACAGCGAACACAAACAAATGTAAACGTGCCATTCGGTTCAGTGGAAGTGGGCTGTACCTGAAGCTGGGGTTCTGCTGCAGACAGGCAGCTACGACTTCTTCGTTCTCCTCCGTGTGAACGGAGCAGGTGGAGTAAACCAGTCGCTTCAGGCGGGGAAACCTGAGGCCATGGTTCAGGCACCGCAGCTGGAAGGAGGCCAGGGAGGTCAGACGAGCCTTCTCCTTCTCCTGGTCAGCAGCGGCGTTGTCCCGCAGGCACACCATACCTGAAACCCACAAATGGTTGATTCCAGCTCTGATTATCCGACACATTTTAAAGAAACTTGGTCAACTAGATACCTGATCCGCTGCAGGACGGATCCAGCAGGATATATTCAACATCTTTATATTGTAAGCAGTCGGGGTCCACCTTCAAGAAGTCCTGGTGGGCCAGCTGATGGCAGGTGACTCCTGCTCTGAGCAGCAGCGTCGACATAGTGGCCAAACGTTTGGCGTCCAAATCGAAGGCGAACAACCTGCCTTTGTTTCTCATGATGGCTGCTAGATGGCTGGTTTTGTTGCCAGGAGCAGCACAGGCGTCAAGAACGTGACTACCAGGCGGAGGGTGGAGGAGATGGGCTGGAAGGCAGCTGGCTTTGTCCTGCAGAATGATGTGACCAGATTTGTACAGGAAGTGGTCATGAAAGTCTGTTTTAGGTGAAAAGGCCAACAGCTCTGGTAGGTGCAGGTCCATCACAAAGTTCTTCCCCTTCAGGTTCAGGTTGTCCAGCGTGACAGCCTGTCCCAGGTAGGAGAAACCATCCCTCTTCATGTAGTCCACCACATCCTCCACGGTGGTCTGCAGAGTGTTCACACGCACATACCTGGGTAACTGGTCGCCATCGGACTGCTGGGCGCTGGCAGGGAGAAGGTCTTCATTCCTGCTGACTTTCTGCTTCACCTTCATGCGAGCCAGCTGTGCCTGCAGCCTGGGCCGGTGCTTCATCATGGCGGACTTCCAGGGCCCGCCGCACTTCAGCCCCTGACCCATCAACAGGTCGTGGACCAGCACTTTGGCTAGCGGCATCTTCCACTTGGTGAGCTTGAGCAGCTTCGTGGACTCGATGATCTCCTGCAGGACGGAGGAATACTTCTGTGTCTCACAAACCAGAGCGAACAGCTGCTTGATGTTCGGGAATTTACTGTCGTAGACCAGAGTTTTCAGCGCGCCCTGTTTCCTCTCGGCTTTCTCCAGGACTTCAGCGGCTTTCAAGTACAGCGCCATGATGGAAACGTTCCCCTAAAACCTCAAAGTTATTAATTTTACTTTAGAAAACAGCCCTGACGCGTTACCTGTCCTCCTTCTTTGCTTATTTGTGTTGAAAAGCTTAATGAAATGTTATTTGATCGTATTTAATGTGGAGTCTTCGGATTTAGTCGCACGTGTAGTCATGATCCCGGAAGCAGAATGTGAAGCACCGTTTACGCGTGACGTAAGGAGCCGTTCCACCAATCAGATATACGTAAAAAATTAGCGCAGTTTACGTATGACGTAAGGAACCGTTCCACCAATCAGATATGCGAAAAAAATTATAGAGAAACTACCATCAACATGAAAATGTTCCGATATATTTTCTTTCATCGTGTTTAATGATCAAGATAAACGTCTTAGTCACAAATATTCCAAAACATCTTTATTTCACACAATTACTTTTCTGTGTGAAGACACAAGGTCACATTTTTGTTTTCTCCCACAATGTAAAAATGCATACGTCAAAAATAAACCTCTCCCTTTAGAGCAAGAAATAGACGTCAGACATCTTCAGCATGTGTAAGAGCAATGATTTACACGCTGCTTAAAAAGCCAAAGAGCAATTACCAGTAAGTCACTGAAGTATCCCAAAACAGTCCTCTGCACACAGTATTAACGATTCATTAAAGAAAAAATACTGCTTACAAAAATGTGTACATCACTAGTAAGATTTGCTAAACATCAAGTAATTTAACATTTTGATACAAAGAAAAAAAAATAAACTGGAAAAACCAACAGCACACGATGAGTTTCCTTTACGCACATTTAAGGTGGTGTAGTACTTGAAGGTCAACTCATTTTACTGCAATCAGAATCTTTTCATTCATTTTTGAAAAGTAATCCATTATCTTTTATACACTTCTTCCTTTTCAGGTCACGGGGGTCACTAGTGCCTATATCCAGCAGTCACTATGTGAGAGGCGGGGTACACCCTGGACAGGTTGCAGATCCATCACAGGGCCCCGGCCACACACAGACAAATGAGACAAACAACCATTCACTCTCTCACACACCTAGGGACAATTTAGAGTTACCAATCAGTCTAACATGCATGTTTTTGTTCTGTGGGAGGAAACCGAAGTACCCGGGGAAAACCCGCGCATGCACGGAGAAAACATGCAAACTCCACCCAGAAAGGTTCTGGGGATTTGAACCGGCGACATTCTTGCCGAGAGGCAACTGGTCTACAAACTGAGCCACCATGCTGCTTTCTTTGAAAAGTAAAAGGTGTACAATAATTTTTAATCTTTCTTGATAAACAGGTCTCTCGTGAAAATTAGTGCTCATGACTCAATGAGTCTACTTGTATAAATAAAAGTTAAATAAAAAATAAAAATATCTCAAGAGCATAGTCAGAAAGTTTGAAATTCTCCAAAAGTACATGTTCTCTTCCTTTGATTAGAACTCTAACAACAACAAAAAGATTCATCCTGGGGCTATAATTTTTTCTCGAGTCACAGTTCAGACAAATTACAATTTTCCATGATGTGCAAAAAAAAAAACCTACATTTATTTACAAACAGTTAATGAGATTTTATTTAATCATTTATTACAAAGTAACTACAGTAACTAGTTCAGCAGCTTACTTTCAGAGCTTCGGCTGGGTGAAACAAGAACACTTGGGTAGATCTGGATGAAAACGAGACTCAAGTGTCGCTTGGCTCTTCACTTTTTAGGAACTCCGCCGACCTTGTTAACAGGACTAGTTTTAACAGTGTTTCTGTACAGGAGCAGTCGCTCTGTGGTGTGAGGAAGGAGATGGTTCCGTTTGGCTTTCACGATACATGTTGCCATCGGATAAAGGCGGTCGAATCCCCCAGTGGTAGCTGGTGCAGCCAGCAGCTTCCTGGCAATCTCTTGCAGTCGTGGGAAGCGAAGGGCAGATTTCCAGTAGGACAGAATGAATACATTTTCCAAGACGGGTTCCGACAGGTACTGGTCAAACTCTGACATCTTCATAGTCTTTGCAGGAGGCAGGATGGAGCTAAAGATGG
Source organism: Nematolebias whitei (assembly GCF_014905685.2). Lineage (NCBI taxonomy): Eukaryota > Metazoa > Chordata > Actinopteri > Cyprinodontiformes > Rivulidae > Nematolebias > Nematolebias whitei. Next base: position 37,126,348 of record NC_056508.1, on the reverse strand, counting down.
ACTTGCGCTTGAAGTTGTTTCTGCTGACTTCGTCCAACATATCATCTGAGATGCCAGTTTCCTCGGTTTCCTTGGGTTGTCTTTCTCTTCCCTCAGCCTGCTCCTCTGTCTGCTCGGTGCTTGCTGTCTCGTTGCCTGCCACCTCAGACTCAGGAGAGGATTCTGAGACCTTCTTGCAGTATAATATCGCTGCTAGGATGCTGTGAACTTCAGACTTTGATGGAGGTGTTAAGACATTCTCTTCAGCTTTCAGTTTGGCATCAGGAAATGGCTGAAAAAAGACATCAGTCAGAGATTTTAGTTATTAGATAATTTAATATTTTCTTTCTGAATGTACCTAATTGTAGACGGATGCTTCTATCATAAATCAATACCTGCAGTTTGAGTCTGGGATCGAGCACTGTAGCAAGCAGGATGTCTGACTGGTAAATCAGAGACTGGAAATGTGTGTGAAGGCCGGTACGCAGGGCCTTGCAAAAGTGCATGTAGTTAGTGGCACAGTTCTCCAAGTTCTTATCAAGGTTGATGAGGGAGGGTATGATAAAAGAGATGGTCACACCATTACCTTGGAGGACCTAGGTAAAAACAGGCAACAAGAATGACTAACAAAGTCTTTACTTGAAGAAGATTCTTGTTAAAATGTGTTACCTGCAAAGCCTCCTCAAAAGGCTGAAGAAGACCCAGAATATCAGCCACCTGCTCCCTCTTGACCATGACCAGTGGGGGGGCGCTGGATGAGTCTGTGGCCTCTATACGAGCCTGGGCCAGGAGAGTCATGACGGTGCTCCATGTAGTCTCCTGCACCATACGTCGTAAGGATAGCATCATGGAGTTCCAGCGACAATTACTGGAGGAAGGGCACAGAGACACGTTGCACTCCTTCAACAGAGCCTTAAAAACAAAACAAGGGTTAAAAAAACAAACGGCTTTGTAAAATCACAAGTTCCCTGCTGTAAAATTCCTTGATCTGTAGAACAGATGTGCCCAAAATAGTTGTCATTTTTTCACCTTGTACAGGCTGAATACGTATCAATGGCTTCAAAAAAAATGTTAGCTAAAGGGTTAGGTTAAAGAAGCTAACTTAAAAAAAAATAATTTGAGATTTCATTCCAACAGTTCACAATCGTACCTTCTTTAAATCAATGTGGTAAAATCCAATAATGTATTTACAGTAATCGATTTACTAAAGATTCACAACATTAATAAGTAGAGGTGCACCGGCCCCGATTTCCTTCATTTTGGGAGACCGGCCGATACTTACATGAGAAAATTATTTTACTGATTTTTTTTGTAGTTTTAACAACAATTGTCTAAACTTTTTATATTTCAGAGCTCTACCTCATGGCCAGTTAAAACAAGTTGGTATTGTTTCTAGGATATTGTTCAAGGGTATGTGTTTCAATAAAATAAGATTGGAGAATTAAAGGTGCATTGTGATCTTCTAACACGTGTCAGTGTCACTTATAGAACACCGTCGTTATCGGCCAAAATCAGAATCGGCAGTTCAGACTTTTTAGAGATCGGTGATCGACCAGAAAACTGCAACCGGTGCACCCGTATTGATAAGACAGTCTAGCTACACAAAACAGCACATTGTTTTTGGTTAGGTCACTTTATAAAAAAACAATTAAAATTATCAAGATTCTGTTTAATTCTCTTTATGAATGTTCAAGCAGAGACACTTCGAAAGTATTAAACATTTAAGTTTTGCAATAAACAAAATCTATTTCTGTGACAAATGTAATCGTTTTCGGATGCAAGATAAAACTATGATTGTCACTTGGCTTGTCACTGCATTGACCTGGTTAACAGTTAAAACTTCCAACTATCGTAGTTAAAACTGCAACATGATTCCTTCAAGTAATGATAGGTCTATTAATTTTTCATGCGCTTAATGTGATTTTTTTTTTTTGCAAAGACAAAAATATCACTTTGACTGCATAAAAAAATGCCTTCATGAAGTTCATGTGGCCTGCTGCATTTCATGTCAAAGTTAAAAACTAAAATCAAATTCTTTACTACAAAAAAAAAAAGACAGTATGGTCCTTGTATACAAATCCTGAATAGAACAGTAGGTGTGAGCTCATGCTAACAAGGTACATGAGTTGTGAATGACGATTCAGCAACAGGGGGACCACATTTTAGCTTAATATCTGTAAAAGTGACTTAAAAACATTGTTGTGTTCACCAAGTTCAGCCTGCTTGAACTGGGCTGACTTTAAAAGTTATGGTGTACATCCAATGACTGAGATGAGAGTTCTATCCAACCACTGGTTCATGAGTCAATTTGCTAACAAATGCACACATAAATGATCACGCACATTTCAAGAGGACTAGAGAAAACAGAATTTTACAGTTTTAGACAGGGTCTTACCTCACTCCAGTAGGCACATTTCCTAAAGAAAGCTACAACATTGTGGGCTTGTGAGAGCAGGTTCTCAACTACTCTGGAATTCTTTAGAGCATCCTTGATAACAGTCTGCAACATTCTGACAATACATGTCGTTCTTATCCCAGTCTGCAACTTGGAAAACGGGGACTGTGTTTCAGAGGACCGGTCTGACAAAAAAGTCAAGATTTCATCCACGTCTGGTTCTCCCCTGTTAGACGAACATACGATCCTGTAGTCACAAAACAAGTTGTTTCCAGATAGCAGCTCTTTGGCCTGGTTAGCAAAGATGTATCCAATGGTTTGTGGAAAGATGCCGTAGCTCAGCAGCACACCCTCAATCTCCTTGGCCACAACAGTACTGAGTTTTTTATGGCTGAGGTGACGAAAGGCCACAATAGGACGACGAAGCTGCCAGGATTCGTTAAGGAAGTGGAGCTGCACAACGAGCATGGGATCATCCAAATGTTCAGTTGAATCTCCCGCCCACAGGTCACAAGTGACATGAATTAAATTTTTACCATCTGTGGTTTTGGCAAGGGACATTTTGAGGTCACGGATGAGCTTTGGTTTGATGGTTCGTTCCACTTCCTCATAAAGCAGAAGGCCAACGGCACGCTGGGAAAGTTTGCTGTACTCTGGACTGATGGTACTCATGAATGACCTGAAGCCTGTGCCTTCAACAAAACTGTGAAGACGAGAGAGAAAATACATTTTTTAATAGGCACTTTCAAACTAATCTGATAACCTGACACTGTCAGCCATCAGTAGTAAAATTCACCTGAGTGGCAGCATGTCTTCAGCGATCATTCTCAGTGCTGCTTCAGCAAACCTTTTCTGCTCCACCTGAGTAACGGACACAACAACAGAACTTGGACTGGAACTTGAACTGTGGGGCAAAGGAGGACAAGTGGAGGACGACTCTTTTGATGCAGGGTTTTGATGAGCTTGAACAGCCTTCTTTTGTTTTTCTTTCTCGTTCTCCTTGGTCTGTTTTACTCTCTGAGACTTGACCTGAAGTAAACCCAAGAGAACAAACGGAAAAACAAGTTTGTTAACAAAAACGAGTTCTTACAACAGTGTCCTTCTTCTGGACATTTAAACAAAAACTTTCAAAAGCCAACTTACAAGTTCAGGATTCACTGGATCAGCGTCTATTACGACATCACATTTGAAGTCCACCTATTACACAACATAAAGTAAATAAACAAGTAACAGTGCTACAAAACACTTCTTAAATAAACAACCTGATCACACAATGATACATATATTTCCATACACCCACAGATTTGTTTAATATTTACTTCATTAGCAGCTCTTGCAATAACTAATGTTTTACCAGGCATGGCCAACAATTAGAATTTAGTCTACTCAGTACTTTTATAACCAGTACAATTGAAAATTGTTAGCCCAGTGTACAAATTGAGATAAGACTATTTTACCTCTCCATCCGTAAAATTTTGAATATTAATGGAAACTGTGTCAAATACATCCTTGAACATGCCTAGCTCGGCTTTGCGTTTGATCGAGCAGTTGTAGTGGTTCTTTACAGAGTTGTCTGATCTGCAGGAGAATTTCACATAAACCAAAATAAAACATCAGGTTTTTCTTGGTTAAGATAAAAAAATAAAAAAAAACAATACAAACAAATAGCAGCCCATTATCCAACAGATTAACCAACCACTCACCGTCCAGGGAGCAGCTTGGAAATCTCAGCCCACCGATTACCAAGAATGCAATGAGCTTTGTAGCAAATGAGGTCTTCTTCATCAGTCCAGGTACTCTTGTTAAGAATCGGGTCAAGTTGGTTATACCATCGTTCACGGCACTGTTTTCCCATCCTACCCTTTAGGTGCTTAGCAACTGCAGCCCAGTTTTTGGTGCCAAACCTGGCCACCAGCTCCACCATCTGTTCAGAACAGGATAAGCAGAAACAGAAAAACAACATGATGGGAGAATATTGCTTGGTCAAAATTTTATTTTATATAACTTAGAAAGTTCCACATTTCTACAGCTGTTTTAGAGTGCAATTCTGTCAATTCTGCTTTTGGAAACTCTAGGAACCACGATAGCGCCTACAGTCTGAGAGCAAAGTGCTGTTAGGAATATATGGAACAAGATCTCTAATATAAGATGGACCTAGGTTGTTGAGAGCTTTGTAGGTTAGAATTAAGATTTTGAATTCAATTCTGGATTTGACAGGGAGCCAATGGAGAAACTAAACCTGGAGACCCAAAAAAGTTCAATCTGGTCCTCTTTTTTGGGTTTTTTCTACCTGGATTATTGAGCATGCATCAGGATAAACCTGGAGAGATATGATCTCTCCTACTAACTCCAGTTAAGACTTTGGCAGCAGCACTTTGGATTAACTTAAAATTTTTTAAAGAAGTTTTTGGACACCCAGATAACAAACCATTGCAATAGTCCAGTCCAACGTGACGAATGCATGAACCAGTTTTTCCTGCATCATTTTTAGATAAGATGTTTTTAATTTTAGTGATAGTACGCAGGTGGAAGAAGGCGGTTCTTGTAACTAGGGGTGCACCTTAATTTTGGGAAATCGGCTGATACTTGCATGAGAAGCCGATTTTACCAATTTTTTTTAGTTTTAACAACAATTGTCTGAACTTCATTTATATTCCAGATACCTCATGGCCAGTTAAAACATGTTTGTATTGTTTCTAGTATGTTGTTCAAGGGTATGTTTTTCAACAAAATAAGATTGGAAAATTGAAGGTGCATTGTGACCTTATAACACCTGACAGTGTTGTTTATAAAACAAAAATTGTTATCGGCCAAGATCGGAATTGGCAGGTCAGACTTTTTAGAAATCGGTGCTCGGCCAGAAAACTGCAATCGGTGCACCATACTTGTAACGTTTTAAATGCGGGGGTTAAAAGACATGTCCTGATCAAAAATAACACCAAGATTTTTAACATTAGAGCTGGAGGCCAGATTAATGCCATCTAAGGAGGGAGAAAGACTGGAAAATTTATTCCTACGATGCTCAGGTTCAAAAACTAAAACCTCAGTCTTGTCTGTATCAAAAGCAGAAAATTTAGAATCATCCAGGTTTTTATCTCTTTAAGACATGCTTGTAGTCTAAGTAGCTGATTGGATTCATTGGGTTTCATGACAAATACAATTGTGTATAATTCAGCATAACAATGAAAATGTATCCCATTCTGTTTAATAACATTACCTAATGGAAGCATATATAAAGTAAAGAGTATTGGTCCAAGAACTGAACCTTGAGGAACTCCATGACTAACTTTGTCTACCACACGTATTTCCACCTAGTTAGATGACAATAATATTAGCATGTCGGGGAAGCAAAACTGGTCGGTGAGCGACACATTTCTACTAGAAACTTTAAAAGAGCTCAAAATTATCTGTATTACCTGTAGCTCAATCTGGGAGTGCAGTAACGTCTCCACAGTCATTAAAACCTGTTGCGGGTCCATTTTGGGCGCTCAGGTTTGTTTACGTTTATCACGGAAGTAGAACTTCTTCATCTGTGGTTTTTTTAAGGAGAGTTTACCACTCTGTGCATGCCAGTACCTCTATTTAGAAGAAGCACTCATCGTGAACGGATTATGCCCATGTAAACAATACATTTGAATTATTTAATCTGAAAACATTTCAATCCAGTCAAAGAATTTTGCACATGTAAACATAGCTACTTTCTAAATTCCATTTAGTGTGACATATGTAATCTGAACTAGTTCTGGTTGCAAGAGCATTGGATAAAGCCATGAAAAACTGGAGCTGCAAAAACAAATACCAATTTTCTACGTCTGGAGTCACAGAAAAATTTGCTGTGTTCAACAAAAAAGATCCTGATTGCCATTTTATTATCCAGAGCACCTCAACGTTTATGTAAAGTTTTGCACACAAACGTAAGCCGGCTTGCGTTTTTCCTACCTTTTCATCTTCCTCTTTGGACCAAGGGCCTTTGATAATGTCAGGACTCAGATGTTTTTTCCAGCGAACCATACATTGTATTTCTGATCGCCCCTGTAACAAAAATAAATAAAAAATAAAATAAAACACATGCAAACTCACAAGGGATGAAAAAGGTGACAAACACAGAGCCTGTAATGTGTGGTGGTGGGGTGACTTTTAACATGCAAACTAAGCAACCTGATCCTCCAAGAAGAAAATTAGGGGAAAAGACAACATGCTTCAGGTAAAAAGACATTTACTAACATATTCTAATTAGATTAGAACATACATAGGAAAGATGGCGCCAACCAAAAAATAAAAAGTAAACAAGCAACAACAGCAGCAAGCCAGAGAAACCAAATATAGAAGAGCATTTAGCTATGGTAATAGCAAAAACTCATTGCTTAAAGTGTTTTGGCCTGGACAAGACTTTCAAGGAGCTGTTTTGCTGCATGATCATGCGCCTCTTTCATCATTGGCGTCAGAAGCATTTGTAATGGGGTGGGTGGGGAGAGACACTGGCGGGGGAGTTTGGGGGTTCTCCCCCAGAAAATTCTGAAAAAATTAGATGCCATTCCCTGCATTCTGGTATATTTTAACGGGTTGTTAAACATTTATGTTTACCTACATAAGTAACACTTGATTAAACGACTATTTTAGAGCGTCTGCTCGTTTATCCTGGAACATCTTACAAAAAGCTCTCGACCGTGAACTCGCCAAGTAGCTTCAAGCAACTGCTAAGTTCATGACAAAAACCAACGCAGACATGTTCCCGTTTTTGGTATTTTATATCACTTTATAATGTACCGGTAGCTGTTTTTCTTTTGTTTGTTTTTAATATAATTTTCTTCCATTTATTTTTCATTTTATATGCTTTTTTTAAATGATTGTCTACTGTTGTTATCTGTGTTCTATGTTTAAAACATGTCTCTTGTAAATGAGTCTTTGACGTGACACTTGTATAAATAAAAGGTTGAATTGAATAGAGACAGATTCCTCATTCATTCATTCCTCAACCTTGCATTGTAAACCCGTCACTGCAGCTCCTCAGACTGAAGGAGTCTTCTGGATAAAAGACGAAATGTCTCAACAATAAAGGATCCGTCCACAGAACCTGACTCTACCTTGTTAGATTTAACTACCGGTACCTGGATTATTGAACATGCATCAGGACATTGTGTTACTTGATTTCTTTCTTCCTAACATGATATTTCTCCTTCAAGGTATTCTCTATACAACACCATCAGGTGGACTTTTCAACTCTTAGGGCAAAATCTTGTTGTATGTGGCAGACGGATACATTATTCAAACATTGACATAGCGCTAAGCTAGTGTCGTGCAATATCCTAACCACCCCCACCAACTGTCGGCACTAACGTAGCACTAAGCTAGCGTTACGGAAGTCCAGTCAATAGGAACTACCACGATTCTGACCCCCACAGAAAAAAAACTCTTCGGATCTAGATGATGTAAATAATATATTTGGTTTGATCGCCGAAAAGCAACACGTCTGCAGGTATGATAAACAAATATTTTTAAAGGGGGGAAATAGAGCAGTTTGGAGCATTGGTTAGCTTCACAGAAAAACTGATGCAAAGCTTCAGTGATTTTTTTTCTTCTCTCTAGATAAAATCATTTATTATAGTTTAGTAATGTTTTCTTCCACAAGCACTTACTGGTAAAAAACTAGCAATTGTTCTCCAATCTTTTTGTCCAAAGCTGCTGACCAGAATTTTGAGATTTTCATCCTGCATATCAAAAGAAAAACTGTTCAGACACAGTCAATAACCTCACAGTAACAAAGTTTAAATAGGTCATTTGATTAAAATAATAATTTTGGTTTAAAATTAGCTTTCAAAGGACTTTCACTTACCTCTTCTTGGGTCCATTTAGCTTTGAAATCATCATCATCATCATCATCCTTTTCTGCTGCAGCCATATCAGTCATAATGGATGGTTTACTATTTCCCTCTTCTTCCATGCTGCAAACCCACAGAAAAAAACAAAACAATATCCAAGGTGACAAAATACAACAACACATGCAGTGTTTGTACCCATTATAAACATCCATCCATTATCTTTTGCCCGCTTCTTCCTTTTCAAGTCACGGGGGTCACTGGTGCCCATGTCCAGCCATCACTGTGGGAGGCACGGGGCACACCCTGGACAGGTCGCAAGTCCATCACAGGGACACATAGAGACAAACGAGACAAACAACCATTCTCTCTCTCACTCACACCTAGGGACAATTTAGAGTTACCAATCAGTCTAACATGCATGTTTTTGGTCTGTGGGAGGAAATCGGAGTACCCGGAGAAAACCCACGCATGCACAGAGAGAACATGCAAACTACACCCAGAAAGGTCTCGGGTTGGGATTTGAACCAGCAACCTCGCTGAGAGGCAACAGCTGTACCAACTGAGCCACCGAAAAGAGAATCATTGTAAATGAATTACAGATTCTAGTGTTTTAATCAACTGATGAAAACATTTATGTTCTGTCTCTGTGGATGTGCATACAAAGAAAATGCCAATTGATCTCATACTACAATATAAATCTATTGTAGAAAATGTTTTAAGCAGGATTCAAATGCCACCTTATGTTCAAAAAGTCCAACATATACAACTCAAAGATGGGAGGGGAGTCCATATGTACTTTACTGCTAACCTAGTACTCATTGTAGTACAGTTACAACAAATAAAATAACAAGAATGGTTGAAGATGTCATACAGGAAGTACATTTTATTTAAACAACTACAACAGTTTGACCAGTATAAATGTTGCAGGACTTTTGAGAATACCATTAGATTTTTTTGTGATTAGTATCCAAGTCATTTGTTGACAACCCTTGTCCAAAGTTGAGCTAATGGGAAACAGTGAAGTACAAAATCACTGTTGAACTTAAAAAACAGCCACATCTTCAGCAAATTAACAAGTCACTAAATTTAACTTGTGATCCATTATTCAGTCTTTTTTATTAAATCAATATGTTGGTTATTCTTTTGGTGTGCATTAGTTATATATTTCAATCTTTTATAATAGCAACACAGTAATTAGCAGACAAAATTAGCCAGCTTTCTGAGCTAGCTAAGTTGCTAACATAACTTACACGAAACAATGACTTCCAAGAAAAAAATACGAAACGTTTACATATAAACACATATGTATTGCACGGCTCTTAAATCAAATAAGTTGACATTAATTTGAGCAAATGGTCAAATAACGCATTAAAAACGTACATTCTTGCTTGCGTTTTGGCAGCTAGCGCAGCTTAAAAAGTCTCGTGAACACTTCACGCGCAGAAACGTTGGCTGGGAAAGTAGAGCACCTCCAGTGGCAATTAGCCGCTAACTCCATTAGCCAACTTGCTACTTGCTTTGTCTGCGAAAATTGTAAGCGCATAAGATAAATTTTCGTTTTAGAGAACGTAACACTTAGTGGACACGAATGTAAGGAAAAGTCAGAGATGCTTGTCTAAAGTGTGGACAGATTCCAGTGCACAGATGGCTTATCCACTTTTCAACCACGACGCAGCAGACTGCCGTTAAATTAAAAGGACGTGGTGGGACAAACAGTCAAGCTACAACAGGACAGCAATACCGCGATCCATCAACAGAAATACGACAACGTCATAATAATGTACCTGCAAATCAATACGATCCATAAAATAGCAACGACATGCATGTTTTGTTTAAAAATACCTAATATTACCACATATTAATTGCTCCGCACTTACTCGTGCTGTTTTGAGAGGCTGGCTGCTGTTCCTCAACAAATCAGAAGTAGCTGGGAAACAAAAACAGGAACTTTTTTTACGACTTAAAAACTGTTCCAACAACACATGCTAACTTGAGGTAATGGGGTTATCAGGTAATAAAGCACAAAAAAATGTCGAGTCGTAGCGTTGTAGGAGTAAAGATTTACCCGCGGGTGAGAATAAAGAGGTCTGTGTGTTCGGAGCACCACTACTACACACATTAATGGCGGAGGAAACCCACGTGACCAACCGACGCTAACAGCTAATGGCTGTGGACCAGATACTTAGCATTTTACACCGCGCAAAAACGTTTTAAATAGGGGTTCATAATGAACGTGTCTCCTTCTAACATTTGTAGAAGGAATGTATATACTTGTGAAACTTGGGAGGGAACATTTTAACAGAATTACCAGAATCACTAAGTCGCATTTTTGTTGGGCTACTGTTATAGCTAGCTAGGTTAGCTAGCTACAATTTAGCAAAAAGTTTTTTTCAAGTATAGTTTTTTCAAAATTAAGTACTGTAACTATATACCACCACGTTATATGCATTATTTGTCATATTTTTACTATCATTTATAATGTGGAATAGTTTTATCTTAGTAATGAAAAAAAAGTCCTAAACCACCATTTTATGATTGATTTAAAACACGTTTAGTAATGTTTTAAAACACGAGATAAGTTCAAACTGTAATTTCTAATTAATCAAAACAACTTTAAAAAAGGAAATGTAGCTGCATGCCTGGTGTTGTAATGTTGAAATAGTAAATTTATTTATTTCAGCGACAAGTGCATCGAACAACAATTAATTTTCTAAATGCACATTTCCCTCTTTTATAGAGCAAATTGGTGAAATAATCTTTGAAATGTGGAAGCATGCCGTGACAGCATATTTTAAGACAATGCACATTAGCCGCTCAAATTTCAAGTTGGCCGCCATTTTACATCATGGATGACATTTCCATCTATTATTTTTACTCGCTTTTTCCTTTTGGGGTTGCGGGGGACACCTGGACAGGTCTCCAGTCCATCACAGGGACATACATTCACTCTCACTGTAGGGACAATTTAGAGTTACCAATCAGCCTAGCATGCATGTTTGGTTTGTGGGAAAGTGGAGTAATGCGTGCAGGGAAAGAACATGCAAACTCAACCCAGAAACGTTTCCGGATTTGAACCGGCAACCTTCTCACTGAGAGGCATCAGCTCTACCAACTGAGCCAGCATGCCACACTAAATTTCAATATTGAAATTTACCATACGTAGTTGGAGAACATTTTATAGTAGGAAATGCATGCTAAATTAATATGATTATTAAATGGAACTGAAAACAGTTCTCTAATTTAATGTCAGGTTAGAGAGGAAAATGCAGTCAGATTAACTTTTACCTGAACTTCATGTGAGAAACGATGTGTGATTATCTTTTGCAAAAACTTGGATCCATTATTTCAACTTTTTGCCTTTTAAAACATTTAAAAGGCTAACGAGCAGGGCCTATTCTTGAGAACAAAATAAGTTTTTACAACTTTGAATAAGATTATAATAATTAACTTAGGAGGGCAGCATGGTGGCGCAACTGGTAGAATCGCTGCCTCTCAGCGAGCAGGTTCCCGGTTCAAATCCCGGTCTGGGGGCCTTTGTGGGTGGAGTTTGCATGCGCTCTCTGTGCATGCGTGGGTTTTCTCCGGGTACTCCAGTTTCCTCCCACAGACCAAAAACATGCATGTTAGACTGACTGGTAACTCTAAATTGTCCCTAGGTGTGAGTGAGAGAGTGAATGGTTGTTTGTCTCGTTTGTCTCCATGTGTCCCTGTGATGGACTGGAGACCTGTCCAGGGTGTACCCTGTCCCTCGCACAGTGATTGCCGGACATGGGCACCGGCGACCCCCGTGACCCAAAATGGAAGAAGCGGGTAAAAGATAATGGATGGATGGAAAGTTAACTTAGTCTATGACAAGTATGCTAACATTAACATCTGGGATATATTAGCAGCCTATCCTTTCATGTCAATTTAAGATAAAATAGAACTTTATTCAGTCCTTTCATGAATTTTGTCACTGACTTTATTGTGCCTTGTTATGCGAATTTTAATAGCTTTACAAAAAATTGTAGGCGTTCTTTTTCTTCTTTTTGCATTGGCTCTGCTAATATTGGACCAATATTAGGAGAGAAGCAGGCCCTGTTCTGATCAAGGCTCAAGGTGACTTTATTGTCATTCGCATCACATGTGGTGCATGAGGTGGAATGAAATTGTGTAATCAAGGTTCCAATTACACCCAAACATAAAAATATAAAGTATATTAAAAAAAGAAACAGTATACAAGTATCTAAGATATACTTTAAACAATGATAATGTAATATAATACAGTGTATTAAACAGCATCCGGAACATGAGTCTGTTGTGAGCAGATGGGTATGAAAATAGCAGCTTAAGGTAAGAAATCAGCAGCATGGATAATCAGCAGCACAGATACAGTCACATATCACCAATTAACGTGGCATTACAGTGATTTTTTTTATTAGGTATTTATGAGTCTTAACAGCCACAGGGTAGAAGCTGTTCTTCAGTCTAGTGGTTCTACACTTAATGCTCCGCAACCTCCTCCTGAGGGAAGCGGGGCAAAAAGTGTGTGTGCTGGGTGAGTGGGGTCCTTCATGATGCAGGTGGCCCTCTTCCTGCATCTGGAGGTGTGGATGTCTGTGATGGTGGGGAGGCTGACTCCAACAGACTTCAGTGCAGCCATCACCACTCTATGCAAAGCTTTTCTTTCTGCAGCTGTGCAGCCTCCATGCCACATGTTGATGCTGGTAGTGTTGTTGCCCCAGCTGAGGTTGTTCAGGTGTACACTCAAATATTTGTAATTGGAGACCACTTCCACCACAGATCCTCCTATGTTCAGGCAGGGGGTAGGTATGTTTGTTCCTTCTGAAATCCACAATCATCTCCTTCATCTTCCTGCACCAGCTCTCCTGGTGTTCCACCTCCTGCCTGTAGCTGGACTCATCATTGTTTATGATGCATCCCACCACCGCTGTATCGTCTGCAAAGTTTACAATATGACAGCCTGGCACTCAAATGTGAGCAGAATGAACAGGAGAGGGCTCAACACACATCCCTGAGGAGAACCAGTGCTGAGGGTTATGGTGGAGGAGAAGTTGTGGATCCTCACTGACTGCGGTCTCTTTCTTAAGAAGTCCAGGACCCAGTTGCAAATGGAGGGGCTTAGTCCTAGTGTGAGTAGTTTTCCATCAGGGTCTGGGAAATCATGGTGTTGAAGGCGGACCCAAGTCAACAAAGAGCATACAGACGTAGATCAATTCTTGCAGTATGCATACTGGTGAGGGTCCTCGCTGATGTTTATGGTAGTTTTGATGTGGGCCATAACCAGTCTTTTAAAGCATTTAGAAACTATCAGGATGAGTGCTACTGGCCAGTAGTCATTCAGACCAGTCACTGCAGAGCTCTTAGGAACTGGGATGATGGTGGCAGTCTTCAGGCAGGTGGAAACTGTTGCCAGGTCAAATAATCCACACTAATCCTTAATGAAGCTAACACAGAAAAACAGATAACTCTTCAACTTCAGTTACAGAAAATATAATTTGATAAATAATAAATGAGATATTGGAGAACAAATGCTAAAATTAAAATAATTAATTATGGTAATTACCACACTAGCCCCTTTTAACAAATGTTTTGTTCCAAACACCACAGTCTTCATCAAAGCTGTTGTTTTGTATTAAAGAATGCAATAAAAACTTTTTTTTTTTTTTGTCAAACTTTCCAATATCTCACAGTATACTAACTACCTATGTACTGAAGCTGAACAGCCGCTTTAAATCATTAACTTAGTTGAATAAATAAGTCACATGTGGAACCTGCAGAGTGTGGGCCTTTTAAAATCTTTCACTTTAAATAATCTTATCTAGAATATTACAATCATAATTGTCTTTAATGTTCCGGTGATTTCTGAGGGGCTGTATTTTTTATTAGCTGGACCATAATCCAACTATTAAATGAGTTTGTTCTTTAACTTGTACTAATTTGTTTAAAACATCACAGATGTTTTGACAGCTATTTGATTCATTAACAGGTTTTCCGTATACACAGACACATGAGCTTTTAATTTACTTGTTGTTGGTCCACACTGGAGGCGCTGCTGCTGCTGGTGTGACACAACTGCTAATGACAGCTTCTTTGTTTACAGCATTAGTTGGAAAACAAGATGGCACCCAGCGTTACTGTTTCAAAGGTCAGAATAGCACTTGTTCTTTGAGACTGTCATTTGAAGCAGGAAATCAAAACTATTATCCCATCGAATTAACAGATTTTTTTTTAAAATCTATTTGTTTTCACAGAAAAACATTGCGTCTGCATGGATTCACACATTCCAGGGTGTTGGTATACATGTAAGCAGGTTATGCTCAGCAATTGAAATAAATGGTTTTATTTAAAACATACAAACATGTATGACGTTAAGGACATTTAACAGAGATATTTTAACTAAAACTCACATTATCAACAACAAAATACTATTCATAACTAACTGAAGAAATCAAAGCACAATAAAGAATCACAGATTATTTACAAATGCTAGATTTAGCTTTAACATAAGAATATGGAGTCTTATCTTTTTTTTTCAAACCTCTAACCAAACAAATATATCTACAGAATATATTATTTATGCTTTACATACATTTTACTGAACTTTCCCCAGTTATATAAAAAAATAAAGTTCAAGTCCCCATAATAAACAACTTCAATGTGCACACTACAGTGTAAGTGATTGCTACACGGAGTGTTTTTAACATGTAGACATTTAACACGTTAACATACATGACGCTGCTGCGGTGGCCAGCAGCCACTGATTCACACCACCCAGGTTACTCTGTGTATTACTGTTGAGTTCAAAGTTATTTTCAACATCTCCTTCTTTTTATCCAATATTTATTTTTGTTTATTAAGAAAAAAGAACAGGCTGAGAGCTGATACATAAACCTCGGTCAATAAAAGTTCATTCACAACTTGATTTATGAAGTAAAAAAGACTAAAACTCTAAACATGACAAAGAAAAGTTCTGAAGATTGGTGCTGTACATGATTTACGCTTGACATTTTGGAGCTCAGAAGTGTATAAAAATAGTTGAAAACCAGCAGAGGTTTTAAGTCATCGCAGCGGCAGTCTTTAAGAAATACAATCTGACATCGAACACATGCGTAGCTGATGGTCAAAAGTCTAACACTGCACTAAAAATATATTTTTCAATCTTCAAATACCAGTTCACATTTCAAATGACTGATAAATAAACCTACATTGGAAAAAAATAATAATAATTAACAGGCAATTTTTGATAAAGTTTGTAAAAAATAAACTAAGCGCTGCTTTAAATTCAGCCTGACACGTTCTCAAACCTTCAAGTTAACTGCATGAGGATCGTTTGTGTTACTTGATGCAAATGCTTTTAACTTTGAATATCTCCACCAACCGGATGCTCACTTTCTGATAAACACCAGAAAAGGTTCTGACAACGTCACATGAGGAGCTTTTACATTTACTCAATGAAGTAACGGCCTCGTTTTACTGACGCTTCCTTCTAAAATGTTATATCTGAACTGTTTTCGCCTCACAGGAAGCTGTCCTCGGTGGCGACAAAGGAGAACCCATTGAAGGCGTTGTTGGAGCTGGTGCTGGCGTTGAATTCTGGGGTCCTACTCACTGAGTTGGGAACCATTTCCCTGGTAAACTCTGGATCAATGTGCTGAATGTCAGCTGGGCCTCTCTGAAAGAACAATCAATGTGAGCATCTTTCCACCTGTTAAACAATGAGTTTTAAAGACGACACCTCGTAGCTGTGGGGAAAAAAAACATGTTACTTTGCTTAATTAAGGTCAAAATAGCTAAATACATTAATGAAATGAGCTAAAGTACTAATTAAAACCTAGAAAATGGTGCTAAAACATCCTTATTATGTAATAAAGAAACGTGGCCAGTAAAATTTCTAGAATACCTGTGATTAGAAATAACTTAAATGTGTGGGGAGGAACATAATGAAAGAAAATCCACAGTAATCCTATCAGTAATGACTGACAGTGAAAAAGTCACGTGGTCGGTCCGGTGAGTCCAGACTGACTTTATTCACTGATGGATTTATCAGGAGAAGAAGAAGAGCCTCCACTGGCTCCCTGTCAAATTCAGAATAGAGTTCAAAATCTTACTTTTAACCTACAAAGCCCTCAACAACCTAGCTCCATCTCGTATTACAGATCTTATTGTTCCATAATTTCTTAACAGACCACTTGGCTCTCAATCTGCAGGCTTACTTGCAGTTCCTAGAGTTTCCAAAAGCAAAATGGAAGGAAGATCTTTCAGTTATCAGGCTCCTCTCTTGTGGAACCAACTTCCAGTTTCTGTCCGTGAGGCTGACACATTGTCCAGTTTTAAGACTGGGATTAAGACTTTCCTTTTTGATAAATCCTATAGTTAGGGTTGGCTTGTTATGCTGCCATAGGCTTAGACTACTGGAGGACAAACTGACCTATGTTAAAACTGAATAGTTTTTATTTGATATTATTTCCATCTTAACATGTGGTTCTTTACCTGCCATTGTGTATCTGTTCCACCTTCCTGTTCCTTTCAAACCCAGCCGGTCGAAGCAGATGGCCGCTTGTCCTGAGCCTGGTTCTGCTAAATGTTTCTTCCTCATGAGTGAATTTTTCCTTTCTATGGTCGCCTTTAAGCTTGCTCAAGATGAGAGTCTGCGATGTAAATTCAAAGCAGTGTGCTCCTCAGATAAATAATGTCATTAACTTGCTTTTTATATATGAATGTTTCTGTTCAGTGCCCTGAGATGAATTCTGTTGCGACTTGGCGCTATATAAATAAACTGAATTGAACTGAAAGAGCCGCAGAAGAACTGATGTCTCCATCATGTTAGCACCACATGGGGTCAGTGTTGTGATCCTGTGTTTCTTCAGAAGTTAAGGTCCTGGTTTAGCAAAGCTCCGTCAAACAGGAGGTGAGCGGAGGCAACCAGAGTTAAAAACTGGAACACTGTATATTTATTTACAGAAAGAGATTTCTGCCCCCTACTGAAACAGACAAGAAGCTAAAGACTGAATTCAAATAGTGAAACGATGGTTGGAAAAATATAAGATAATTTTCAAAGATGACGTCTCCCACAGAATCAAGACTTTAACCAGTGATCAGAGCAGTCTGACTTTCCAGTCTTCAGTACAGTTACTGCAACTCTAGATAAAATGAGTACACACCATAATCAAATTTAAAGGTTGTATAAAATATTGGGGCCTCATTCGTTAAATTATTAAAAAAAAAATTTGTTTGTTTTTCCATTTTTGAAAGAGCCAACAGGTCGTTCGTGGTCAGGCTGCCCTCTGCAGCCAGGACTGACCTGTTTGTGAAGTAATGTCTGTGAGTCAACTGCAGAGGAAGTAACATCCAAATCTGTGTTACACGAGGCCTAACAGTGAGAGCACATAATCTGTAGTTTTTACACCTACTGTATGTAACTGATGCTGTGACGCCAGGTTTCTGTAAAATGGCACACACTGGTTTGGTGTTACGCTCTGCAGACTGGAACAGCTATGATTTAAAAAGGACCACAGATACAGAGAACTTATTTCAAATGCTGCATCTGCAAACTCGTTCTTTCAGTCACTACCCAGAGTTCATGACCATATAGGTGAGGCAGTACGTAGACCGACCGGTAAACAAAGAGCTTCGTCATACAGCTCTGCTCACTCTTCACCACAACGGACTGGCACAGTCTCTGTAATACTGTGAAAGCTGCACCGATCCGTCTGTCGATCTCACAGCTCAGTCTTCCCTCACTCAAGAATAAAACCAAAAAATACACATTTGATCCAGCTGAGGAACAATAGTTCACTGTTTGTTGAATTATTACACTGAAAACTTCAGAAAAAAATAAAATATAAGATTAAATGGCAAGGCCAGTTGGTTTAAATAATAATAAAAAAAAAATGCAGGAACAAATTTAATCCGTCAAAGTAGAAAAAATACACGTCACGGTCAATAAGACGATCACGGAGAGAGAAACAACTCACCACGTTTGGGTTGTAGGGAGGAGTGATTCTCTTGTGGTAAAGATCGTCCCAGTTGATCGGAGAAAAGAAAGTGTGGTTCTTTATTTCCAGCTATGATCAAATTAAAAAGAAGAGGCGTTAATCGTGCTTTACCTTCATCCTTTGCGCCTTTGACAAAAGCTTTTACGATTAATTAAACACTTTTTTAAAATCTTTTTACAAGATTAAACCCACAAAGTGCTTCCCAGTAGAAAAAGTAAAACAAGTAAACATTTTATATACAACATTTTATACATTTAATGAACTATTTAACACTAAAGTAGGATTTAGAACAAATTATCTCATCAAGAGCAGACACGTTTTGTGTTTGGCGGTGAGAAAAGGGACTTTAAAAAAAAAAAAAATGACACACTCACAAAGTCAGCGATGGCCCCAAGACGTCTGTGCTGGTCTTTCTGTAGAAGACCCACCAACAGAGAGCAGACCACCTCGGACCTCCCTGAAGGAAGCGGCAGGGGCTTGTGGAGGATCCCATCATACATTTCACCAACGTCACGGCTGTAGAACGGAGGCTGAGGTGGCGAAAAGTGTACAACAACAAAATGCGTAAACTGTAAACCTATTTATGCTCAAATCCCTCCTGATGAAACGGGCTGTGCTGGCCGAAGTAAAAGCTAACGTCTGTCCTAATTTCTTTTTGTAAACAGTTTGCAGATGACTAGTTTGGACAGTTTAAATCAGATCACAATGTCCAACAAAGACCCACAACTAAATTAAAAATCAGGATCAGGAAATCCTCTTGTTGCTCAGTTAAACTTGTTAAATATGAGAAAAATAAAGAGTGTTGTTGATTTCTGCTTTAAAGAGCGAGAGTAAGCTGCTACAGTTAAAGTCTGCACGTTTGAAACGAAAGTAAAGAAGATTTTTCTTTGGGTGTGACCTTTAAAAAGAAATCAAACTACACTCAAAGGAACATACCAGGCTGTAGATCATCTCATAAAGAACTGCTCCGAGGCACCACCAGTCCACTGTCCTATCATAAGGTTCTTTACGAAGGATTTCTGGTGCCAAGTACTTCAGACAGAAAATACAAAACAAGACAAAAGTAACTAGATTAAGTAGAAGAAAGAAAACAACCCACCATTTACAATTTGCTTCTACAGTATTTGTTGAGCTAAAAGTTACAATAGCATGTGTCAAATTCTGCACTTTTTTGAAGCAACTAATCAGAGTCAGAGTTTCTTTATTGTCATTCGCACCTCATGTGGTACACGTGGTGGAGCGAAATTATGTACACAAGGTCCCAGTTACATCCAACAATAAAATGTATAAGAAAAACAGTAATAACATCTAAGATATGAACTAAGAAAAACATCAACTAAATATACACTAAGCACTCATAACATAAAAACATTGAACATCAGCACAAACATGAACATGAGTCTGTGAGCAGATGTGCACGCATGAACACATCAACATTGAAACAGATCAGCAGCAACATGAAACAGATCAGCAGCAACATGATATGGTTTTTCACAGTGATTATTCTGATTAATCTTGATTTTTTTTTTTTTACTCACTTCTGGAGTGCCACAGAAGGTGGAGGTGGTTCCTTCTGGCTCTACGCCCTCTTTGCACAGTCCAAAATCTGTCAGCACCACGTGGCCCTGTGCACACAAACCCCAGGCGGTCCTCAGCTGCGCCAAATACGAGCAATACAAGCGTTTACGCCGACTTACCTGCGAGTCCAAAAGAATATTTTCTGGCTTCAGATCTCTGTTGTGAAGAAGAATAAATCACTCCATCATGAACGGCCCTGACTTTGATGAAATGACTTAATTTTCCAGTTAGTGTGAGTCTAACCTGTAGACGATGTTAAGCGAGTGAAGGTAGCCGATAGCGCTTGCTACCTCAGCTGCGTAAAATCTTGCCCTGGGCTCGGAGAAGCACCGCTCCCTCTGCAGGTGGAAGAACAGCTGAGGATGGATACAAAGATGAAATTAGATTTACATTTAAAAAAAACTGCTACAAGTGTAGGGCAGTGAGTCCAGAGAGTCAAACCAAGAGGCAGAATGATCTCTTAAATAATTGGTAACAATAATTAGCTTTGGCTTGTTCTACTCAGATGTGTTTAAAATCAGTGTATACTAGTTGAAAGTAAAGCTCAGTGAGTGAGTGAGGATGTGCAGCAACACTGCAGGAATAGCCCTACAGAACCTCACTGACCTGCACAAGGTGAGGCCAGTGAACAAGGAGAGGCTGATTCTGGCAGATCCTGATCACCACTCCATGGTGAGTTCAGGTTGCTTCCATCTGGACGCAGGTATCTGCAGCCCAGATGTCGTTCAAACACACTGAAAAGCTCATTCATCCCCGTAGCGATCAGGCTACTCAACGAGCAATGATGATTTCTGTTCTGTTACTTTAATGTCTCAATGTTTTGCCAAGTATGGATGTTTTATGTGCCTGCTGACTGTGAAACAAATTGCCCTCGGGGATAATAAAGATTCTTGAGCATGAGATATGATTCTTAAAGACAATAATATCTGCAGAAATCCTTGATATAAAAAGGGGCCACATGATTATTTAAGGTTCACCAAGCAAAACATACGTACAAAAAGGGTAAAAGGCTGAACCTTGCTAAACTACACGTCTAAATTGTCTCTAGGTGAAAGGATGAATGGTTGTCTCGTTTTGTCTCTATGGACCTGTCCAGGGTGTTCCACGTCTTTCCCACAGTGATGACTGGATATGGCACCAGTGACCCCCGCGACCCGAAAAGAAAGAAACGGATGAATGGACATTTGCTGCCTCTCTTTAACAATCTCTGCCTAATTTTATCAAAGTCTCTGAAAATGAACCGCCCTGTGGCTCCTTTTAAATAGACTTTATTGTAAAACATGCACCTCTCCTCCGTTTACGTAGTCGAGGACAAAGTAGAGCTTCTCTGCGGTCTGAAAGGAGTAGTGGAGCCGAACCAGAAAGGGGTGCTTCAGACTCTTCAGCAGAACGTTCCTCTCTGCCATGATGTTCTTTTGCTGAACACAAAGAAGAAAAACATTAAAAGAGGAACACGCCTTTTTGACACCACAGTGAATGTACTTTATTAAACCTAAAAATTTACTACACTGTAAGGAACGAAGAGATGTGATGTGGTTTCGTATCATAACTGTTTATTTCTAGTTAATAATCCGGATGTTTCCCAGCACTACCTGCAGTGATGCTTGTGTATTTATGATTTGGTTCATGCACGTGTTGCACAGTTTAAAATCATTCTGCCTTTCCTGTTCCTCTTATTTTACTGTATACTGTCACTAACATGTTCAAAGGAAACGGCTAAATCCAAAACACAGCAATTAAACTGGTATATGCCAAACCTGTTTATTTTTTAATTAGGTGCAAAACAAACATTATTTATGAAAGCTATATATTTTGAACATGTATTCAAAGAAAAAAAAACATTTAATTGCTGATATCAGATCTATTAGTTCAATTTGCAATTATTTGAAGGGAGACACTATAGTTTAGATATTTTATTTGTATTTGTAGTTTATCTAAAACTATTACAGAGTATATTTGTTATTATTGTTTGAGGGTTTTTTTTATATATATATAAAGAAAACTGATTTGGACACAGATTTATTAATTGTTTCCAATGATGTAAACTATTATGGGACCAATAAACTTACATAGAAGCAGGATAAACTATTTTTTTTATCGGACTTCACAAAAATAAGCATGTTTAGTTGAACCAAAAAGCTGAAGTGACCGAAAAGGCCAGATGTCTGAATTTAAGTTTCTTAAATAATTTAAAGCCTAAAGGAGCAAAAGGAAACAGAACACTGTCTCTTTTCTGAAAGATTATGAAACAATTCCACTTCCGGAGCGCTCCAAATGAGACGAGGCTGAGTGCTTTTGATCAGATATTCTTTGTGTTGTCCAACAATTTATATTCAGTGGGTTGTAAAATGTGTCCTTTGTACAGAACAAGCTGCAGATGAGATAAGATACAGATGGGATCAGAAGAGCGTTTACTAATAACACTAAGATAAAAGCAGATATAAACAGATGTTCCTCTTGGTTTGCTTGCAAATATTTTACACCTTTATCCTCTTATCCAGATGTGGCCAACTTAAGACCCGAGGCCCTTGGACAATCTTAATCAGGCCCCCCAACATCCTTAGTTTAAAAAAAAAACTTTTACCAAAAAAAAAAAGATTGATTAAAAAAATACAGCAATTTATCAACGAGATTCAAGGAAATTTAAATTAAACATCTTACGCAAAACTTAAAAAAGAAATTAAGTCATTGTGTTTCCATAACGAGACTGAAACTTAAAGTCAGAAACACAAACATATAAGTTTGTTTTGCATATTTCTACTAACATGTACCGGTATAACACATTAAGCTAATGTGTATGACATGTTAAGCTAATGTGTATAACCTGTTAAGCTAATGTGCATAACATGTTAACCTAACGTTATACCATGTTAAACTAACATGTATAACGCTAATGTGCATAGCATGCTAAGCTAATGTGTATGTTAAGCTAGCGTTATACCATGTTATGCTAACGTGTATATCCTGTTAAGCTAATGTGCATAATAGGCTAACATGTAGAACATGTTTAGCTAGCATTATAACATGTTAAGCTAACATGTATAATAAGTTAAGCTAATATGTATAACTTGTTAAGCTAACGTGCATAACATGTTAAGCTAACGTGCATAACATGTTAAGCTAATGTGTATAACATGTTAAGCTAACATGTATAACATGTTCAACTAACGTGTATAACATGTTCAACTAACGTGTATAACATGTTAAGCTAACGCGTATATTGTCACAAGAGCCAGTTTACAGAATATGTCTTATATTCCTAAAAGATATGGGAACGGCATGTTTTATAAAACATGCTAACTGTGCTACAATAAGAAAAAGCCTAAATAAAGTATTCTAGATTATCTGTCATTAAGAACATTTATTTTCCAATTCTTTATACGGCCCTTTGATTGCTTTAAATGTCTTGATGTGGCCCTTTGGAAAAAAATGTCACCCACCTCTGTCTTATCCAATCATCACCATGTTTCAATCTGTAGGTTTGTATCAATATACATGCTTATTAGCAGCAACATTGTGTTCTGATTTAAAAAAATAAATTAATTAATTAATCTGACTGTATTCAAGTATAAAAAAATTAGCTTATTGGTTGACATAAAAACCTTTTTTTTATGATTGTGCAATTTGCTGTAATTTTATTTGCGTTTGTGTAGAGTTGGAAATTATTCACAGCTATAATTAAAAAGGCGGCGGAGGAGAAAGTACCTCTTTTTTCTTCAGGATGATTTTCTTCTGCAGCACTTTGACGGCGTAGAACTTGTTGTCGGCTTTGTGCTTGGCGAGCAGGACCTGCGTGATGGTTTGCTTGTTAGTGCTTTGTTTGGTAAATATTCTGCGCCAGCATCTCGGCACGCTGCCGTCAGGACATTTCATCAAAAACAGATAGGTGGTGGATGTGTGGGAACAGCTGATACTGAGGAAAAACAGGTGCTGACTAAAGCGTGCAGGATCATGCAAAAACCATGACTTAAACAATTAAACAAAAGCAGACATTTTAAAAGAACAGCAAAAATAAAACAAAAGCACTGCAAGGTCGAGCGATACACGGCCAAATGGGGAAAAAATATTTACCATTAATCTACATATTCAGCAACAGATGGGGTTTTCCCCATGTAATGAATTAATTCGACATCTTTGTTGTCGTTACCTGAAAGAAGACTTGATTTCATTTTTAGATAAAAAAAAAAAAATTGTAGCAAAGGTCCATGACTCCAGTAAGAAAGGTGAAAAGCGCAGCACAAAATGCCAGCAATATGTGCAGCTTTACATCAAGATAATACTTCCCACTGAGGTTCATCAGCGTCCTTTAAAAGGTGACAGAGGATTCGAACTGATAAGAAAACTGCTAATGTACGAAATAACAGACAGACATGTGTTGGAGACGATGTGGCTCAGAAGAAGCCAATCATTACCATATGTTCTGGGGGTGTCCTAAATTGAGTCCTTACTGGAGAGACATTCATAAAACCTTAAACTTGGTTTTTGGAATTTGAATACCATTCAGTTTTGTGACTCTTTACTTTGCTGATGTTGCTACCCTGGAACAGAAAACTGACTGGAAACTATTGCAGGCCCTCTTATAGTGGCAAGCAAGAAAAATATTACTAGAAAATGGCTCAACCCAACCCCTCCTACAGGAAGGGTGGTTGAATATTACCTTAGAAATATTCAAGATGGAAAAGTTAACCTATACTCTGAATATCCAAACAGATCAATTTTACCGAATTTAGAAGAGGTGGATAAATTATGTAATCCCAACTAGAGCCAGATTTTTACAACTTCTCTGTCATGACTTCTTCCCCCAACTGGTGAATGATGTAATACTGTTTTTATTTTTTTTTTACTTACTCCCTTTTATGATTATCGTTTACTTTTTTCTCCTTATAAGCTCCCCTGGTTCTGATGTATATAGTTCTTATATTTAATAATTTAGGTTATTTGGATGCCATTATACTCTTGGGAATATTTGTAAACTAAGTGAAAACTAAGAAGAATGTTCTGTCAGTTTGTACGGGGGTGCTACAGTAAATAAGTGTATTTGTAAAAATGGAAAATGACCGCAACTGATAAAGATTGGAAAATAGGAAGATGGAATATTTAATTTCTTGTAAATCTGAAAATTTCCCCCCAAAAATAAAATATAGGCATAAATTACTTTCTTCAAATCAGCAAAGGATTAAAAAAAAAAGTGACAAGAGTAAAAATTACTACAAGACTAAATCATGCCCAGGAATTTCTCCAAAGATCAGAGTTCAAAAAGTATAAAACTGCATTTGTTGTTTATTTAGACTGACAAAATGAAGTGTTTTTCTTTTACATTCAAGGCAGTCCAGCAAGTTCTTTAAAGCAGCAGTGGCTTTCATTTTGTAGTCAAATATAAACTTCATGAAGAACTCTAAATCAAAGAGAAAATGTTGGAGAAAACCGTGCGAGCATGAAAAACAAGGCCACCGGACAGAAAAGCTTATGTCGGGTAAATAAGATTAACCCACTCCAAAGCACTTTCTTTAACGCCAAAGCAGTGCTTCAGATGACAGATTAGTAATCCACCGTGTTGTTTGTAAGAAAAACATCACATAGACAGAATCATGAGTCTGAAAGAAAGATGCTTCAAAGCTTTAAGAAGTGCAGACTAGGCCGCTCACGATAACAAATTTTGCTGGGCGATTAACCGTCTCAGAAATTATTGTGATAAACGATAAAATTGTTTGAAATTTGACAATAATTAGTAATTATTGTCAAATTTAAGAAGAAATGTTGTTTAGTGCACAGTACCTTTTTTGACCACCAGATGGCAGTATAAGACTGTTTGAACCGAAGGATGGATAGTGAGGGAGCGAGCAGTGTGTCTCTTTAAGAAAAATGGGAGGGAGGCCCCTTGACGTGACATGGGCTGTCTCTCTTTTTTTTTTTCAATTCTCAAAATGGCAGAGGCTCAATGTGGTTTGAGCTCTTTAACATAGCATTCGTCACACAAAGCTTTTAATAAAAAAGTCTGTAAACAAGTTCTCAGCTTCTTTTTACAGAGAAAAACAACTTTTTGCACAAAGGCACGGGTTTCAACCGTGAATTTTGGAGTTTCGACAAGACAGAGTTTTTTTTTTTTTCCCCGAGGTCGGCCTGTTAGCTTAGCTCGTAGCTCAGCTTCTCAGCTTAGCTGCGTTTAACGATCCAAAAACGCCATTTTGGATCGTTAAAACAGATTTTAAAGAGAAAGCGAAGGGTCAGTGATGAGCACCGGAGTTGAACCTTTTGTCATCCAGTGTCTTCAGTAGAAAGAGAGCGACACGAAGAAACGATGAAGCCAATCAATGGAAATGAGGTTGGTAATTTTCATTTACCATACAATTAATTGTTTTATTGTTTATTGCAACAGGCCTAGTGCAGACTGTAAAGAAGACGTCTCAGTCATGCTAATAAATTCCTGCTGCCTCGTGGATCACAGAACTACACTGACACAAAGGTCAGGAATATTTTCAGCATGTGATCAAAGCTGGACAGCGACTGGATTGGGGTAAATCAGTAAAACTGCTCAATAGTTGTTTCTCGGGCTTAAAGTGGTATAAATAGACTCCGACATTGTTATTCATAAAAAGCACCCTGTCCACATGAAAACATCAGGTATAAAGATATTTTTAATTGCTGCTTTGCAATAAACAACCGTTTATCTTATCATACACTTGTTTATGCCTGGACACGAGGCGCAAACACAGCAGAAAATATCAGTTTTTAAAAAACAACTGGAGTAGTGTAGACAGGGCCAACGTTAGAAAAAAGCAAGGTTCAACAATATCAATAACTTCCTTAAAACGGTGAGAGTAAAGTCCAGAGGACATGTAGTGGGCTTCAAGAGGTTCAGACCATATTTAAAGAGAAATAGACTAAAAGTGATCAAGAGCAGAAGAGTACTGAACGTGAGCAGATGCATTATGGGTAGGAGGAATTACACAGAACGTCCGATGGCAGAAATGTACCATCAAAGTATTGAACTTTCACACAATGCCATTTTTTCTGAATGGTAAGCAACCTTTAGAGGATTTATAACAGCATTTATTAGGCCTATTGACACGAGGCAGTTATTAGAGACAAAGTCAGATAAATTATTTGTTGTTAAAAGTGACAGCCTCCTGTAAACATGTCAACGAACGAAAGAAAGTTTATATCACCCACTCCCTTTTGGCTCTCCTACAAATCTGCTGTTGAGATCAGTTTTAGGTTTAAGATGCTCAGTTGAACAAATATAAGTAAAGCAAAATAAAAAAGATGCATCATTTCAAGAATGAAAATAAGTAGTCTACAGTCAGCCTTATAGGACACATCTTTGTGGAAGCAAAACAATTTCTAGTAGTAGTCAAAGTACTCAAGTGGCATCTGAAGGTAAAGCAGTTTTGACAGGTTGACAAGCTGCAGGAATCTGAATTATATACTGTGTAGCAGGAACATGATCAGGAAATATGAGGTCAGAGATTTAAGGAACATGGAGAGAAAAACAATAGATAAGACTAAATTCTGAGCGTATGCAGGTTTGTGACAAATCAAGCATGAAGAGTCAAGATTTAAAAGTCTTTGGTCAAAGATCCAGCAGGACAACAAATGTAAATGAATATATAAATCTCTAAGAGTTTGAACTTTAATAACTCTTGATGGGACTTGATGCCACTCAGAGGTCTCAGTGAATTCAACAGTTAATGATTTATGAAGAGGGCGACCTGTTTTGATCACACTGCCACGCACATTCTTACCTGCCCTCTTTGTAGTTTTAAGAGCCGGGCGCCATCTTGAAATCTCGCATTATTATTATTCTCTCACAAAGTCAGCACAAGAAATCCCTGCTGCTGCAGTCTATACTGTACCTATTAAAAACCATTATTAAAAGTAATTTATCTTTCATTTGTTTCAGTTTTTTTCCTTCGGGTTTATTGGATCACATGAGACAAAATGAATGGGTGAATGTATAGTCTGAGCAGTTAAAAAGAAAACTACAGAGAAAAAAAAAGATTAAATCATAAATAAAGGAATAAATAATAAACTGTTTCAGTTTTACCTTTCCAAAAGTCCCTTTACCAATGACAGCCAGGAAGTCAAAGTCAGTGGGTCTGGCACTAAAGCAAGAAAAAAGAGTCATCTGTTAAATTAGCTCTGCTTTTTACCCCCCACCCCACCACAAATTAAAAAAAGAAGACTTTTATGCTGCTCAGACTGTTGATCAACATTAGTTGGCATCATTAGGCTGTAAAACATTAGCAAATCATTTTGTGTAAAGGGTTTGGACTTTACCTGCCAGCAGTAAGACAGAGTGGACAAATGGAGGGACGTGAAGTGAACTCTCAACAACCAAAGGTGTGTTTGGCAACCACAGCTCAGCCCAAGGACGAACTGAGTTAAAGTCCCCAAGGTTGTGAATGAACCTAAAATGAGTAACTCTCCCTCAGAGTGAAGCTTAATAAATGTCTATGGCTGCTTCCACAGTGCGTTAAAGATTACATTTGAGCATGCATCAGGATATTATATTAGAGGGTTGAAGAGAAAAGTTTTGTGGGCCCATGAGACAAAACATACAACTTTCTGAAAAAAAAAAGAACTTTATTTCATCAGGAATAGGCCAGGACACCTGTACACTAATAACGGTCCATAAAATGTGGGTCATGTTGCAAGAATACCCCCCCAAGAACGCTTCCATCCATCTTCTTCACCTGCTTTTCTGTGCAGGGAGCCGGTGTCTGTCTCCAGCTGTCACAGAGCGAGAGGCAGGTGACACGTCCCTAATATGCATGGTTTTAGTCTGTGGGAGGAAACCGGACACGTGCACGGGGAGAACATGTAAAGTCCACGCAGAAAGACCAGGGCGAACCTGCAACTTTCCTTCAATGAGGCACCCCACTGAAACGCCACCATGACCCAGAATGAAAGCCTAATAATAACAGGGAACCAGCTAGTCTAAATGCTTAATCTCAGAAACTGTTATACAGTAGTTCCTAGTTTATCACGGGGATTCGTACCCTAAGCCTGCATATATATATATATATAATTTAGTTCAGCGC